>NC_138866.1:63966331-64308831 GCF_965194805.1 Balaenoptera borealis | reverse complement strand
AGGAGATCTAGGAAAATGATTCACTGAAGCCCTGTGTCCCCAGGTGCCAGAGAGCACCTCCTCTCTCCTGCTCTGGTCCTACCCGTAGCCTGGTGAAATGGAGCTGCCACATGATCCAGGAATCCAAAGGTTCTGCCTATTGGTACTTCTGAGCTGGATGCTACTGTCTTATTATCTTGCTTGCCAGTTGACCCATCACAAGTTCATTCATTCATTAAACAGACCTTTATGGTAGGCAATCATACCGTGAGAGCTAGGAACATGGCGGTGAAGAAGAAAGGGACGTTACCTGTCCTCATGAAGTGTATGGACCAAATACATATGCTTTCAGGGGAGCTAGATATCAAAAAATAATTAAGTATATATGTGCTTAGTGCCATGAAGGAAAGGGGTAAATGCTATTAGGGCATCTAACAGGAAGCGCTGATCTAGTCTTAGGATTTTCTGAAAAAACGAAGCTGAGACCCAAAGTACAGGTAGAATTCAGCCAGGCAAAGCTGGTCAGGAGGAACCATCCTGCTCTTCCATTTATTAAAAAGAAGGAAGGCAAGAAGGAAGGGAGGGAGGAAACAAAATTACCTATGTCGTGGGCATTGTTTTATTCAGTATGTAAATATCATAATCTCATATATACAAAGAGGGAGGGGAAATGCATCTATCAGAATACCTCCATTAAACTTAGCTTTAACTTTTCTTAAATTAGTTTAAATAAGACTGGATCTCCAACACACATTCCATCGATAACCTTGAGTCACACTATTCAACCCCAGAATTTCTGTATATTCACCATTCATTTTGCCTAGTAAGTGGATGTCTGCGTAGATGATTGATCCAGCTGAAGTTATCAGAAGAATTCAGTAATAGTTCTGCTTTCTACTGTTCGTATATTTCATAACATGTTTGTTTGCGTAATCTCGAACTATAGAAATAAGTTGTATGTAATCACGTGAGCTCCTAGTGATTCATGGTTTGGTCCTGTATAAGATATAGATTTCTTACTGCAGAGGTGCTCTAGCTCTTCCATTTTCAAATTGTCAAAACTTGAAGATTCCATGGTAACTACATTCCCTCCTTACCAAATGTCCCTAGAACAACTTGGAAAATGTCTTTGTTTGTGATCTCTGATGCCTTTGGGCTAGCAGGGCAATACTCACTGCCACTCAGCCGTTAGCAATTCTTCACCCACAGAAAAATGTGAGTATAGCCTTATTTATAAAATCACCATTTTAGTATGTTTGTGGCAGTCACTTGACCTCTGTGGATGCAGGGACTCAAGCAGAGACGTGGATTCAACAGCAGCAGCAGATCCTGCAGTTATACTAGCTGTTTACACACCCCCTCCGTGTTCAGTGTAGAAAGGATTATTGCTGTCCCTGTGCATACATTGTGAGATCAACAAGGGGACAGTGTTTTGCAGGACGAGCTGCCCTCGCAGTTTGAGCTGTCCTTGCCATAATGGTCTTTAATACGTTTGGAAAAAAAGTGCTGTTGAACGAAATGATGTAAAAGTAGGCATATTATTTTCTCTTGGAAGCAATGTTTATGTCCTCATGCCCAACTATGTGGAATAAATGACTATGCACTAACTTGCTTAATGAACTAAATAGTCCAAGTACCTGTAGAGCATAAATCCTTCTAAAATGTACCAAATGGAGTAGCACAGTAAGAAAATTCATGCATTCACTCCATTTAATGCATTATATCTTCTTAGTTCCTACATTATATTTTTCTGGCTAAATGGTGAAAGGAATACCTGTATCAAGTAAGAGTCATGAAAATAAGAAGACTTCCTTCAGTAGAGTTTTTGATCAACATCTTTGAAGCATATTAGGGTCACTTGATCACTCGTTTGATACATTTATGCTGCCTTTTGTTTCTTACTGCATTTCTCCTATAACAAATTAAAGCAGTCCAGATCTAGTTGTTGGTCATTCCGTTGAATGACCAAGTCTTTATTCTTCCCTGAACTACCATCTCATTAACATCAATTATTTCACCTTGAACCAATTTAATTTTAAACACGGGGAACAACTCCTGTTTACACTGAACATTTCGCCCTCTGACTCAGCACCACATTGTTATTTCACAATGTCAAGGATGCCTTCAAGTTGTGGTTTAAGTGGTCTAAGCCAGACTCAGAAGCACTCAGGGGTGAGCTCAGTCCTGAAACATAAAGTCTCACCTTTCCATCCTGGGTCTTATCTTACATGTTCTAGTATATCATTAATTTTGGCCATCGCTGCTTTTTCCTTCCGTTAACTTTTTTTTTTTTAAGTAAGTTCTAGAACTCACGTACTGAGATAACCACGTCTAAACCCATAGATAGATAGATATTCATTTAAATGGCAATCCCATTGTACAAATATTTTGCTAAGTCCTCTTTTGAAATTACCTTCAAAAATAATTTCCTAGCTTCAGAAGAAAGATGGGTTCATTAATTTATAGTCGCTGAAGACCATCCGTTGATAACCTATTTAACCTCCCCTGCCACCCTTTTATCTTTCTCAGCCCTCAGTTTTCTGTTGCCCCAGGTTACAAAAAAGGCTTAGGAGTCTGTAGAGAAGGGAAAGGAACAGACCAAGACTAGCAGCAGCCTGTGGGACCCTTTTGCTGAACCCACCAGGAAGCAAATTTATGGAGGTAAATTTATCTGAGGGCTGTCTGCCAACTCCAAGAACAGCTGAAGTTGAGAGATGATGGGCGTGGCCAGCTTTCTGTTGTGAATGTAAGTCATCGAATTTCAAATTGCTAAAGCAAGTTTTAGGTCCGTTGAAAACTTGGGTCCGAAGAATACTGCATACACAAAAAAGTATACGTTCTTTCAACTGCCTGGCTTTTTTTTTTTTTTGGCTGTGCAGTACAGCATGCAGGATCTTAGTTCCCCGACCAGGGATGGAATCTGTGCCCCCTGCAGTGGAAGCTCAGAGTCTTAACCACTGGACCGCCAGGGAGCTTCTGCATGAACCATCTCTAACCTATTTAATGTTTGAAAACATTTTTCAATGAAAACCTGTTTCTTAATATTAAACTCCTAGAAAGGAAGGCTTTTGGGGAATCTAGTAAAAAGTGACAAAAATCGTCTTTGAAGACCCAACTGGTAGAGTTCCAAATGCGTATCAATCATATATTTTGCACATGCCGATGAAATGCCATAGTTTGGTTCATGGGGACAACACAAAGTGATTCTACCCCTGGATTAGCACAGAGTTGAGCACATCCCAGCACTTATGTGAGACCAGGCTCAGAAGGGAAGTGGCGCCCTCAGCTCACGCCTGTGTGCGTGCAAAGAGAGTTATCCTGCTTTGTTCCTCAGTGGTCATTTGACCAAACCACTCTTACTTAGCTCATCATCCATTATCATCAGTTAAACCCTCTGGAATCTCGGTTGCCATCGCCTCTTCTCTGAATTTAATGTGTCACACAGCACTGGAGCTGCCCCCAGGATCCTAGCTGAACAGGAGGTAATTGGGAGTGCCTGTGCCTTGCAGTTTCCCTCTGCTGAGAAACTCATCCTGGAAAAGTACTGGGTTCCCAAGAAGTTAAAATTGGGGAGTGGAGGGAGGCGCCCTATACAGGTAATAACTCGAATTGGAGGTAATTCCAACCAAAAATGTCCCTGCTTTGTTTCCATCCCCCAGAGAAACAGGCAATGGCTTGTAGGTAATGTAGTCATTGAAATGACAATCCCACTATACAGACATTTGGCTGTCTTAAGGGAGTACCCAAAATGCTGGGAACATCTCTCTCCGTACACCTCCCATCCTAGATGTAGCAGATACTTATGCAAAATTAACACCTGAACAAAGCAAACCTATGGTCTCCATTACCCATGTACATGGTTGTTTAATAGAAACATGGCCCTTAGAGCAGCTGGCCAGATGTTCTCACCTCAAAAAGGTGATTTCACCCTGCCAGCCAACAGAACTAGCTCAAGAGAAAATGACATTGAAAAACCAGCAGAGTTATGCCAGAGAAAGTTGTACAGGGCTGGAAACCATTCATAATCTGATTTAATATGTCTGGGAGGCCAACAGTATGGTGCTATAGCAAACGTATAAAGGATGCCCTTCCTGTGTCAGGCAACAAGATAGAGATAGATAGAGATGATATAGGCACGGCTATTCTTATTATAGGTCTTGGCCAAAGAATTGTTTTATAAACATCGTTGAAAGTTATTATATTGGTTATTGTATTAGACATACTTTGAAGCTTATTTTTTAGTCCCTGTGTAAGGAAAGCTTCATAAGGTAGAAGAAATAAGCTAAATTTTAATAATCATGTGGTAAGCACTAAGAACAAAGACAGGGGAAACATACTAATGTTTATGAGGCAGGAAGAAAGGCCAACAGAGGGAGGAGAGAGGGTTTGGAAGAAACCAAAATCAATCAGAAGAGTCGAAGAAACAGATTGTGTGCAACAAAGAAAATGACAAATAGAGCATTAGGACGATAATAGAAATGATGAGGTGTGCAAGGGGGACTGATGATGGCAGAGAAAGAAACCAGGTTTGAACGGGTTGGTGCCATGGGGAGGGCAGGAGGAGCCAAGGGATGGGTCTTTAAATAATGAATTCTCTGGCAAAGCTTAAGCCACCCAACCAAAGTCTTTCAGACTTTAATGTGGAGATGAACGCCCTGGAATTCTTGTTTAAAATGAAATAAACAAATGGGACCTAATTAAACTTAAAAGCTTTTGCACAGCAAAGGAAACCATTGACAAAACAAAAGACAACCCACTGGATGGGAGAAAATATTTGCAAATGATATGACCAATAAGGGATTAATAGCCAAAATATATAAACAGCTCATACAACTCAACATCAAAAAAACAAACAACCCGATTAAAACATTGGCAGAAGAACTGAATAGACATTTTTCCAAAGAGTAAATGCAGATGGCCAACAGGCACATGAAAAGATGCTCAACACTGCTAACCATCAGAGAAATGCAAATCAAAACCACAATGAGATATCACCTCACACCTGTCAGAATGGCCATCATTAAAAAGACAAGAAATAACAAATGTTGGCGAGGATGTGGAGAAAAGGAAGCCCTTGGACACTGTTGGTGGGAATGTAAATTGGTGCAGCCACCGTGGAAAACAGTAGGAGTTTCTCAAAACAAACACTAAAAATAGAACTACCATATGATCCAGCAATTCCACTTCTGGGTATATATTTGAAAAAAACAAAAACACTAATTCAAAAGATAGATGCACCCCAATGTTCATAGCAGTATTATTTACAATTGCCAAGATATGGAAGCAACCTATGTGTTCATCAACAGATGAACGGATAAAGAAGATGTTGGGTGTGTGTGTGTGTGTGTATATATATATATATGTATGTGTATATATATATATATATATATATGTATATACATATATATATATATATATATATACACACACACAGTGGAATACTACTCAGTTATAAAAAAATGTACGAAATTTTGCCATTTGCAGCAACATGGTTGGACTTGGAGGGCATTATGCTAACCGAATAAGTCAGAGAAAGAGAGGGAAGGGGGAGGGGCAATATAAGGGTAGTGGGAAAGAGGTGCAAATTATTAGGTGTAAAATAAGCTACAAGGATATATTGTACAACACAAAGAACATAGCCAATATTTTATAATAACTATAAATGGAGTATAACCTTTAAAAAATCGCGAATCACTATAACTTATGTGTAACATGTAATTGTACAGCAGCTATACTTCAATTTAAGAAAAGAGAAAAAAAAAATTTTTTAAATGCAGATTCCTTGTCTCCATCCCAAGACATCCTGATTGAGTTCTGTGGATGGGACCAGGGATGTGTTGTTAAGAAGGCCATACGATTCTGCATTTTTCACACAGACATAGATGATCTTCAGACCTCACTTTAAGAAACCTCTGCAAGCAAAGCAAAGAAAATATTACAGATTTTAACAGCAGCAACTTATTAGAAGAGAACAGAGGTGCTTGCAGGTAAGGAATATGCTACGTTAACCCAACCAGGAAACATGGAAGATGGACCTAGAATCACGGCTGCCTAGAGAGAGAGAGAGGACGGGAGAGATGATGCAGGGATGCTGGGCAAGATAGAGCCCGGCTCCTGTAAGTTTGTTTCCTGGATGTAAATCAGCCTCTGCCCTTTTTGGCTAGAGATGCCCCTCATCCCAAATGAGACCAAAAAAAATACCTCAGAGAAACCTCTGAAAATAATTAAGCATGATAATTCTGGATTATCTTTAATTAGAGGGAGGCTCTGGTGCACTCCGAGTTTCGGAGGGTCATCCTGCATCTGTTACAAGTGATCTGTCACCGTTCCACGTGCACATTATTCATCGCTTTCACCTCTGATCTTCCCCTCCTCTGAGCACAGCCCTCTGCAAGGCCCCTGCACTCAGGCTGCAGAATAAAAGAAATCCCCTGACACTGTTCCTGCTGCCGCTAGTAGATGGCATGTCCCTTCCAGGGGGGGACTCAAGATGGAGAAAATCTTCCCCTTTCTTCCCTCTTTCTGTGCTGACTCCTTGGTGCCAGGCCCATGCCTGTATCAGGAGCGCCAGCCTGTCGCTAGAGAGGACTTGGGGAGTGGTACCCAGGCCAGAGCCAACAGCCTTTAAGCAACCCCAATGCTCAATGCTCATTGTAAGCCGGAGGCTGCCAGCCCCAGCCTTGTGGAACGAGAAGAGGGGAAGAAAGGGAGGGAGCGAGGCTTGGGAAAAGAACAGGCGAAAGGCTGGAGGAATGCAAAGGGAGGAGACCCAAGGAGCCGGACAGGACTGTGGCCACACCCTCTTCTTTCAAAGCCAGCCAGCCTGGAACCATCTCTCTGCCTCCTTCTGACTTTGTTCACAAGGCCTGCCCCGTGCAGAAACCATCACACCTCCCACCATGCACACTGTGATGCCTTGCTGTTGTTCTCTTTGCCCTAATGCAGGGCCCCACTCGGTGCCATCTTCCTGTCTCTGCTCAGAGCGCCGCGTTTAGCCTCCACGATGGGGCTGGCTGCAGGCTGCTTTGCCTCGGGGAGTTGGCTATGTGGCCACTCCTCAGGGAGGGAGGAGAGGTACGTCCTAGTCATCCTGGCACGCCCACAATACCTCGGACAGACCACACCTCCCCCCGTGGACTAGACCGGCAACGGGTATTTATTGAATTCAGAGTTAAAGCATCCTTTTCTCCCTGGATCCAGTTCCTTAAGTTGTTAAGTTTTGTATTTAAAAAAAAAAAAGTCCCTCAAGACTCTCTCCTCAGGTTAGGGGAATTGAAATGTACTTAAAATCAGCACCAGCTCACTTAATGTAACAGAATTAGAACACAGATTCTGTCAGGAAATGAGTATGGCCTTTGAGATCAGATCTGGGTCTCTAGCCCAACCCCGTCATTTATTCCCAAGTGACAGTCAGGAGAATTGTGCCTTTTCTCCACACCTCGGCTGCCTCGTCTGTACATTAAGGATGATAATACCCCCTTCTCACAAGGTCCTTATGAGAATTAGATGAGAAAACTGATATAAAAGCACCTGATAGATGTAAATGCTCAAAAAGTATTCGTTTGTTTTTTTTTTTCCCCTTCTCTTTTACTTTTGGATTAATCTGGTTTTGATGGTTTATTTTATGTCCCTTTCCTAGGTGTTGAAATATCATTTCTAGTACACAAGAATACTAATTAAGTAGCCCCCAGTTGATACCATCCACTTCACAACTGCTCTTTTAAAGTTTAAAGTGATGAAGTTGATGGTGGCAGCCTGTCCCCGACAACCGGCCACGAGGCGGTCTGCATCTCAGCCCTGCCCACGCTGCATTCGTCTCGTTTTGAATTGTTTACTACTGATCAACTCAGATGTTTGACAAATATAGTTAGTTAAAGATTAAAAGCTAAGCCTTGGAGATCTTTGTGAGACTTTTATTCGTATTTCACCTGCAAGGAAAATGTGTGTGTGAATAGGAGAAGCATCTCTTTCAGTAAATATAGTCACTAACTGTATTTGGATATATTCTCGTAAAATTATCTTACATTCCAGGACTCCTCTTTGCTCGCCACTGGAATATTTACCGATCGAGAACATGCCATGCCGTTGTATTCCCTTCGGCTATAACCCCAGGAAACAGCACCCATTCACCTTTGAAACTGGCTTTTCCGTATTACTCATGCCAGTCTTTTCTCACTCATTTTATGATTATAATGAGGCAGTGGTGCTCTAGTTAGCACAGATGACCTTCTAATTGAAAGACTGTAAATTCAATCTCCATCGCTGGGCACCGACAGAAATTTAAATAAATATAGCTCCTAAAACCCTTGTGACGGGCTGGCCTAATGACCAGGGGCTAGCAGAGCCCAAGTCATCTGTCACAGGGGACCGCCGGCAACTTCTGGGTGTTAACTACAGGAGTCATCAGAAGCAGGTTGCCCTCACAAAGCAAAGTGAGATGAGGGACTTGTCCCTGGCTCTGATTCAGGCACCATGCCTTACTTTTCTGCAACATATGCCAAGTTGCTTTTTTTGTCAGACTGTTTCCTAAAACAGGAGTCTGAACACAAGGGGAAAGCACCATTCTCAAATTGGTCCTCAGCAGACAAGAAAAGGCTTATCTACCAGGCCAGTTTTGTCCACTGCCATTTATAGATTTAGATGCAATAAGCTGCCCAGGGCTGTGTTGACTTCATCCCCTTGATCGCTGTAGTCACTGCCATTTTTCACCCCCATGACCTGGGACAGCAATCCAATTCAGGTTTCCAAATGAACTGCCCTGAGGATCAAGATATGGGGTGTGGAAATGGTCAGTCTGGGGAAGGAATCCATGGAGCTGTAATGCTGGCAACATTTGGACCAAAGAATTCAGTACTTGCCCTTGATGTATTTTTGACCCTCCCTTTTGGCTTTAACATGGCATGTATGTATGTGTCTCTTGACTGTGAACCACCTCAAATTTCTTTTGGAAACAAGTTGCATACAGTTTTTTAACTAACTAGCTGCTTTAAAATATGTCCTTGGACCTTGACAATAACTACCTAAAAACGGCCCCATATTGCTGACAATGCCTTAAAGCTGGTTATTGGGTTGTCAGCATGGTGCATCTTTATCCTGAATCTATCACGCAAACACAATGGAAATTTCCCATTGCCTTTAAAGTTTTGCATTCTATATATTTGGTTGTTAGACAAATAGAGCAAGCTTTGCCGACTTCATTTTCATTCTTGGCAGCATGTTTTTATCATAAGGCAGATAGTCATTAATTTACAGAATCAACGCTGGGAACAGCTTTTGTGATCTCATATTAAATTTTCCCCTGAATCCGCCCCTTGGCAAAAATTACTCACATCGTTAAAAAATATTTAATTAGGCTGTAGTTTATACCCAGCTCACTGGGGAAATGTTGGAATTAATATGATTTGCATGAATTCTGTTTCTCTTTTTCTGTCAGAGATTAGTTTTGAATTCAGTTCAGAGGGTCGTTGACACTGCCAAGGACTCTCAATCGTGAAGGTCAAACAGGTAGCAAATACTTCCCCTGGGTAGGTTCCCTGAAAAGACAGCTCAAAATTGCTTTTAATTATGGGTTACCTGAAAGGCCACTTGCTGTTTTTATTTTTCCACAGATCCCTGAAACACTGCACGATTGGAAGTTTTAGGTAAACCATCTTATTCCCAACTAAGACAGGCGGTTATTGTGGAGAGATAGATGTGCCTAGCTGTGTGACACCCAAACAATTTTCCTAGCTGCTCACTGACTTCTGCGGGTTGCTTACAAAGGAGAAAAGTCTCTTCACTCTGTACTGGGGCGGTGGGGGGGGGGGGGGGGGTTGTGTAAAGCAGGCTTGTAGACGGCCGGCAGTGAGTAAATTTTCTACACAGCGACACACCTGCTTGCTCCATTCTCTCTCACAAGATAAGATACAGTGTTTTCAGAGGAAAAAAATACTACTGTAAATTGTAAATAGTCAATACATAACTGTATCATATGCAAATCTGCGACTGTTGGCAATGTCATCTCAGAAGAACAGATAAATAAAGTTTATTTACTATATAAAAAAAAAAGATGTTTAGTTATGCATTTCCTTGCTTATTCTTCCATGGGTTAGGGGGAAAAAACCTTAGGGAATCCAGAATCCTATGCCATTTTTTTCAAAAGCAAATTTAATGGAATATTTAATTAATAATCTAATCAATCAATTAATCTCAGTTACATAAGTGTTGAAATCTCATTCTTTTTCACAGCTATATCAATAAAAGACGTGAAAAGGCTACCCACTTATCAGGATAATAGGAAATTGTTACAGACACAAAGAAAAATTGACATCATATTAATTCTGCTACATTGGCCCTGAATTTGCCAGTTTTAAAGTCTTCTTTGCATATTAGACAAATGTCCCTTCTCTCTCTCGGAGTACCAGCTACACCTTTTATGTCATAACCTTTTCTAATGGTGAAAAAAAGGGATAGTTAGGTTTTTGTTTTTTAACTCCCAAAGATTTGGGCTTTGCAGTTCTAAGTGAAGGCACATTCCAACAATAAAAGGGCATTTAAACTTTTAGACATTAACTCTGTCTTTATTGTTGAGTCTTATTTTAAGCTGAAAAAATATAAACCATCTGCTATCAAAATGTGTACAGACTACACCATGCTGCTGACTCGCCAACTGTTGATGAATAAATATTTGTATTTTGAATGATTTATATGGGGCTTCTTTCAGCACTGGAAAGATGAGAGTCAGTTTGACCCTCGATTCTAAAAATCATGAGCCACGTCACTCATGGGGATGAATGCCAGGTGTATCCATTGCAATCGTAGCCTTATTTGATAACTATGCTGATGAAGAGCAGGGCACATTCCAGATTCCCCTAAAGTGTTCTAAATGAAGGAAACTTAAAATGGGAGAAGGGAGGAAGACTAGAACTTTCTGAGGACATATGCCGTGCTCGACATGCCATGGGTGATTTACACACACAATATTTAGTCTACAAAACACCTTACAAGGTCAACACGATGACTCCATTTCAAAGAAGAGGAAGATAAAGTGCAAAGAGGCAGAGTAGATAGACCATTTTTTTCATTTAGTCACTTCTTTCTACACATGAACATACAGAACCTAGAGGGAATTAATACCCACCCACCCCTCCCTCCACAGTCACACAGCGAGTTAGTCTCAGCCGGGAACTCAGGTCTCCTAGCTGTCTGCAGAGTACTCTTTGAACTTATCTCAGGTCTGGGTCTCAATTTTCCCAAATACGTCCTGAGACCAGTTCAGCCTTAAAAAAAGAAATAGTATTAACTAAAAAAGAACACGGCTTTTTTCCCTATACCTTTGTTAGTTCATTTTGCATTATGTTTTATAGAAAGTTGACTCAACTCTTCTGCTTTCCCCAGATAAATCCAAGTGTGCGTGTGGCCTTGTGAAATCTTTTAAGCAACAGGGTAGATGTGCACCCTGTCAACCGGTGGAAGGAAATTCATATAAACACTTAATAGCACAATTACAGTATTTTTGTCTGCATATATGAAAATGAAAAGATACGACTAAAAGACAG
Source organism: Balaenoptera borealis (assembly GCF_965194805.1). Lineage (NCBI taxonomy): Eukaryota > Metazoa > Chordata > Mammalia > Artiodactyla > Balaenopteridae > Balaenoptera > Balaenoptera borealis. Next base: position 64,297,315 of record NC_138866.1, on the reverse strand, counting down.
TGATTGACCAAGAGCTGTGTTTATATTACTAGAAACTGTACAAATGCCAGTAGGACTGGAGACATTAACTCAGCCTTGCAAACAAAGGATGCAGGTGACTCAGGAAGCCAGAAGAATCATTTTCCATTTTGTTTTTTGCTTCGTTACTGTTGTTTGCTTTTGCTTTTTCCTGTAGCTGCCTTTCTGAAGAGCACAAAGCTTCAAAGCGTCCCTATTTAATCCTCCCTGTGTCTCTCCAAAGTAGCAAGTCTCAACATTTCACCCCATGGTCTCGAAAAAACACAGATTTGGATAAAAGGCATGCAGTTCGCATCCAGTTTTCTAGGTGTTTGAAAATAAATATTACATCCTCTTTTCCTTCACGCTGAGCAGGAATAAATTATGAGGCCAGTTCCTGAGAATATAGTCTACCTTCTGAGGCCAGCAGTGTTCTCACTGGATGGTTCTGCCCCAAGTGCATTCCCAGGGGTGCCCCCGACCCCTGCCCTATCCCGATTCATACTGTTGTGCTAATGAGGCCAAAAATAAGCATATCAATTTCCCACTGTTTAATCAGACTGTTTTCACAACTAGATATACTTGAAGGAGATTGCAGTTGAGATACATTGAAAATGTAAGATTAGCAGTTTGGGGAATTTCTAAATAATTGGTGAAAATACTGTACTAACCATGTGGCAAATATTGGTTTCTCTTTTCAATTCTGATTCAGGGCAAAAGAGTACACATGGGTAACCGTAATTGTTGTTGTTATTATTATAGCTGCCATTTATTAACTGCTTATTATGTGCTCAGCACACAACTCATCTCAACAACCCGAAGAGTAAGTAGTAAAATCGCCATTTCACAGGTGAGAAAATAGAGGCTAGACAAGGTTAAAAAACCTCTTCAGAGTCACACAGAAATTGACACAGCTGGGATTCAAACCTTGACCTTTCCAAAGTCAAAATGCAACCCTGCTTCCCATGAAAGCAATGTCTCAAACAAAGCAGAGCACTGGCATGTGAGGCAGAACCAATTTCTCGCCCTGACTGTGCAACTGCTGCAGCCCCCCTGGTTCTGCGTCTTGAGGTGCAGGCTGACCTACCAATCACAACCCAGGATTCTAGGGAGGAGAGAGGGAAACAAAGAGAAAGCATTTTGAGATCATCCGTTTAATCCAATCAACAAATATTGATTGAGCACAGCGATAGGTATCTTGGGAACTCTAAAAATGAGTAAGATATCACCCAGACATCAAGAAGCCTGCATTCTAAGAAAAGGGAACCCTCCTACACTGTTGCTGGGAATGTAAGTTGGTGCAGCCACTATGGAGAACAGTATGGAGGTTCCTCAAAAAACTAAAAATAGAGTTGCCATATGATCCAGCAATCCCTCCTGGGCATATACCCAGACAAAACTAAAATTAGAAAAGATACATGCATCCCGATGTTCATAACAACACTCTTCACAAAAGCCAAGACGTGGAAACAACCTAAATGTCCATCAACAGATGAATGGATAAAGAAAGATGTGGTACATATACACAATGGAATAGTCCTCAGCCATAAAAAAGAATGAAATAATGCCATTTGCAGCAACATGGATGGACCTAGAGATTATCATACTAAGTGAAGTAAGTCAGACAGAGAAAGACAAATACCATATGATATCACTTGTATGTGAACTTTAAAATATGACACAAATGAACCTATCTACAAAACAGAAACAGACTCACAGACATAGAGAACAGACTTGTGGTTGCCAAGGGGGAGGGGGGAAGGGAGAGGGATGGACTGGGAGTTTGGGGTTGGTAGATGCAAACCATTATATATAGAATGGATAAACAACACAAGGTCCTAGTGTATAGCACAGGGAACTATATTCAGTATCCTGTGATAAACCATAATGGAAAAGAATTTTTAAAAATATATATATAAAACTGAATCACTTTGCTGCATAGCAAAAATTAGCACAACATGGTAAATCAACTATATTTCAATTAAAAAAAAGAAGCCTGCATTCTAGAAAAAGGTTGCATTCTAAAAAAGGGTTTAATACAAGTCTACAAATAGCCACATAGAAGGGTGTGAGCTTCCTTCAGTTCCTGAAACATCATTTCCATTTCCTCTACTAGTATGCCATTTTTAAGAGTGAAGATGAAAATTGGTTAGAGACCATTTTTCTGTCGCACACATTAAATTGTTTTAAGAAAGAAGGGGCAAGAAGGAGGGAGTCAGTATATATTTCATCTGTCTCCACATTAATACTTCCCTAGACCCAGTTCCTGGTGGCTCAACGCTGATCTGGCTGCTAATGGCAAGAATAGTCCCCACAGATGTATTTTTCACATAGAATTGTCCATATACACAAGCATTAATTGTGCACATTATATAAAAAGATAGTAGCGTTACCTTTACAGTGGGGGCGGGGCGGGGGGGTTGAACATGCATCTTAGTGGATAACATCCCATTCCAGATCAGGGATATCAAATTGACTGCAGGAGGTGAGAGAAATGCTGATTTTTCCAACCAAATATTACCTCTTACTCCAAGTGCACACTCCTCAAAGCTCCTACAAATCTTAGGTATCCATTTCTGGGATGCCAACTTCACTACTTTCCTGTTTCACAGCCTAAAAAGGTGGCAAGCCTTGCATGAGCTCCCTTTGTCACTGTTTTTTTTCACCTTTGAGGCTTCCACTCTTATATAAGCAGACATTGTATAAATTGAAGGGAATTTTTTATGTACTTAGACTGTTTGGTGCATGTTTTCTAATGCATACTCCATCATCATCATAAGAAGCAAGGATTGTCTCTTCAAGATAACAAGTTAAAAAATGGAGAGACAAAAAAGGTGCAGTGACTTGTTTACCCTCATTCCAAGAATCAGTGGTGACAACAGAGGGGGTAAGAAAAACAGACTTTTGCTTCCCAGGCTAATGCCTTAAACCTTACAATCCCTTTTTACATTGATAGTAGTATCACCTATTTTTTGTCCTTTTCTTCTATTTTGAAAACTGATTCCATATACCCCCTGAGTACTGTAGCATGGCAACAAGACTAGGACTGTGGTTTTCACACAACTTTTAACATTAAAATATTGTTTTTCAAGCTAACCTTTCTTGAAAGACCAAAAACAATGAAAACACACAATGAGCTGCTCTAGCTGGAAAGTAATAGTGTGGTATCTCAGAGGAATACCAGGGACTCCTTCATCTGGGGCCCCCAGTGGGCTTTGAGAATCTGTGAATTCCCTCAAGTTATCTGCAGTGTCAGGGAGAAGTTGGGGAAGGAGACCACACTTCCCGTCCGTCTCAAAGAATCCATGATCCCAGACGGATCTAGGACTCATGATCATCCCCACTTGCTGCAGTTTATTAATGTGCTTCTGAATCAAACCCCAGTGGTTTTGTTGAGGTCATAATGGCTGTGCTACACTTTTGACTGTAAGTTCCAGAGGATCGGATTTAACAGCCCAAACAAGGATTTCTGTTAATATAGTGAAGGAAGGGATAAGCTTAATCAATAAGCCACCATATTACTCTGGAACCTCCAACACTTACCAAACCCCTCCGAATCAGCTCATTTCTCAATAAAATTATAATGTTATTCATATATTTACTTGCTCATTTATTCATTCGATTAATATGTATGGAACCCCTATTTATCAGGGGTTGTAGCAGTGAATTAGACAGATGTGGCTTCTGTCTTCAGGAAGCTTACAGTCCAGTGAATTAATATACAATTATATTCACTGATCACACAATAGATGCTATTTGATTTGTTTGGCACATTACATGCATTATCTCATTTAATTTTAACGACGATAAGGTAGGTAACCATTATTATCTTTACTTTTTTAGTTAAGGAGACAGTAGAGTACTTGCCAAAGGGGGTGGTAATTTAGATTCCAGGTCATCTGCCTCTAGACTGTGAATTTATAACCAATAGTCTCCATTAGGAGCATGTAATAGTAAATATTAGAAGACCTTTTGGAACATAGCCCACTTTGCTTGTACCTTTAACCATAACAGTGGACCTGCCTACCCCCAATACCTAACTAAATGTTTCTAGTCCAAGAAATGTTCCTTGTTTGTCAGGCTATCCTGGGAGGTGCCTTTTTAAATGTTCAGAAGAGGCAGGCACTCATCAGTCTCAAATGTAGGACTTCATTTCTAAGTGGTATAATTAAAATTAGAACAAGAGACTTAATAGTAATTGTGCACAGTCACCCACAGCTATTAGATAGTGTGGAAGGGCTAGCTGTAAATTCAACCAGAAAACACACCTTAAACAATCTCTGTTTCATCTAAGAAAACATTATCACTGGAGAGTAATACCTTATCACTGGAAAAACATTATCACCGGAGAGACTCATTAGTGACTTGAAACTGGGATTATCTGGCTTTGTTTTGTGTCCGTGGTTATGTAGCGCTGTTGAGACAATACAATAGATGCTGAGAAAATCAAAGGGATGGTCAATGGTAGAAACAAAAAGACTTCCTCCAATGTGTAAAGGAGGCAAGTGAATGTCACTAAATGAGAGCACCTGAGCATTGTGCATGGGGACTTGAGATCACCCCAGCTCCTCCCAAGGCAGGCTCTCCTGGATCTCAGAGAAGAGTTGGGTTTTTCTCCATGGAATAAATGGATGATATAAATATAGGATGTGCAAAATTACTAGAAGGAGGCCTTTCTGGCCTGGAGTCTAAGAGTAAAAAATGTTAAAGCAAAAAGGAGGGAAATGAATACCTGGGTGCTAATAAAAAGGATGCAGTTTGCCCATGGCTTCAGCGATGCCAAAAGGGTGAGCTAAGAAAACACACTGCGTTCTCTGATGAAATCCCTGATCCTCATTGAAAAGAATGGTTCGGAGCTTACCAGTCTCTAGCAGTTAAGTCTACCAGGTCCAAGCAATCTCCAGCTCTTATCTGTCATAACTCATTCCTAAACACTAAAACCCTTGAGGCGTTCATTTTTTTTTTTTTTTAATGGATGAAGAAAGAGCCGCAGTTGACTCTTCACAAAAGTTACCCATGAAATCCTTGGGTCATCCTTGTTTTGATTTTTGTGTATTTGTATTCCTCTTGGTATGGATGGCATGAAATTTTCAGTTTGCAAAAGGATTTAATCAACAGTAAATGTTTTGAATCAGATTGAAACACAAATACTTTAAGAGCTATGTATTTATCCTGTCCTGCTGGGTACGTTTCTTCTTGTTTCTGAAGGGCAATGCAAAGCCATAGATGCTCTAATGAATTCTTTGAAACAGGCAGGTGTGTTAAGGGTTAATAGTGATGAATGTTTATCTTAAAAATCTCGGGGTCTTCCTCAGAATTTTCCCCCTTCTCCTTGACACATCAAAAATGGGAAATTATCTGTGAGACTATTTGTCTGTGTTTTCAGGACAGCACATTTACATACGAGGCAATCAATATAAGCAAGCCCACGTCTTCCAAGAATCCTTAATTACATGTCTAAGAATGCATATGTATTGACATGTAATACTTGTGTTTCTGCAGAGTCCCCCCCACCCTTTTGAGTTGACATGTGCTAAGACTCTCTGAAAGCAGTAAAATCAAGAGTGTAACAGGCAAATGCACGAGTTGTTAAATGTGATGGCAAAATAAAAAAAAAATTTTTAAGCTGCAGTCAGTACGATCAGTAAAATAAAAAAAATTAAAAGACAGCCGGCAAACTGTCTATCATGTGATGAAATTTGACAGTAGGGATTATGGCTTTGATGGACCAGAACAGCTAATAGAAGAAGCTGACATTTTTGAAACCCTGCTAATTAAGGGTTCCTTCCTTAATATTAAAATAAAGTCTTTGTCTGGGTTTTATGGTTGGAGAATCAGGTGTTTTCATTAATATATGCCAGTCAGTCTTAATAAGCTTGGAGGGCAGAGGAAGTTATTATTGAGTGACCTTCTACAAAATAAGCATGTTGCTAAGGGCTCTAACCCTGCCCCGTTCAGACTGATGAATCTCATTTCCAATGCAAAAGCTTCACAAGAAATCCAAGTATTCTCTGTGCAATCACGGAAAATAATCCTTGTGTCTCTTGTAATGTCCAGAATTGCCACTTACTACACTACTACTGTACAATGAATATTACAATACATATTATTTTTCTAGCACAATTGTCTACATTTCTGAATTGCCCAGAATAGAAAAATTTATTGTGAAGACACTTGTATTGAAAAGTCGGCTCATTTTAATACTTTTCAAATAGTCATCTACTCTGTTCATGAATTATAATGCTTAGAATACATCTGACAATACTAGCTTTGAGAAAGAGATATGTCTATATTATTATATATTCATTTTCAAATAGATTTCAAACAGATTTTAAACCATTCATTGAAATTCATTGAAATGATAAATTCACAGTTGGATTTTGATTGACTCTTAATCCAATTTCACTTTTGATAAGTTTTCACCCCTCTCTTCCCACCCACCCCCAACCTTTCTCAACCAAGATATTTTTTGTTCTTCTGTTGGTTTTTTAAAGCAAAACTGATGGGATATGGTAAAACTGATGGGGTATGGTATTGAAGGTTTTGATGACTATATGGAAAGCTTGTCAATGGACTGGCAAATTGAGTTAAGATCAGTAAAGCGCCACACTACAGGTGATTTCTCTGGCTAATTTCCAATGTACTGGTGCCTATCTTCTGAAAGTCATGTTTATTACAACTGGCTGTTGACTCACAACCTAGAGCAAATCTTTGAAAGAGTCTTTCAGTTACTGAGTCATACCACCATCTCTAGATGACATGGAAGTGTGCATGGAGGGTTTGTGGTGCTGGGGTTTTGTGGTTGCCCAACATTAGCTACCTGCTCCTCATCTTGAGTTCTTTCTGCCTGTCCTAGGAAGAGAAGTTGGGTAACATCTCTGTTGCTGGATGCAAGGTCAGGTAAAAAGACAACAAACCTACTAAAGTCTCTTTGGAGAAGAAAGGAGCTAGATTAAAAATAGCACCATGCACCATGGGTTTTGTGCTCACCCATGGGAAACAAAAAACCATCCAAATGAGATGAGAATCTTAGATCCAGGGCTTCAATATGTGGGGCAAGAAGTTAATTCAAAGTGTGGCAATTATCTCAGCCTACATCTACGGGAAAAAATAGTCTCTGAGACACAGGCCTGTGAAGAAAAACAAGATATGACTTTTCTTATAAGTGATTTATTAAAACCGTTCTTCACTATTTTAAAAGTATTTAAAAAGTATTTTAAAATATTTAATGAACACTAGCATAGATCCATCTCCTTAGGGCCAAAATAAATCACCTAGTGTTTATTGAGCCTCTACCCAATGCCTTCCCAATGACCTAGGTTTAACCCAAGAATAGTGTAGCACAATACCCCTGCCCTATAAGCTCCAGTGTAGTTAGAACCCTGTTGCGTCTTGGATTGCCCCCATCTTTTCAGCAAAGCCACCTGTCCCTTCTCATTCTCTCTGTGTGACGCCAGCATGGGAGTTGCTCTCCCAGACACTTTGGGTTCACGGCCACCTCTGGACCCATCCACACCAGGGTTTCTACCCAAAATGTGGAGAGAGCAAATGATTGATAAATATTTGGTTGACTAAAGTCTTTTAAATTGTAGATTAAATCTAAAAATTCAGTCCTTTTATTCTAAAGCCATTCCTCTATTTCTATTTTTTTTTTCTTGCACCTCTCCCCTTTAATATCGTCTTCATGGTATCCTTCTACTTCCTGTTCTGCTACTCCAGGGATTCTATGGCTGTAGGCAGCACTGTCCAATAGAAATATATGGCAAACTATGTATGTAATTTTAAATTTTCCAGTAGCCACATCTTAAAAGCTAAACACAAACAAGTACGATTAATTTTAATAATATGATAATATATTTTATTTATTCTAACATACCCCAAATATTATTTTAATATGTAATCAATATAAGATATTTTGCATTCTTTTACTTATTGTACTAAGTCTGAAACCTGGTGTGATTTTACACCTACAGCACATTCTAATTCAGACTAGCCCCATTCCAGGTGCTCAGTAGCCACATGTGGCCACTATATGAGACAGCATGGCTTTAGAGAATATTTATGGTTAAAGTGCTGGGGTGTCTGAACCCCAGACATACAATGCCAAATTATATGACTGTTATCAGAGCCTTTTTCTGGTGAGACAGAACATAGAATTCATCAGATTTCCAAAAGGGCTGTTCTTCCCGCTACCACCAGACTCCCGCCCCCAGTATCTTAAGAAACACAGCATTGCTTTTAGCCTCTGGAACGACTCTGTCTTTTGACTCATTTTCTCTACTTGCCAGTTCTGTTTACACTCCCTATTCTAACAAGACTCTCAGACTGTTATTAAACAGTTGTGAATTTAACTTATTCCTTTAAAATAGCACCTAGAGAGTGCTCAGAGTATTGACTTGCTTCATAGAAAAGAACCTCAAATACTACCACAGCTGGTAGTTACAACAGCCAAAATAAAATAGAAGTGTATTCGCCCTTCTACTTATGGTAATTCACTAGGAATAAGTTAGACACTAGACCCACTGTGCCCACATGGCATTCAGGAACTTCCCAAGATGTGCTAAAACATATCAACAGGGAAGGTTCTGGAAGGGTCAGCAATTGCTCACAGCACAGAGAATGTTATTCCTCCTTGTTCTCTTCATTGGGTTATTAACTCCGAAATTAATTTCTTGACATGGGCCAACCACCCACTTTCTACAATGGCTAAAATATTTTTGTACAGCTTGTGATTTTCTTGGATGAGACTTTTCAAGACCCTTCACAGGGATGTGGAGGAGGAGAGCCATTTGTTTCAAATACAGAAACTATGGCATTAACATAGTGCTTCAATCTGAAAAAAACAAGATGTCAGTTGAACACGATCCTTCTTTTATTTTGCTTTCTCTTAAACATAAATTTCTCTTGAGGTGTATAACTGCAGTATCTTTGTTAAGCTTTTCTCATTTTGCTAGTTTTTGTTTCTCTCTCAACAGCATCGCTTAAACCTTGTGACTTAGCTCCTGGTGAGGGTTGATGTTTCGAATCTTCCATCATAGGATAGCCCCTTTAAAAACTATCAGGAATGATTAATTGTATTATTTGGGTGCATTTTATTAATTATTATTATTTGTGTATAGTATTATTTGTGTGCATTAAACCCCAAAGTTTTAGTCATATAAACCATATTGTTTTAGCGTGACTAGAAAAAAATTAAATAACCTGTGTAACTTTCAAAAAACAAATGGAAAAGTCAGCCCCATAATTATTATTGTTTTCTGATCCATTTACCTTTCTTTAAAATAAAAGGGCTGTTCAGAATCAGGGAAAGATTTAAATTTCAATTTAAACTTAAAAGCATTTTCTACTTTTTCTTGTTCCCATGACCAAAAAAAGGAGGACAAAATTCACTATGAGAATAACAAAAACAATTAAACAAAAATTGAGATATATTGATACTGAAGCCTGGCTATGCATAACATGCATCTCAGTGTGTATCCAGTTTTAAATGACAAATACTGAACCATGTAAAATTTGAGGATAATGGATTAACTATGCCAGTATCAGGTATTTTATGTTGATTGGTCTCCTTACCACCAATGTAATGAAGATGCTTTGAAAGTGAGATCTTACTATTTGTTTGATCTCCAGAAAAGGGAGATTTGACTTCAGTTATTTTTAAGATTGTTAATGCTTCTTTCTTGGCATCATTTCACTTTTTACTATGATGTAACCTCCAATTGCATCCTTTTTTCCTTCCCAGCACTGTGATAAACACTAAAAAGTTGGCCTTTCCTGCCCTACAGACTACTTTAAAACTTCAAAACTATAGGAACCTTGTAAAGCAAGGTTTTAAAATTTCTTGATTGAGTCACTTTCACAAATCCCTGGGCTCATTATGTAATGTCCCCTCAGTATTACAGCATTCTCTAAGTTCTTCTTTTACCTGGTGTCTCTTAATGAAAGGAAAAGAATATTGACATATTAAAACTATTCTAAAACCACTGCTTCTGTAACGTGGGGTGATGGAGAAATACCTAAACCATGCTTACAAGAAAAAATGAAATTTTGCATATAATTTATTTCTTCAACAGAAAAAAATTGGGATGGGGAATACTTCAAAGTCTGGATCTGTTTTGTACACAGGCTATTTCTAGCAGTACTTACATATGCTCAACTGGATCCTGAGTCTCTGTAATGATCCGTCTAACACTTTTGAAAATGTAGCAATCAGTGTTGATTATTGCTTGATCAATTCAACTACTGGTAATGATAGTCATAGAGGCAGACCTGTTCCAGGTAACCACCCGTACGTTTGAATCAGTCTCTGCCATTTGTTCTATACTTCCTCTTTTGTTCCATTTCTTCAACAGCCTGCCTTTTCCTTTTTCCTCTCTGAGAACTAAGAAATCCACTGGAATTATCTTCTGACACTTCTTAATCAAAGTTCAGAACTGGTTATGCAGTACTCTCTTTGGATACTGTGGTTGCAAATTCTCGAGTCGGGCACTCCAAGGGTTATAGAAAAGCATACAAAAAACAAAAAAAGTACTTGGCCTCCCCGATTCCCAAAGGAGTTGAAATGTTTATTTCTGAAGATAAAATAAACACATGGTATGGTATCTTTTAGCTCAAATTCTTCTAAAGGAAGGCTCTGTTAACGTATCTGTGAGAAGAGAGTGGATTCATTTCTTATTTGATGACATTGGAAGGATTTTTCATTCTACCTCGTCGTTCTGATATAGAACCTTTCTTTCTTCTTGTTCTACTAATTTATACACGTATTTCTGTAACAGACCCAATGCTTTTATGCATTTTTCTTCAGATAAGTCAGCAAATACATAGAATGAGACAGAGCAGTAAAGAACATCAAGTTTCTGTCAAAACAGTTCATAAATATTCAGTAGAGTTCTGCAATACGTAGGAAGTTATGAAGATGGCATTAAGATACCAGTAAATCCTAAGAAAACCTATGCTAATCAAGCTATCACATCTTATTATATTTTATTCTTTTATCACTTTATTATCTCTCAATAATATAAATGTGACCCCCCCCCCAAAAAAAAACCCTACAAATCCTAATCTACTGTGGCGAGATAGAATTTCCATCTTATCCTGGGTCAGGATTTTCTAACTGTGATCTCACAGTCTCTTGGTAGATCTGAAAGTCTACCCTGGCAGTTAGGTTTCCAAACCACTCGCCACTAACGCAGTCCTCTCTCAGGCATGACCTTCTATTCAAATACTGCAGGCATTCCCTGTGGGAATGGGGCCTGGCTGCAAAAGGACTCCTGAAAAAGGGCTTAACTAGTAGCACCCCCAAGTCCCCTCAGTAATCTAGTGCCCTCCAGAAATCTACAAAAACCCAGCATCTTTCAAAAGGTTTAAGAAATTCCACCTTAAATGGCAGGTTTGAATGACCTTCTTTACATGCTAAAAATGAACTTTGTATTATTCCTGAGACTGAAATATATTGAAAGAAAGAAAGAAATAGGTTTTATCATCTTGCTTTATAAAAGTATCTATCGTCTTAAGTTATTCCAATATGGAGATGACAAGCAACATTGCCGCCTGTTCCTCATTTGTAGCAAACTCTTTCAATCAAAGGAGCACTGAATTCAATGATTTGCACTGCTGGTACATTGCTGTAGTTAAAAAGTATTTGCTCACCACAGGGGGCCAAGCAAAGGCTATTGACATGCTTGCTTGATGTATGAAAAGACAAATTAGTCCCCTATCCTATCTACCAGCAGGGTACAATGACCGGACATGGAAAAGTCAACTCAAACCACTGTATAATATATTTACATTTTTTTCCAGGAAACTTCAGTGTTACCAAATCAACTGTGTCAAGTGTTCAACTTGCATGCAAGCTAATAGAATGTGAAATAAATTTGAGGAAGGCCAGGTGGTTTAGTTGACTGCGTGGGATGGCACTAGTGGCTATGGCTTATCCTGGAGGAATCTTGGTAACTTTGAGTGGGGAAAGGCAGAGAGAAAGGAGTTGAAACAAAATGCTGTTTCTGGATACGACTGCTTATTACTCATTGCCTATCTCCAGCCCGTTATACACTCTCAGCTGTTTTCTAGTCCTAAGCAATAAGGGAGAGGAATTTTTATTTTAGAGTCACTCAGCTTCAATAAAGGTAGACCAAGTGAGCATGGTTGGAAACAGTCATGCTTACTTTTCCTTCTTGTGCTAGGGAAACAATTCAAATTCCCATGGGTCTGTTCCTTAAATTTAATAAACAGAACATGTTTGTTAATTTTTTTTAATTACCATATAAAGTGATTGAGTTTGGTTCTCACATGTGCCTTATTATATAATTTGCACTAACCAGAAGAACACAATATTAAGGGGAAAAAATGCTATACCTTTCCATTATGTAGATCATAATTGTAGATCAAAGATAGGACCAATAATCAATATAAAATGAAAATTCTCTAAATTTCTACTGTCAGTGATTTGAAGGGATAGTTAAGAAATAATAATTTTGGGGCTTCCCTGTTGGCACAGTGGTTAATAATCCACCTGTCAGTGCAGGTGAGACATGTTTGAGCCCTGGTCCGGGAAGATGGCACGTGCCACGGAGCAACTAAGCCCGTGCGCCACAGCTACTGAGCCCGCGAGCCACAACTACCAAGACTGTGTGCCACAACTACTGAAGCCCACGTGCCTAGAGCCCGTGCTCCTCAACAAGAGAAGCCACTGCAATGAGAAGCACACACACCGCAACAAAGAGTAGCCCCCGCTCACCGCAACTAGAGAAAGCCCACATGCAGCAACGAAGACCCAATGCAGCCAAAAATAAATAAATTTATTAAAAAAAAGAAATAATCATTTTATGAAACTTTGTGAAAATTCAGTTAATGAACAAATGAACTAGCCAACTAACCACCGTTCTGTCATAGATGGGGGAAGAAAACAGTTATAAAAGATAGCTATATTATCTTTCAAAGTTCCTTTTAAAACCTGCTCTTTCTCAGCATTTATAAAATCCTATGCTCAGTTAAACTCAGTTGGTTTCTATATAAGAAGTTATAGCCCTCAATACATATGACAAATACTTCTTGGGAATGAGTATATTATTATGGTGCTATATTGTAACCCATTTTAGAGTAGTAAATAATGTTATAATAATAATAATACCAGAAATAATAAAAGGAACCAACCTAAACTTGTCCAAATCAAGCACAGATAAAGCAAATTTTTTAGGCCTAAATATCCATCTTTTATTCATTCAACAAACATTTGTGATAGACCTCCTATGTACAAGACACTAGTCCTAGTTCTCAGTGGGCAAAGATTTTGCAGAGTTGCTAACTGGAGATTTGAGGGTACCTAATTAACTATAGTAATACAGGATTGAAACTCTCTATATTTTTTCTCCTTCAAGCTCACATGAAGCAATGTCTCCTCATCAAGTAAAAAAATCCCTGGTCTTAGTTTCTGCAGTCTATTTTGAGGCACAGAATTTAGTGGCAGGTGAGTTCCAAGTCCATCTTACCTAGGCAGTCTTCATAGGAGAGAGAAGCAAATCACACAAGGGTTTAGTGAGAAAAGAGAGTTAGCCAATAGGGCTCACAGTCTTGCTTCTACCACTAAACACCTGGGTAAACTTGAACAAGCATTTTTAACTTCTCAGAAGTGTGACGTTTTCACCTATTAAATAAGGGGGGTATTAATGGATGTTTTCCAGGTCTCTTCCAGCTCTAAAATCTAATTAAGTGAAGTGGAAACACTATGAGAAATGTTGAAAGTGTTAGATAAATGTGATGATGATGGTAATGACTCAAGGCCTGTGTATAAGTAGACTTCTGTCTACCCCCATATCTGTTTCAGTTTAGTACACCTGCTTTCGTGCCTTCTTTTGGCCCAAGAGTACATGGCAAAGCATCCTTAGCCCAGGGGATAGCCAGGCTGCCTGCCCTCAGCCTCCTCCCTCCATGGTGCCCAATGTTCTCTCCTGAATAAAAGTGAAGCCACAGGACAGAGGAGTTCAGATGTCCCTGCTCAGCCCCCCTGACTGCAGAGGTGCTACCAGAGAAGTGGTAGGTTGAGTCAAGCAGACTTGAACCAAATACTGGCCTTTTCTATACTCATGTTCTTGTTCTGTAAAATCGGGATCATCATACCAGTTCAAAAGATGGTTATGAGGATTAATCAAAGCAAGTATGAAAAGTATGTATACGTAGTGGTAGGAGCTGATAATACTGTTATTGCTGGAGTCAAGGCTCAGAGCATGCATCACTTCTGCTGTACCCCCTGCTAATTACAGAGATGTTCCAAAGCGACCATGCAAACCCTAAGGATTCCTCACCAAAGTTACACAGGAATATACATGCCTGTCATCCATTCTTATCTACCAAACAGCAGCGACAATAGTGCTTATTTCTCACAAGGCAATTTCTTCTGCATGGTTTCACTGGATTTTCGAAATTAGGCTGTGAGGCACGTAAAGCAAGTCTTGTTTCCATCCCAGCACTCAGGCCACTGCGTTGCACCATTCCAAAGTGTGGCACTCCAGGGGGTGCCATTCATGTAGAATACAGTGTGAGTGGGACCCCCCAGGGTCCTGCAGAGCAGCAATACTGCCACTTTCAGAATAGGAAGCTGAAGCTCAGAGAGGTTAAATGAATTGTCCAAGGTCACACAGCAGAGGAGGAAAAGATTCTGATCTCCAAGTCAGTTTATAACTCCAGCTATTCTGTGCTTTCCCCTACACTGTGTGACCTTTATTACAGTACATACATGAAGACTATGACAGGGTCAAATTCCAGGATACCCCAAAGCCTAATATAGGATGGAGAGGTTGGCACTGAGAATTTGACCCTGTCACAGTCCTCGAGAGACTGAAGTCCTCCCCGTGTCATAATGTGATGTGGCCCATTGTGACTCAGTCTTGCTCTAGACGCACTATACTCGGGACATCACTTTGTGGAAAGGAAGCGCCTGCACATCTGAGTAAATCAGACTGTGGAGATGGTGGCCTGCTCCTCACCATGTGACTGGCTTACATGAATATTCAAGAACCAACACCCCTACAAAATCGATTATATCTCCCACCTGTGTTGTCATCTTATCACAATCTGTGGTCTGTGCCAAAAGGCACATCGCAGTGTTAAAGAAAGACTCGGAGTTTGAGAAAAGTGACAGAAATAGTTATAACTAAAGTGCTGCAATTGGACTCCATGCAAAAGGAGAGTGACTTCGTCATACTCACTAACCCCCAAACAAAATAACCATCAAGAAATATTAAAACACACATTTTATTAGTTTCATTTAATTTCTTAATTGCTCCAAGTCAGTTTACCCATTTATTGCTGTGTGAAATGCTTAGAGGCAAGGCGCACATTAAAGGGATTATTTCCATGTAATCCCTCCCTCCCAGAGGGTAGGAACCGATCACTTATGAATCCTGATTTACGCTCTGTAACAATATCAAATGGAGGAAATAGTTATTGTGAAATTATAGAGTCAGTAGTTGGGTAATACAGGAGAGCGTAATTGAATAGCAAAGAGAAAGTACCTCATTTTCAGTGAAAGGTATGCAAGCCTTTTTCAGGAATAGTTATTAACCAAACTGAATTTAGCCTCCCATTTTTCGGCCTCTACCTCTGTTAATTGATAGATGCTGAAGATGTGTTGACTGTTAAGAGTTTAATCAAATGGTGTCTGGGAGTCAATGTGATCATTTTACCGGGACTTGGAGTTCTGGGGATAATAATTGCTCTGAGTATTACGCTCACTGTGACAGTATGCCCACCACCAGCCTTCCTTCTTGGCAGGAAAAAGAGTGCAGGCAGTCGGGTGGAATTTGGAGGGATGCTGCAAATTACACAGGAAAGGCAGGTGAGGTCGGAAGCGGTTCTAGGTAAATATCCACCAAGAAACTTGTGACAGTCTGAACTTCTGGCAGTTCCTGTAGCACATCATAGCTGGCCTGAGACCATTAAACTCCAGAGGAATGGGAAAGCCATTAGTGACCCGGGAAAGAGCTTTTTCTTGTTCCGTTGCTAACACATCTCTCCCTGCCATAGTCCTGTAACCCAACTACATTATTTTAGGACCATGATTGCTATTCTTAGAAGGAGGTAAGAGTTATAGCATCAGAGGAGTACAGAGGTAAGGCCAGTCCTTACGAGTGACTTCTGCCCCTCAGACAGCACATGCCCCAGACAGGGGCCACGCCTGACAGCATTGCAAAAGGCAGTGCTTCCATTCCAGGCTAGCCCTCTTCTGATATTTGATATTCATTCTCTACCTTTAGCGTCAGCCTAATACAAAGAGTATACAAAATAAAACATTTTGTAAAGCCCTCAAGGAGGTTTGTACCATGTATTTTATTAGATTGAAGGCAAAACAAGCTGATACCAGCAGGAAAAAAATGGCTGCTTCAGACCCCAGCTGACCTCTTTTGCATGGAAAATTCTCCGTATGATTACAGAGCTAATGAGTAGTATTTAATGAAAACATTATGCCTTTGCATATATTTGTAAGCAGCACTTCTTCCATTTAAATTTACATAGAAATAAGCTGATATGTATAAATACACATCCTGGAAATCTGTGTATTTTAAGGAAAATCCTCATCCGCTATCTCTGGTTGTTTCTATACAAAGCTCAAACTTCTCAATAAGCAAACTGTAGAATTCAGTCAATCATCCGGTTGACACCAAACATGCAAGTATTTGATGATGCGTGGATAAAACAGCTGAACTCAGGCAGACGCATCCACATTTCACAGAACGGTTTGGCTTTATGCAAACAACAGTGTATGAGAAAAAACTGGGCTAAACAATTGCTAAATAAATACCTGTGGGGAAAAAAAAAACTTTCTCTTTCAATTTCAAGAATCCTTAAGCGTGTGAGGATCAAGACTAAGGACCAGGATTGTTTCCGGAGGCTTCACAGATCTCCTTTTCTGCTCAGAAGCTGAATCGCAGTGGGGCTAAATTTGAAAATGAAAAGCCTGTGACAACTTTCTTTCCCACTCTGCTTTCTCTTCCCCCTCTAGGTGGAGCTGACAGGCAGCAGCGTCTTTGACTATGTCCACCCCGGGGACCACGTGGAGATGGCAGAGCAGCTGGGCATGAAGCTCCCGCCCGGGCGGGGTCTCCTCTCGCAGGGCACCGCTGAAGATGGAACCAGCTCAGCGTCTTCCTCCTCCCACTCAGAAACCCCAGAGCCAGGTGGGACTTGCAATTCCAACGTGTGGGTTGGTGGGCAGGACCTTTGCCAATGATTGCGCTCAAGTTGCCAGTGTGAAGAGACTATAAATAGGTCTAATGGTATTTAACGATTCCATGCAGCTTTCTGTCCTGTGCAGTAATTAAGTAAGGAGGAGATTTGAAAATAAGAAGACATTTTAATAAGTATAATCCAGAGATCTGATTTCGAGTGAACAATACATACAGCATGTACCCATTCCTTTAGTTTCTCTTTCAAATTAATGGAGGGAAAAGGTTCAGATTTGGAAAGCCGTCTGCCTTTCATTGCTACCATGGCTAAATGTAATGCATTTATTTATTATTCAGCAAAATTGATGGCAGAGACTTTTTGAATATTAGCTTGTGGAGAATTAAAAGTATTAGGGGCGTGCAGAAATCTTGGGTTTTTTTTTTCTTTTTTTTTTTTTTTAAGCATCAGAAGGTACTTGAAAGATGTGAACAGATAAATTAAGGCTAAAAAGAAAACAGAAATGGCTACATTTTAAACTGCCTTTCCACCCTCAGTATTTAATTAGATCAATTGTATAGAGGAATGAACAGAGGTGACATTCCTCATTGGGATTCCTTCCAGGACTCTTATAGACTTTGCATTCAGAATGTTCCCATTTTCATTGTGTTGTACTGATGATAATTTAAGTATTAGGGGAAAATCCATTTATAAATTAAACAAAATGACTTGATATCCATCAGTCCCCTAGTTCATCAAGCTGTTCAAACACGGGGAAGATTGGCTGGTCGGCCTGGGTCTTCCGAGAGCGCTGGTAATTAGATCTGCGAAGGATTTATTCTTTGCTGATTGGGGCTTTAAATTAATTGAAGTTCCACATTTGTGGTTTTGTCCTTTTTGTACTTTTTTAGAGGAGATATTTCATATTCTTGTGTGGTAGAGTGCTTGGCCAAGCAGCAGTGGTTTAAATGTTAATTTTTCTCATGAGAAGTTTAAGATTTTTAATGAATCAAGGGCTGATTTGAAGTGCAAAGTTTTATTTGCTTACTTGGGAAATTATTTTTGCCCTCTAAAGATGTTTGTACTTTACTTGATATGTTGTTTTAAAGCAGATTCACAGCACAAAAGCATTTTGTGAAAGAGAAATGGAAAAAAAAAAACCAAAAACCTATCTTAAGGTTAATGTTAAAATAACTCTACATACTTCCAAGAAAATAATTTGGTCTGCTTAGAAATAATCACAGCGTGTTTGCACACACAGAAGGGAAAAAACATATTTGCCTCTTTTGGAAATATTTTAATTCCTTCTAGAAGCAATCCATGTTTCCCCATTTAAGTTAACTGCAGCTTCTAGGGCATTATTTTGTAGCATTGGTTGTGGGGAGGGCATCCTTCTCCAGTGAACCCCATGCATGAGAAAAGAGTATTTAAGACTACTCTTTACCATTTAAACATGAAAATAATTCTATTCCAAGAGGTCGGGGGAGTCATATATCCTTATACCATAGCTCACTGACTTCACTGAATAGACACATCAGTGAGATCACTGGACCTGCTTTTTAGTCAATAGAATGTTTATATTTGGGCATATTTGAGAAGAAACACATGAAAATAGTTTTCTACTCCATTCTGGAGTTGGACTGGGAAACGAGGTTGCTCATGACTCTTAAACACTCAGTGCGTAAGAAATCAAGTTTATAAACCTTAGTATGAACTAAGACCTTGGAAAAGTGGACTTTGTTTCCCTGAATCACAAACCCGCAAGCTAAGAAGAATCTTCAACAATCCTTTAATCCAACCTCCAATTTATGCAACCATCCCTTTACAGCAAAACCAACAGATGCCCTTCCAATCTCTGCTGGCACTCATTCCTCACAGGAAGCTAAGGAACATACAAGGCTTCCCACTCCATTGGTGAGCAGCTCTGATAGAAAGTTATTCCTAATATGGAGCCGGAACCTACTTTGCTGCATCTTCTCCCCCCACTGATCGGAGGTCTGCCCTCTGGGACAACATTTCAGATTTACTCTTTCCTCCCCATCACAGCCTCTCAAATATATGAAGTCAGATTCACCAAATTGTTCCTCCCTCCTTCCTTCTCCTTTTCAAGTCAAACCACCCTCATTCCACAACCATTATTCAATGGCATGTTGCTAAGACCCTCACCATCCTAGCCACCCTCACCTGGCTGTGCTTCCATTTGTTGGTGACCCTCTAAAAATAGGGTTCTGAGAGCTGAGTGCAGCCTCTAGATGTATTGTGACAAGTACAAAGCAGAGGGACTGCCACCTTTCTTGGTTTAGGCTGCTATACTCCTGTTATGCAGCCCACGGTTGAAGTAGGTCCTCTTGGCAGCCAGGTCCCACTGTTGATTCATATTGAACTTGATGTCTCCCCCAAACACATGTTAAGGGTGACTTGTACCTTGGAAGAGAAAAAAATCCACAGCCTATAAACCAGTTCTACTAGGATATCCTAAACTAGAGTCAAATCGACCCATTTAAGATTAAATATAAAAACTCTGATAAATCCCATGCCTTCCGTCAAGCACCAGGATGTGCTCAGTTCCACTTAGCGTTCTTTAATTCTAGTTATCAGAAAAATAACATACCTCCTTTATACAAGGACACTTCATTTATCCTTGAAGTATGACTGAAAATTTACTTGGGTTTCTTTCCCCTGTTTTCCTGGCCTTCCTTGAGCCATCCTAACTAGTAAAATGGAAAACCCTGCTTTGCACATTCCTTAACAACTTGGGCTCTCGTTAGGAACAATCGCATTAGGAAGTGTCTCTTGTTGGAGAGTGTATTTCTCACCATTAGAGAAGGTTAAACTGGCTTTGCCTTAAAATTCTGTAGTGTTGGTTATTTGCCATCTTTGGCTTAAAAAGGCAATTAGATTGACTGCTCAAATACTGAAAGGCAGTGTAGGATGCTACCTTTAACTAAATATCTTCACTAATGCAGATCATTGCTCCAGGAGATTTACTTTAAAAGTTCATGTCAGGAACTATATCCCAAAGCTGCTTATGTTTCTTAAAAGCTGAAAGAACTTTAACAAGATTTTCTAATTCTTAATAACATGAAGGAACATTTTTGAAGACTTTTGTTCACTACATCATAATCTTTTAAACTCTGATAAAACACCGATTCTTGCTTAAAGAGTAGTATAATTTGGTTGGAAAACAGATATCAATATGTGGTGATTATGAAAATGAAGGAACTAGTAGGTATAGAATTTTTCAGGAGCCCTGATGTGTTCAGTGTAGCATTACTAAATGACTGAAATCTAAATAACATTTGGCATTATAATAAAAGGAAATAAGTGACTAAACCAGCCTAAGAGGCAGTGATCCTGTGCCATAATAGGAATTCTTTTTCTTCGAACTGCCAGCCCTGTGATTGTCTTGTCTTGAATTAGTCTCAAGATAATGAGAGAGAGAACAAAAAAAATCTGTTGACTGGACAGCAAACCCAAATAAATATTTTATATGTATGCACATTCGTTAATAGTTTAATAAATATGATATTTCTTTTAGAGAAATTTTCAGGCAGGCATAAGAAAAATAAATGGGTAGCCTACTTTAAAAAGTTATAAAGTTCTAGAGCGCCTCTTTAGGGCTTGATCCAAGCATTTTGGAAGAGATTGCTCTGTGCTGCCCACAGCCTTTTCTCTGCTCCTGTGGGTTCCTGCAAGGTGGCGGGCACAGAATCTCTGGAATACGACATCTGGATGGCTCAGTTTGTTTTTGTGGATCTGCTTATATCTTTTCATCACTCTTAATGATTCTTTAATCTTGGGATTATGAGTGATATCCTTTTAAAAACAGTAAATTGCAGGGCTTCCCTGGTGGCGCAGTAGTTAAGAATCTGCCTGCCAATGCAGGGGACACGGGTTTGAGCCCTGGTCCGGGAAGATCCCACATGCTGCAGAGCAATGAAGCCCGTGAGCCACAACTACTGAGCCTGCACTCTAGAGCCCGCGAGCCACAACTACCGAGCCCATGCACCACAACTACTGAAGCCCGCGCGCCTGGAGCCCGTGCTCCGCAACACGAGAAGCCGCCGCAATGAAGAGCAGCCCCGCCCGCCTCAACTAGCAGAAAGCCTGTGTGCAGCAACGAAGACCCAACGCAGCCAAAAATTTAAAAAAAAAAAAAATTTTCAGTGCCGCATCTTTTATATGCTTAATAAACAGAAGAGCAGCTCTTTCAAGAAATCCCGGAGGTACCTGAAATATCTCCGTATTTTGAAAGCAAAGAGTAATATTCCTTGGGTTTGGTCATCAAATTGTTGTGTTTTACTCTCTCCTTCTCCTTATTAAAACAGCTTGATATTTTCCAATTATAAAATTCATGCCCTTTGTGAAAAATTCAGAGAATGCAGAAAACAAAGAATAAAGGCCAACATACTCCCTACCCCGAAATAACCACTGTTCTTATACACTAGATATCCTTCTAGATTTTGTTTCTGTAAATATGTATACAAACATAGTTATGTAGTGGGATTTTCTGTTTGACTAAAATAAAACCATAACGTACATGCTTCTGGCAGCCTGCTTTTTCACTTAACCTCACAGGCCACTTTCCCTGTCATGTTTCTCACTTTAACGTAGAATTTCCTTTCTGTCTCCAGTGGTTTGTTTCCCTCTAGCTAACAATCAGCTCCCAGCCATGGGACCACTGTCAGGAGAAACATACCTAGGTCCTGCTTTGGAGGGCATTCAGCCAGGACCAGAGATTCTCGCTGCTTATTGAATGGGCACGAGCTCACGGAGGGAGAAATCAATACTGTAGTGGGGTTTAGACAATTTAGCAAAATGTATGAGACAGTACTTTTGGTGAAGAGTAAGAGTAACTACAGCAACATGGTTAACCGTTGGTTGTCTAAAGTAAAGGTTACTGTGTTTTGTCTAAACTTTCAGCAGATCTAGCCTGTTATGGGAGGTTAAGATAATTATTGCAGGAGTATGATCTCTATGCTATTACGCCTATTCTATGTCCTGAATATTTTAAAGGCAAGCAAAACTGAAGCAGTTGAGTACTTGCCCGAATAGGAATAATCTGCATTTTCTACTTATGCCCCTGTGCTCTGGTAAATTTGATCAGCTCCCGATTCTACAGGAACTCAATTCCTCTGCACTCATTAGACGATTTTCATAATACTAGATATAATTAAAGGAACAAATGTTTAGGAATAACAATAAAGAATGTAAAAATTTATCTGAGGATGTGATCAATATTTTATTTCCAAAGCGCTTAGATACGAGATATAATTGTACTTTTATGGGTGAATTATTTACCATCTAGTATAGGGTTGAGGTGGGAAGGGGAGGTTCTCTGATTTTTTTTTTTTTTTTTTTTGTATTGGTTTAAGTTTCCTATCAATGAACTGAATTTAGAAGTCGGGCAAGGGAAACCATCTTACTAACCTCACATCCAACCTCAGTCCCCAGACAATGTGACTGTATCTACAGCACTTTCTGCTGTACTGCAAATGTCAAACAGAAGGTGTAATGGATTTAATATTAGCGCTGGCCAAGGTGCTGAGGGAGCTGTTAATAATGTCACTCCACTTATTGATCTGAAGCCTTTAAAAATCAAAGAAAAGTGAGAGATCCCCTACTGGGGAAAGGCACACAGTGACTGGTTTTTATTGCCAATATATTTCTACATATAGAGTGGCAACTTTCTGAAATTATGTTATCACCATTCATCTCTGTGAGATTTTTGGAGTCATTATATGGTAAGATAATATCATGGAGACTGCTCCACATGCTAATGCTAGAAGATCAGGCCAAGTACTTTTAGACATAAATAGAGCTTGATAATTTGTGTAGTAACTACAATATTCAAGCTGTCAAATGATAGGAGGTTTATTAGCACTAGATTTATTCGTGATGACAATGTTGGACCCACAGGAAGTGTGAAATACGAACTGGATAGTCATGAGGATGAACTGTTCTCTCCTTCTGCCTTTCTAAGACTCTGAATACAAACCATGCAGGGACTCACTTGAGATGGAAATGAATTCTGTTCTTACAATTAGTCTACCCTTTCAGGAAACTGGTAATCCTTCAATCTGAATGGCAGTTTGTGTGCAATGAAATTCCTGCTTTCCATAGCCTCCAACTAATAAATGGAATTAAAATGTATAATTTATGTTGAATGTTTATCAAACTGTAAACACACATTTAATTCCTTTCCATATTCATACAATATAAGCAAAGATAAATCCATCAGATAATGTACCACTGTTATCTCTGATGGATTGAATATGAAATGGATCTCTACTGTAGCTGTAGTAAAGATCCAGCCAAGTTTACGATTACCCAAAACTGGCCTGACTCCTGTTAGTACCCATGTGCACAAGTATGTGTCAAATCTAATCGTCAGAAAGCAGCCTAACAAAAAGTAATCTTTTCATAACCCAAAGAGGTCATCCTTTACGCATAAGCTCAGCTTTCATCCAAAAATTATATATGCAAAATGATGTATTTCCCTTAGCTATGCCATCGTTATTTGGAAATGAAATAGAAACTATCTTTTGCCACTCCTGAATGAAGATGACGCATACACTCCAAAAACAAGCCAGTACTGTTACAGGGACTGCCTTGCCAAACGCAGAATGCTTCTTTTGCCTCAAAAAAGCTACATTGATGTAGTACCATTTTTTCTTGCAGAAAGTAGGCTTTTCTTAAATGTCTCCTTTATCCCCAGCTAAGCAAAATAACTGCCACAGAAGGAAATACATTTCTCCAGTGCTTTCTTCTGTCCAAGGCCTAGGAACACTTAGAACCTTAATTTGTGTTTGCTCACACTTCTGTGTGCTTGTTCTGTATATGACGAGAACATTTGCAAAGCAACCTTGTTTGTACTTCTAGGATCTTGCCTAAGGGAGCTAAAGAAAATAAGGAAAACTCCCTCCTTCCCACCAGGCTGTGCTGGCCCAGCATCCCTTCCAGCCCAGCTCCCAGAATGCACAGCTGCAGCACGAGGCATCCTTGGGGGCTTGACACCCTGACCTGTGAAAAATCCGTGTTGGTGACTCAGCTACAGAAGGGCAGCCTCCCTTTTGTTTCCAGAGAAGGTGCTGAATGTCAGCCTTGTTCTGTATGCCATTCTGAAACTAACTTTCTTTTCCAAAATTTAGATCACAGTGGTGGCAACTCAAAAAATGTGCAACTTTTATCTAAATTAATATAATAGTATTTACAGGGTCGCAAATGGTTTGTTCAGTAATAGAAGCATGGGCCTCTTATCAAAATACACAATAGGTTCACTCAGTTTATATGTAGGATTTTTTTTTTCCAAACCTTCTATTGAAGGTTTAGAAAATCAATTTTTTAAACCCATTATTTTTAACAGTTGTTTTATATAGCTTGCTAGGTCATAATTTTGACTTTCCTTTCCCTATGGTGATAAGGGGTACATTTCAAAGTTTCTAAAATGAAACTCAAGACAAGTTGAAAATAGATGACCTGTTCTTCCCTATTTAAAAAAAAAGGTGGCTGTCTTTGTCATTGGCTATTAACAAATTAAAGATTCTATTTCTATAACTCTTGCCTTGAACAAAGAACAATTTATTTGCTTTTAATACATATGACTGCACAGAAATTTCATCCCTGTCCAAATGATACCATTCTGAATTCTTCATCTGCACTAAACAGCAGACTTATGAAGGATCAGTTACCTGGCATTGACTGAGCTTTGCAGGGTGCACAGATCAAAAGAGGCGGAACTGGCTGGAAACCATTTCCACCCCTGGTGAGCAATTTACTCATGATTGCTCGTGGAAAATACTGGAAATATTGCTTCTGTGTAAAGTTCGCAACTTCCAGTTGTCAGCTCTTTGCCAAGCGGTTATTCCCAAGTGTAGCTTTAGAAGCAAAGCCTACTCAGGCCACGGTGACAATGGTTGGCATTTATATCCTGCTTGGTGTATGCAGAGCACAGAAACCGCTAATTACAGGAGTTAATTCACACCCTATCCCTCTGAGGCAGGTCAATGTGTTATCCTTATTTTACAGATGGGGGAAAGCGATGGAAATTCTAAGTGGCTTGCTCCAAACCACACAGGTTAGTTTAGCAGCCAAGATTAGCGGAAAGGGTAAAATATTAGGGTTGCATAGATGGGAAGCCTAGGAACTAGATGCAGAAAGGAGTTAGGACTCTGAAAGGTATAGAACCAGAGGAATTTTCTCTGAGGGGCTTCTGAAGTCCAAAGAGCAACCTAACAATGCCCTTATGCACATATTTCATCGGGCTCAACCATCTTTTGTTTTTAAATATAGTCTCTCACTGAGGACTAAAATCCTCCATCTAATACTTTCCTCTTCCTTCATCGCTACATTGAAACTCCTTATACCACAATGAACAGTAGCATCTGAATCAATTATAGGCAAAACTATATAACTCCCCATTAGCTACATCTCCTCAGCCAGGAGCACAGCCAGAATTGCCTCTGTGTGCTTGGTCTCAGCTCTGCCGTGGCCAGTGCAGGGCCAGGCTCTGTGCAGCTTCTCCAGGCTCTTCCTTTCAGAACCAGTCTCCCAAGGCAAAAGAGATGGAAAAAGAGCAAGAAGACCAAAAGGGTTCATTAGGAGGTGGTCGTATCCTCCTGAAGATACCTGCTCATGAAACACAATCATGGTTTCTTGGGACCTGTGGGAAACATCAACCCATCTGTTAGTTAATAAAACTAGCTTGAGAGAGGAAGCACTTGTGTCTTTTCTCTAGTTGTTATTAACTAGAGTGAATTTTCTTTCAAGACCCAGACACACCTGATACTCGGGATTGTGTAGACTATTCAGTGACCATTGATTGCATGTCTGTCACATGTCAGACATTAGACAAAGCACTGAAGAAACAAGATGAAGTTCCCTGCCTTCCAGGAGCTGACCATCCTGTGAAGGGGACAGATCATTAATATAATGCAGGAGTGTGGTGATGACAATCAAGGCGAGGTGGTGTATGGTAGGGTAGCATTGTATTATAAGCCACTGCTATTAGCAGTCTTGGCAGAACTATCTCAGGTTTGAAATTTCAACCCTGAAATTAACAGCCCAGGAACATTGCTTCCTTGGGAGCAAGTTGCATTGACATGCCCAGACATACACAGATCATGACTGTCAGGGACTTTGATGCACATTGTTAAGGAGTTTTTGGTTTTTTGTTTGTTTGCTTAATTAGCCTGTAAAAATGCCAGCTACAATGATAGGTTCACAGGAATACGAGTTCCTCTCTACTGATCTTTCTGGCTCTGTAGGAGTGTTCTGAATGGGAAGTACCCCCGAACTGCACCCCTTCCACTTGTACTGCACTGATTTCACTAACTGAAATTCAGGAAATGCTGGCTTTGGAAAACTGTACCGACTCTTTTAGCTTTTTCTATTCAAGGTAAAACTTGTTGCAAATATTCTAATATTAATGATGATATTAATAAATACCTTTTATTATCTTTTACCTATATGTTCCAATTACATGAATAGGCATGTTTTAAGTCATTTATTTCTCAAAATGTCCCTAAACCAAAATTAGAGATGGTAAATGGCTTGCCTCCACACCAGAGTAGACTGTGGCCCTGGGATTTGATCTCAGGCCATGTGTTTTGTTTTGAGCACTTTGCTAGGTGCTTACAGAGAACACAAGAGGTAGAAGATATGACACCTGCCTTTAGGAAACTGATCATCGTCAGTAGAAGATTTATACACAGTCAACAACCAGAGAAAAAAAGAAGCATAACACTGCTGCTGTCCTCAACTGAGACATAAAATTGGCAAGTGGTGTAAGAAGTCAGGGAGAGGCTAAATGACTGTGGGTGGCTTTGATGAACAGGGTTGCCCTGCATGAAAACCAACCTAAGAGCAAAGAGGCAGAGATGATCTTCCAGGAGACTCATCTCAAGGAACAAAGTGGGAGTGAGGACACTGCATTTAGGAGGCAGGAAGGAGCCCTGCCTTCCTCAACGAGGCAAAGATGCATGCTTATCCAGGATGGAACCAGATCTCGGAGCAGCTGAAGTACCAGAGAAAAGCATCTGAGATGGGTGTGATAAGTAGTTCTGAGTATAACTCATTCAACAGAGCAGTGATCCGATGAAAACATTATTTTAACACTTATAAATACAAAAATAAAGTTTGAATTTGGAAGGCTCCTTCCTTGAGGGTCATATTATACAACTACCTATGGCCTCCTGAATCCCTATACAACATAACTACTAATATTCATTGAACGGTTGCCAAGTGTCAAGCACTCTGCTAAGCCCATTATATGCATTACCTCATTCATTCCTCACAAACTACTATGAAGAAGGTATCATTATTTTTCCCATTGTACAGAAAAAGGAACTGAGAGAAAATTTTTTTTTAATTTGGAAAAGTCATACAGTTAGTAGCTGGAGAGCCTAGGCTTTAAAGCCAAGCAGCTTGACACCAGAGTTTCTCTTCGTAATCATTCCACCAAGCTGCTTCTCAATATCTACCTAAAATAGCTGTCCAACCCCTACCTGAGACCACCAGCTGGGGACACTCTCCATCCTTCCTAGGCAGCTCTGACTGTTAGAACAGTCTTCCTGATGTTATGCTGATTCCTGTCTACTGGTAACTTATGTTCACCAGACTTATTCCCTGATCCTTTATTTTTGCAAGAATATGAAGGATGTGTGGAATAGAGCAGGCTGGAAGCAAAGGAAACCATTCAAGAGGCCATTTCTTTAATCGAGAAGCGAGTGAGTAGACCTTGAGAAGAATTATTACAAAGGAAGAAACGATGATTTGGAGCTAAGATAACAGAAAAAGGTAGAAATATACCTGTGGTCAGTCTTCAGCCAGGAGCTAATGATTAATACTCTAGAAATTATGCACATCTCAAGCTTTCACATAATTAGGATTGATGACACCATCTGCCCACTTTCATTTTTTTATCAATTGGTAATAAAATCTGGAAATATTCAAAAATTACAAAATTACATATGCTATTTATCATGAAATATTAAGATGCAAATTTCCTTAGGGTTCAAAGCTGTTCCTCTTTATGGTTTACTAAAGTATCTTGTGCCTTAAGTAAAATATGTCTGCTGGTCAGTGCCTCTCACTTGTCAGGGGATGTCCTCTCCACATAAAAACATCAGTAAGAGCAATGGTGAAATAGGTGACATAAAGAATTAAAACTCTACTATCCTGTGTCCAGCCGTCTCTTGGTTGACATTGGAGGAGGATTAAAATTATCTGTTGACCCCCCGCAAATTACTGTTAGTCAAAATGAGATAGAAATTGATTTAATTGATCATATAAAAGTGAATTTAAAATGTGACCAATATTTAGGGAAATACTTTCCATTTCACAAAAGTAATATAAAAGTGTAAAAATAACAAAATTCCAATAGTCTAGGTATGGAAAACATTCACACATTCATTTCTTCACTCATTCAGTCATTATTTCTTTCATGTGCATGGGAAAAGCTCTATCTTAGAACCTGAGATATGGTAGTTACTAAAAAGGTCCTTGTTCTCATAGAACATATATTCACATAAACCACCTGACACAAGGCTTTTAGTTGAAAGATTCCATTTCATAAACAAGAGGTAAATATTTACATCAGACTGTAATGGACCGCTTGGGCCTCCTCTGCTTCTAAAATGCAGAGCTGACACAGATTCTAAGCCAGTACTTCCAAAATGCATTCTTTATCATAATTGCCCTGTGCAATGCTCTTCGTGAAAAGGACCCCCTAGTTAGCGTAGAGGAAAATGCTTCAGTGCACATCTTCTCATTGATGATCAACAATGAACATTAACTTAGTGAAGATTTGAAATGTGTATGATCAGTAAGTCTATTTACTTCGTTTGAACTAAGCTTTCTAGTCTATTTATTGTTTGAACTATGGGAAACTTTTTTTAGAGAGAAACTCCTACCCACACCCCAGAAACACATAATGAAGCCCTTGATCTTGTTTCTGCTACCGGAAGCCACTCCTCCCATCCATGCCAGTCTCTTCTTCCAGGGCAGGCATGATCACAGTCTGGCCACTCAGCTCAGAGGTTAAATTATCCACTTCCTCTGGGCATTCTCCCAATTGTCTCTCCTCAGTCCTCAGGGTACCCTTCAAGCTTTCCTAAAGATGAGCCCCTAGATGAATCTAGTAATTAACTGAAAAGTTGTAAGACAAGACCTGTCAGTTCCAAGTTTCACAGTTTTTAGAGCAGCCCTGGGTTTTGATTAGCAGGTCTCACATCCCCCTTTCACCCTGTCTTCTCTATTTTTCATTTAATAAGCAGAGCACAAACGTCTCTGGTTTCCCACCCACTAAAGCAATACACTAATAGATTTTGGTGTAAGGGTATGATGATGGCTGCCCAGGGTTCTGTTCATTGCTCCCCTCCCCACTGATGACCCTAACCAGTTACCACTGGTCGCAGAAACAAAAATGTCAGGATACAAGAACAAGAATGTGAATACAAGAACAAGACTGTTAAGGTGTTGAGACAGGAGACACAGTACGGTGGTGGTAATCCGTCCCTACGTTGTTTTCTCTGATTTGTAGCAATTTAATTCAATTGCACTGCCCATATTATAGATTTTTAAAGTCTGCAGTCTGGTTAACTTGCAGGTTACCCGAATAACTGAGAATTGATGACATAAGAAGATGACAACCCTAACCCAAATTGCAGGACATTCTCGTTATACTAGTTTCTGTAGCAGTTGCAAATATGTAAGTGCACAGGGTCCTCCTGACTCTGTCACTTATCAGAAATTTGACCTTGATCAAGTTAATTAACTTACATGTGCCTCAGTTTCCCATCGTAAAATTTTGGCCCTCTAGTATATTGAATAGTTTGGAGAATGGGGTAGGAATAATCAATCACCTGTTGGTTTTAACTTCATATGAATTAACATATTAACATTCCTTATGGTGTCGTTAATACATCTAAAATGCTTAGAACAATAGCATGGCGCATCATAAGTGTTCAGTGAGTGTTGTCATTATTATTCAGTCTGTTGAGTTAAGCCTTCTCTTATCGCCAAAGTTATTCCTTACATGAAGTCTGGCCAGGGCTTAGGTGACAAAGTTGACTCTTGCGCCAACTTGAAAGGCTTGAATTTGGGCTTCATTGTCACCATGTTCCCATTCTCTCCCTTAAAGATCCCAGATTCTACATGAATCACACTACCCACAGGCGTGCTTCTGAAAATACACACACACACCTGAAACGGAGTCCTTTTGGAAAGGCTCCATTTAAGGGGAAAGACTCTCTTGGAAATAGATATAATTTACCTTCCTCCAGCCTCACTAATGCACAGGTTCTGTTTTGCAGTTTCACTATTTTTTTTTTTTTTTTGCATACTTGGTTTTCTTAAAGCATAGTAGAGGTGCATAATTCTTATTCTCAGAGGTCCATCCCACTGTTTTGGATTCTGAACAGCAAGATAGGCCTGCTGACTTCCCCTTTTCTAAGGCTAGCTTGGAGTCTGCCCAGGCCCACTTTGGACTAGACCTCAATGTTGGTCTCCAAGGGTTTGCAGCTTCCAGCCTGACCTATTAAAATGTGTTCTGCTTATGACCCAAAGATTTAGCTGCTACACAGCATATATGATGTGCTTGACTGATATCTTCCCTTTTATAAAATTAATTTTTATTGGAATATAGTTGATTTACAATGTTGTGTTAGTTTCTGCCGTACAGCAAAGTCAATCAGTTATACATATATCCACTCTTTTATAGATTCTTTTCCCATGTAGGTCATTACAGATTATTGAGCAGAGTTCCCTGTGCTATACAGTAGGTCCTTATTAGTTATATATTTTATATATATAGTAGTGTGTATATGTCAATCCCAATCTCCCAGTTTATCCCTCCCCCCACCTTCCCCCTTGGTAACCATAAGTTTGTTTTCTACATCTGTGATTCTATTTCTGTTTTGTAAATAAGTTTGTTTGTACCATTTTTTTTTTTTTAGATTCCACATATAACCAATATCATGTGATATTTGTCTTTTGATATCTCCCCTTCTTATCTAGTTGGGCCATTGCAGTGTGGCCATAGCCACAGCATGGATTATGCTTCACAAAAGACTAAGTGACGTCGAATGGGATGTGAGGTCTCTATGACCTACGGCTCCTGTTACTATCAAATCAGTTTTCATGCATCCTCTGGTCTGTGCTGGAGAACAGGGTGGAAGTACCCAGCTATTGATTTGAACTTTAAATGAATCAATTTATTTTGTGTAGGAGGGCTTCAGTTCCTCACTAATCTTGAGAACGGAAATGAGTGTAAATCTGGTGGAATGTTCCCATAAAAGCAAGAGAGATGCCCAGATGCCCTAGCCAGAGGTCCTATATACGGACTTAAAGAAAGAAGCTCATTTCACATAGGCCACCAAACAGTCATGAGATGTTAATGACTTTTAGTCACTGCCAACCCGGACAAAATTCAAGCCAATGACCTATGGGTGAAAGGCTCTATATATCCCATTACCAATCCCCTGAGCCATCCGGTCGCCCCTGACAAGGTATTTTATCATACCCAGTACAGAGCAGTATGGTAGTCCAAATTCCTATACCATCAGAAAATCTTCTTCTCCTAGTTAAAATAAAAGGGAGCATTTTAAGAATAAAAGAGAGGCAGAAGACCTAGTTCCTCAAATAAAGGAGCAATTACAAAAAAAAAAAAAAAAAAAAAACCTTTGGGAAAAGGCATACACACACATACACATAGCATTGAGACTTTTTTTAACTCCAGTATTTTTTCATCATGTTTACTCCACTGCACATTTGATTCTGCCTCTGGATATTTAGTAAACTGGCATATCTCGGAGTTCCCATTAAAAAAAGTCATTAGTTTTAGTTTACCATTTGTATAAAGCTGATTCGTTAAACCCTTGATGCTTTCTTTCCTAGCTTGTTTTTAAGTGTCATAAATAAATGACTTAAATGTCCCACAAGACAAATGTTCTTTAATCATCTAATGTACTCATTTATCCTAAGCCTTAACCTTACTCCTAAATTAAGTCTGTTGCGAAAACATAACTTCATCTAAAAACACCCATCAATCCTACATGGTTTTGATAAGCACATTTAAAAAACATAAACAATCAGACAGTTGTCAATCTGGGTGAAGCCCAGTCCCATTTAAGAGTTATTCGCCAAGAGCTATATTTCATGCCCATACCACCAATGGAATTATAAAAGAGAACGGCTGGTATTCGGGCCTTTGCTGAGAGTTCATGTTGTGAAATGGTTTACGAGAGTATAAAATGAAACAAAGACTAGACGAGAGAGAATCCTCATTCCACATCAAATACATTCTGTTTTGTTTTTGGAAACTATTAATACTTAGACAATATTGTAAATGCATTAAAATTTCATGATCACATATTTAGTAAATTGCATGTCATGCCTTTGATTGATTTTCATTTGTTCATGGTCCTAAAAATCTGTCAAAGAATCTGGCTGCTCAGAGCTTATACATGAGTAATGATCACTGAAAGGTTTGGTGCAAGGAGAAACGAAGTGCAAGTTTAATGGAATAAACACTCGACAAAATTGGGTACTTAATACCTCATAACTAAGAATTCACATAGTTTGGTGAAATCACAGCTTTGACAGATTCCCAATTTAATTCTGAATTAATTCGAATGTCTTGCATTTACCAATGGCACCCTTTCACAGTAGGGAAAAGATAATCTTCTTGTTTTTCCACTGGCTTCCTTGGGTCCTGCAGAATTATTACCACTGAGCCCCTTAGGGTTGTTGGATGCTGCCCCCGCCCCCCAATGGGGCTTTAAAAATTTTAAAAGAAAGATAAGAGCATTCAGCAAATAGCCAGATTGAGAATAAACTAAATAATTATCACCAAGGCCCTACCTCTGCCACAATTTGTCAAATCTGCTGATAGGAAACAAATTCTATTCATAAAGATTTTATTTGCGGGGGGGGAGACTCTTGTGATTTGGTAGCAATTCAATTATAGTTTTGTGAGATAGTGAGGCCGGAGAGGGAATCCAGACTGACAAGAAATATGACAGGACAGTTACAGAGTGTTTATGCAATTAAACTTTCCCTGACAATACCTGCAGAATGATGAATGCGTGGGCGGAGGTATGTGAGCACAGGCAATGCCCCACAAGTATTGCCCATTTTTCATTATTATACAACTGTTCAGATCTTTCAAGAACAGCCTGAAGTGAGGTGGAAAAGAGAGTGCTGTTCTGTAGCATGTTAACCAAATGCCTTTTTTTTTATTCCCTCCCTCCAAGGGGTCTTGATGTGCCAGATGATAAAAGAACATCTATTTCAGAAAAATGTTTCAGAAAGATTAAGATTTACCCTGAGCTTGACATATATTAATTTTGGATACCAAAAGAGGTTTTTTATTCTTTTTTCTATCTGCAACTTTATATCACTTCCCAACCGATAGAACGGTGCATAATTAAACTGTTGGGTTATTCATTTTATGCAAGCAGGTGCAAAGGGCACTATAAAAGTAGGATTTTACCGATGGTAGATTAAGAAAGAAAGGAGAAACTTAAAAAGCCTTTTGTCGAGAACCACAAAAGCTTACAGACGAGATTAATTTGGTTGGGCAAAGTCTGTATTATCGTGCCTCGGTCTTCCAAGGATATATGAAATCAGGAAAGTTACAGGATTTCAGAGCCTCTCAAAGACTATGTGCAGTTTTTCAGATTGTTAACAACCCTTATTTGGGGTCTTTATGTGAGACTGTCAGTTTTAGGTGTGATTTTTTTTTTTTTTTTTAACAAGCATTACGGTACGCAGATGTAAAAAGAGCTTTAATTTAATTTGTATAGACTTCACTTGGTAAAATCAGCAGTGCCCAGAATAAGGACTGAATTCCTTTCAGACCCCAGAGGTTGGATGACTCCTTGTATGGAGGCGAGGGTGGGGAAACAGTTTTCGCCTGTGGCACCAAGATGCAAAGGCTTGAAGGGAAAACCACGTGTCTTCCCTTAACATTTACACATCTATTTATATTAATGAGAATTTACTTGGGGACGGGAAATAAACTCTATCCTGGAGCCATTCATTCATTCATTTTGACTTCTGGTAAGCTGTTACTGGTACCAATTTTTCGGTTTTTTTGTTTGTTTGTATACTGGTTGATGCTCCTTTGTTAACGTTCACATCTCCTTTGAGGGCATTAAAAACCTTAAACTTTTGCATGGAAGTGTTCAATTGTTATAACCAACCCCCATTACTACTTCCTAGAGTTGAATCTAGACCCAAAGGCAGAGAGCTATAGTTGCATGCCTACCTAGATGACTGTCCTCCTGGATTGACTTTGTGGTTTAACAGGGAGTTTCCACATGTCCGTGTGGAGATTATTATAAGTCAGACTCACATCTAGAGACTATGTTCACGTGATTCCCATCAATTTGGTAAGTTCAGTGAAATAACTGGTCATTTCTGTATCAACAAAAATCAGTTAATCCTATTTGTATTAGGAGCGAGTTGACCATACATTTCTGTCAAAATGATCAACTCAGAAATTTCATATAAACCATGGTCTAAATACAAGAGTTCCTTACAATCCTCCCTTGTGCCAAAAAGCTGCACTCTGTTATGTCTCCCCCCAAAAAAAGACTTGATTTTGTCAGATGTGATTTTTAATATGCACTAAAACTGATAGTTAAAAAAATATTGTTTTCACATTACGTAGGCGTTAAAATTACACGGTGGTGTTCCTTTATTTTCAAAAACCAAACCTAATCTTGTTAATTCAAAGTGAATAACAAACAGGACTAAGACTTTTTCCCAAGTTGTTACATTTATTCAACCTGCTTGTGTTTTGTTCTTCATCATAATTATTTCCAAGTCAAATCTGCACTGATTTCCTTGTGGACCCTCTGTACCTCTGACTAACTTAAAGAACTGAGCTGGGATAATTCACACAATTCCTCGGGGGTCATGTTCACTGTTTTTTTTCAAGGACATTTTTATTACAAAGCTGATGAAATTTGCATATTAATTCATTTCTTTCCATTTTTTAAGATTAAATGTTGTCAACATGTATCAGTGCGAGGCTCTGACAGTGCTGATGAAATGGGTCAGTCAAGCTTGAACACTTGGAGTAATGCAGCCATCTGCAACGCCCTCGCCCCTTGTGGGGTTCCGTGCTACCATTGAAACCTGGTTAAAAAAAAGTTGTATTCAATGCAGGATATTAAAACATTATCTAAGAAATGATAGGTGTTCGTCTTTCCATTCACTCAGAAAGTGGATTTGACAACAAAATGGATCTAAGGAGATCCTTGCTGACTTGAAGTTAGTGTTCTGTTCATCTTCGTTAAACCACAGTCAAAAAAGCCCCCCCCACAAAAAAAAAGTTTTAAATTTGGTGAAAAGAACTTAGGAGAGAACTTGAGTTTAATGTTTCCTCTTCTGGTGAGATTTCATAGTTAGAGGGACTCTTCCCAGTCGTACTCAAGGTAAGAAGTGACGATGGAGAGAGCTGATAGGATGGCAAGATCTGTTGTAACATATAGACCTGCCCTTCATTTTATACATGGCCAATGCACATGAACGGTCCTTGGTCACATCCAAAGCCCTCACAAAATGGTACCAATGTTTACACGGAGGTCTTCATTTCTGTCTATATCCAGCTTGAACATTAAGCTGTATTGATTTATCCAATTTCCTTACAGTCAAAATACATACTTCCATCAGACAGTCTCAAAGAGCAAATCCACCTAAGTGAGAAAAATCCCTTTAAGTGTTCTATTGCCTTTCTACGTGAACCCTGATGGCCTTTCCGGATCATTGATTTCTCTGTGTCTGCTTTTTGGTGGAAGTCTCTTTGTGATGCGCATAAGACCTTTAATAGATTCCAAAGGCCTTGCAAAGAAAAAAAGTGTGCGGCTGCTGCCTTGGAGTAGCAAGAACCCTACCACCACCGAGCTTCATCTGGCCATACAACTAACAGAAGTGCCTGCATAGCACGAAAAGGCACTTCCGGTACCTTGAGGTTCTTCAGGGAAGACCTCCCCAAACCACATGACCCAACTTTGCAATTCCTCTCTCCGCTAGAGATGGTCACCTCTCGGGAGCTTCTATAGTAGTTCACGGTATTTTTTTAAAGTACTGTCTTTGAATATATAGTTAAATCTGGTCATATACTAACCACAATACTCAGAATTTCGAGGTTCTTACCCTTTAGCAATACATGTCCACTGGTTAATTCCTAGTCACAGCGTTGTCCGGTATATGTACAACACCATTAGCTAGAAAAGTCTGTTTCCCAAAGTGGAAAAAAACCCCAAAAACACTGCATAGTAAGAAGGGAACAACGGAAAGAGAAGGTAGCCTCCGAAATGGTTTTATCCTGATTTTGAATTAAACTCCAAACTCATATTGGACTGAAAAATCAAAATCAGACTTCACATTGTCGAGTTGGAAAATGTCAGATATGAAATATTTAAACTGTGGAATACAGTCTTCGACTTTGGGTTATAAAACTTTAATTTCATGAGTTGGTAGCATTCCGATAGTTCAATATTTTTAATTCTACAAATCCATGTTTATTAACTTTCAAGGTTTAAACAGTATCACCAAGTCCATTGAAACTAAATTATTCTGACTTGTGAAAGCTACAGGGTAGCTATAATTTGTTTTCTATTTCTACATAAGTGACAAAGACAAAAGAAAGAACAAATAAAAGGAATTGATTGCCACACAATCCCTTTTTATACTTTCAAAATGACCTAAAATTCTAGCTGGTGATTAAAGCAAAGATTCAAGCCTGCAGTTTTAATTGTGGAGTTTTCAGGCAGAAGTCAGGTAGCACTTAATATAGGGTTACCTCTATGTTAAAAAAAATGACTTCCATAATATTACTGCTGGATAGTTAACTGTATTCTGCTCAAAGAAGAAACACTGCTTTTTTTAATCTTCTCTTTATTTAGGAAATACAAGCTGTGTCTCCTTACAACAGTTTTTAAAACCTCTACCTCGATTTCATGATTAAAGAATACCAAAATTAGTTGCTAATAGCAGTGATAACTTTTCATCTTCCTCCAGTTAGTACTCTTTTCTTGTAACTCCCCAAGTGCTTCATCCCTATTCCTAGTGATTATCTAACATGTCACTGTTACTCTGTTAATTTATTCAGCATTTGTTTAACACCTACTATGTGCTAAGTAAATAAAGTCCTTTAATGAGACAGTTGTGGTATCACAGAAAGAACCCTATACCAGGAGCCAGCAATCCACAAGCCACTCTTGGTTCTGTCTCTACGCATCGCTGAGCTTGCCTTAAGCATGGATTTTAACACTTTGAGCCGCTGTCCTCACCCACAAAATGAAACTGGCGTTTACTCACAGGATCGTTGAGGGTATCACAGACATAATAAATATGAAAGTGCTTTTAAAAAGAAAAAAAAAAACTCCAGTGTTTTAAAAAGCTTGGTAGATAGTGCAGCACAAGTCTTTAGGGGTTGTCTTGTGATTTTTCTGTTTTTTTGTAGGCGAACAATGGTCTCTTGGATTTTTACACTCTAATGCCATATCCATAGCAGCTGCTGTTGACTTCAACATCCAAGTTAGATTATCCCACACAGTTTTTGATGAAATTCATCCCTCCACCTAACTTAATCTGTGTGTAATTTAGTTTGCTGCCAGGGAAGGAAAGTATATTTGCTATAAACCCAAACTCCTGGTTGCTAGCCGGAAAATTCAGTGTGTTTTGTTTATTGCTTTTGTTTCATATATAATGTATATGACTTCATGATGATTTGTTCAGGGAAGAGAAGTTGAGGCGTTACCCTTGTATCTAGAGTCTGCTGAACATGTGCTATAAAAGGATTACTTACTCCTGAGCTAACCCAAATCAACTTGGAATACTGAGCTACTCTCCCGGGGCTATTTTCTCTGAAAATTTATGAGCTTACAGTTCATGTTTCTTTTTTAATGATACATCCAATGATAGGTCTCTTCTGGGCTTTACAAAAGCCTAGTGTTTCTTCCACTTCATGTTTATGAAGCCAGCTTCTGCTATTCTGGGTCGAAGTTCTCCAACTTTAAAACACAGGAGAATCTTGTGCAAAATGAAGATTTGCATCACCAGCCCTGTATATCCTGATGCCTGGTCACATCACTGAAACTCTCCTGAGCCACTCTGTCATCTAGATAAACCTGCTTCCCATGTCTATCAGACAGCAGTCCTGTTCACCTGCTCCAAAGACTAAATTCGCCACGCCCACCCCTCACCCGCCCCCCCCGCCCCCCCCCCCCCCCCCCCGGCAGCTTTGACTCACAGCCAGAACTTACAAACGGATTATCCAGGGGGTTGGGTGAACTTTTGTTCTTGATTGGAGTGAACGCCAGTTAGGATGAACAGGTTTTGAATTATTTATTCTCCAAATCAGAAAAGCTTATCTTCCTTTTTTGACGTATAATTTAATTACTAGGGATGAAGAGAAGTTGAATGCAATGTGTTTATGGCATCAGTACAAATAAAAGTTCAGTCTTTAATAATACGCTGGTGAAATCAGCAACTAACCTGTTCTCCAATAACCAGATCAGACTGAACCTGAATAAGTCTCTCAAGTGGTAACAGGAAAGTACAATCGACTGATACCCAAAATGATGGTGAAGGAGTGTGTCTTAAACTGTAATGTATCCACTGATTTACCGAAGCTTCATGAACAATCACATGAATGACACGTCCATGTGTATCAAAAAACAGAAGAATTATCTTTTTTTCCCTAGATAATACACTGATTTCTTCAATATGTGTATTTCTTCATGGTGGTGGCATTTGGATGAGAGATTGTTAAACTTGTTAAAGAATAGTGTAGTTCTTCAACCTTGCATAGGCAGGTTGATTAGGCATACCGGTTTTATCTTCTCAGTGTGTTTCTCCTCAAATGGGTAGCTTCACAATAAATGACTATGAGAACTTTCCATTCTGGAAGAACGTTCTCTGCTTAATGCTTAAGAAGAATGTCTTCTTTCTACTTTACTTTGAGTGAACGGAGACTCATTTTGCAATTCGCACATCCCACTGTCTGCAAAACCTGTGCCAGAGCTGCCCTCAAGTAGCTGGGGTCCTGGCAGGGCACCGAGACAGTCAATGGCAAGTTACACAAGCCGTCACTCAGTTACAATCAAAGGACCAGAAAGGACAACTCAGAATGCAAGGTGCCAGGATACATAACAGGAGTAACCTCCAGAATTTCCAGAAGATAAATAAATATTAAATGATTTTATTCCTTTTCAATCAGGAAATAGGAGCACAGAAGGAAGCAGTCTGTGGCTTTTGCCTTGAAACTGGGCAGTTTCTATGCCCTTTAGGAGGAGGTGGTATCGTCTTGGTGATTTCATTCGCCAAAGCTTAACTTCTTCAAGAGACAGAGCTCGTTAGAGGCTGCTGCCTTTCCAGCCCTTAGAAGGTGTTCACAGGGCCCTCTGGGAATATCTTACACTGTAAAAGAATTTTATTTCCCAAAGGAGATCAATCACAACTACTGAAGCCCGCGCACCTAGAGCCTGTGCTCCGCAACAAAAGAATTCACCGCAGTGAGAAGCCTGCGCACCACAACGAAGAGTAGCCCCTGCTCGCCGCAACTAGAGAAAGCCCTCACGCAGCAATGAAGACCCAACACAGCCAAAAATAAATAAATAAAATAAATACATTAAAAAAAAAAAACTTAAGAAGTTTTAGAACTTAAGAAGAATATTTTCTCATCATTTTTTTTAAATTTATTTTTATTTATTTATTTTTGGCTGTGTTGGGTCTTAGTTTCTGTGTGAGGGCTTTCTCTAGTTGCGGCAAGTGGGGGTCACTGTTAATCGCGGTGCGCGGGCCTCTCACTATCGTGGCCTCTCTTGCTGCGGAGCACAGGCTCCAGACGCACAGGCTCAGTAGTTGTGGCTCACGGGCCCAGTTGCCCCGTGGCATGTGGGATCTTCCCAGACCAGGGCTCGGACCCGTGTCCCCTGCATTAGCAGGCAGATTCGCAACCACTGCGCCACCAGGGAAGCCCCTCTCATCATTTTAAGTGTCCACATTCATCTTGCTCTTCAGGTCATTCTGAGTGGGTGCTACCCTACCCTCAATATTAGCTTTATAATCTTAATTCCCTTCCTTAGACAGATTTCACAACGGAACCTTAAACATTCTAGTAGAATTACCTGTTTAAAATAATCCTTTCTAGAAAAAACATTTATAAGAATATCCATTGTAACTCTTTTTGCTATTGCAAAAAAATTATCTATAATTAATTTATAATGGCAACTTGGCTAAATAAATGAAATTACACCCATAGACTAAAATAC
Source organism: Balaenoptera borealis (assembly GCF_965194805.1). Taxonomy (NCBI): domain Eukaryota; kingdom Metazoa; phylum Chordata; class Mammalia; order Artiodactyla; family Balaenopteridae; genus Balaenoptera; species Balaenoptera borealis. The sequence continues at coordinate 64,256,873 of NC_138866.1, read as the reverse complement.
TATGCTGCCATTAGAAAGAATGTGGAAGATATACATTTTCAAACATGGAACAGGTTCCAAGCTATTAAGCAAAAAAAAAAAAAAAAAAAGGCAAGGGGCAGAACAACATACATAGGCTGCTGTCATTTGTGCACCAAGAGAATAACTGCAGACACTTGTACTGGCAAATGCATAAAACACCTCTGCAGGGATATATAAGAAACTGGGGACATGTAAGAAAGTGCCTGTGGGAGAGATTCAAGGAAATTTGGGGTCAGAGTAGGGAGGAAGGTTTGTTTTCACTATACTATAACCTTCATACTGCCTGAACTTTTTTTTGCCTTTTTTAATTGAAATATAGTTAATTTACAATGTTGTATTAGTTTCAAGGGTACAGCAAAATAATTCTGTTATATATATATACATGTGTGTATATATATACAGATACATATATATATATACTTTTTCAGATTCTTTTCAGTATAGGTTATTACAAGATATTGAGTTCCCTATGCTATATAGTAGGTCCTTGTTTACCTATTTTATATATAGTAGTACGTATATGTTAATTCCAAACTCCTAATTTATCTCCCCCCACTGCTGCTTTCCCCTTTGGTAACCATAAGCTTGTTTTCTATGTCTGTGAGTCTGTTTCTATTTTGTAAATAAGTTCATTGGTATCATTTTTTTAGCTGAACTTTTTTTTAAACCACATGCCTGCTTTAACTTTTAATGTTTTTAATGGTTAGAAAATAAACATTTCAAAGCTGGGATAATCATAACATATTTTTTGAATAAATATCATTAGTTAAAAATCAAGTAATCAAGTAAAAAGGAAATAACTTTTTTCAATTTTGCTTTTATACCACAGTGGATCCTTTTGTAATTTAAACAACCCTGATATTGTAAATTTGCATTTACAATATATCCATTTTCCAAAACTGAAGTGCACTCTCTAAGTTCTGGGAACTCAGGAAAAATTATTTGCACTGAATCACCAAGCAGTTAGCTCCTCCAGTCGTGCAGACTGGAAGGGCGCCTGGAAAGTGGCTGCATTCATGGAAAAAGAGAAAGTGAATGAGGATGCAGCCCTGTGACCTCTGGCAACAAATACTGCTCAGTGTGAAATGGGCACTAATAGGACGTTAGATGCAGAAACCCTCTGCCCGAGCTAGAGTAATTAGGACAGTAATTCAGATTTGGGATTTTTCTCTGAGGTTTCACAGCTTATGAAGTCAGCAGAACAGGGTTATTAAATCATAGCCTCGTACCAAGTCAAAGAGATTTTTCTAAATGTAGAAGGCAGGGAAAATGCAAGCAACCAGCTGAGCAGTCCTGTGGGTGAGGTGATGAACCCATCCATCCCCAGCACAGCTAATGACCTGTTTTAGGGGCCCAGCTCATATATTCCAAATAACAGGGGGGAAAGAATTCCAAATAGCTTAACATCATTAAACCCAAAATGCTATTGGATCCTTCCTCTGTAGCATCATAAAATACCTTATCCAAGTGGAGAAGGGATATGTTTGCTGTAAATCATAGAAAGTTTATTCCACCCCAGATGCAAACTTCGCACTAACTTGTTCGCTCTGGGGAAGGTTCATGGGTTTGCTTTGTTTGGGGGTTTGGCTTGGGTTTTTTTTTTTTAAGCAATAATAGTCTTTGTAGGATGGCTGCCGTGTCAGCATTTATCTTGAAACTCGTGGATATGAGTTCTGACTGGAGTCACCTTTCTGACAAGTGTTATTGCGACTGTGTTTTATATCCCTGTTCAGAATGGTTTCTAATGATAACGCCCTGTCTACCTCGCTGCTTCACACTAAATTATAGATGCCATGATGACAGGGCAAACTTCATCTGAGTACAGAGCTCAACTCCCTCTCTGTGATGTCAGTGCCTCCACCTTTCTGTGCCTGGAATTAAAAATGGGAAGCCAAGATATGCAAAACATTTGTGCTTAAAAATAATGTTCTGTCAGTTATTAAACAAGTGATATTTCATTTAATCAGCTCAAGGGATTATTTTAAATGAAAAGGCAGAGAGGATGATTTTATTAACACATTCCTGCCCTAGAGTCCTACTGTAATAATTCTTCACCTGCCTAAATTAAAAAGTTATCATTCAGTCTGTCTACAGGAAGTTCTGGGTGATTGGATTTTATTAGTTCTTTGATTTTCAGTTGCTCACAAATGGAGGTAAAGGCTGAAAAGCTTATCCTATAGCAGTGAGAATGTTTTAGCTACTTAATAAATCACCCCTTCTCCAGACGGTGATTGTTCCAGGACTTATAAAGCAAGTGTGTTTCTGAATACAGTATTTTATCGAAATGGGTTCCGTCTGACCAATACACTTAGATATTTGAACCTCCCTGCAGTTCATTCCACCGCTATTTAAACTGTCATGGGAGACTTAGCTACTATCCAAAATATATTTCTAAATGTTATTTAATTGTCAATTACATAGAAAGCTTTATGCTAGGCTCTGGAGGAAGAGGAAACAAAGAGATTAATACAATCGCATTTCCGGCCTTAATGGAGCATATAGACTAGTGGGGGGCACCCATCTAAACAAAGAATACAAGTGAGTCAGTGAAACAAAGCATGGAAGGAGAGATTAGAAGAAGCTGACTCGAAGTTTCAAATACCTACCCCATCCCAGTGCAACAAGCAGAATCTTTGTAACGCCTTTCGTGAATATGGTGTTTTACAGCTTACCAAGTATGTTCAAATACAGATCATGTTTGCTCCTTGAGCTCCAAAACAATCCTGTGAGGTTAGCAGTATATTCTTTCCCTTTTACAAGTGAAAAAACTGCAAACAGAGAAATAAATAATTCTTATGATCCCAGATCTCATGATTTAAACCTGACTTCAAAGTCTCTCCTTAATATTTGTAGTGAGGTGGATGGACCTAGAGTCTGTCATACAGAGTGAAGTAAGTCAGAAAGAGAAAAACAGATACCGCATGCTAACACATATATATGGAATCTAAAAAGAAAACAACAACAAAATGGTTCTGAAGAACCTAGGGGCAGGACAGGAATAAAGATGCAGACGTAGAGAATGGACTTGAGGACACAGTGGGGGAAGGGTAAGTTGGGACGAAGTGAGAGAGTGGCATGGACATATACACACTACCAAATGTAAAATAGATAGCTAGTTGGAAGCAGCCGCATAGCACAGGGAGATCAGCTCGGTGCTTTGTGACCACCTAGAGGGGTGGGATAGGGAGGGTGGGAGGGAGACGCAAGAGGGAGGAGTTATGGGGATATATGTATATGTATAGCTGATTCACTTTGTTATACAGCAGAAACTAACACACCATTGTAAAGCAATTATACTCCAAAAAAGATGTTTAAAAAAAAAAAAAAAGCAGCAATGGTAAATGAGGGACCCAATTACCAAAACAGAAAAAAAAAAGTCTCTCCTTACTATTACAGCCAATATTGCTAACCTGGGGGTCTGTTTGGTCACCTGACATCAAGAGGAACACTGTGTACAAAACTGTGTATATGGACATAAGCACATTGTTCTTGTAAAAAGAGTTTGCTCAAATTCTCAAAGTGGGCCATGATTCCAAAAGAGAGTAAGAATTACTGTTTCAGTAGAATCCTTCATCAGTTTTTCTATCTGGCTTTTCATGAATGTCACTAGATTGGTTTGACTTGTCTTGAAGAACAGGGGATATGCCATGAGATCCAGTTTGCATGGTATTTAGACACAGCTCCACTGCCAGCTGCCTTTTGTCTCTTTGATTTCTACTTAGAGGGTATGCAGCAGCTCCTTCAACGCCTGTTCATTCACTTATTTATTAATTCATGTAAGCATCTGTTGAGCACTTACGGTGCTCCTCCTGAGTCAGTCTCTACCCAGGAGGTACAAGGTATCATTAGGCCATTAATTTGTTTTTTCAACCCAAATTCTGCGTGCAAAGATCTCTCCCAGATGCTTTGAAGGACATGAAGATGAATAAGCAATGGGACCTTCCCTCAAGGATCTTAAAATCTAGTAAGAGAAGGAAATTGGAAACAACTGTGTAGAATCAAGACTAAATTAAGTCATTGTAGTAGGAAGAACGTAGATTATCAAAGGTTCAGCCTTCTAGAGGGGATGCAGATGCAAAAATAAATACAGGAGAACTTTCTGGAAGAGTGCTTAAAAGGAGTATTTTCAATTCCTTTCAGAAGTAGCTCTCTAGAGGATGTCCTCTAGTCCATGTTAATTGTCATACTCCTTCAAAATTCTTTTCAAACATGCAAATGGTATTAGCCATCTAGTGACTGCTCCCCACCCAATATCGATATTTATCCTTATCCCTTGGGCGGAATTATCTTGGCTACATAAAGAAGGAGGGAATTCAGCCAAAACTACATTTGGTGGGAGAGTGGCTTTCGTTGCATTGGAACATACTCCTATCATTTTCTCTTATTTTCAGTCCTTTTGATGGATCTCTCCAGTTGGAAAGAACTCAAAACCAATTTCAGTGCAGATGCAAATAATCCTAACAAATTATTCTATAAATACACCACAAATAGCAATACTTTGTGAGGTTAATTGCTCTTACTTATCAAATAAGGAAACTGAAAAACAGAAGCTGTGTCTATGTGAAGAAAGTGGATTGACTCTGAATCCAGAGATCTGTTGGGTACTGGTCAACACGACTGTGCTGCATCCAACCTAGAAGAATCCTAACTTTCACTGGGTTGACTCAAGCTACCCAGGGATTCATATCTTTTTAAAAGCAATCTGTCGCTTACCACCTCCTGTTCTAGATGTGTGAGTAGGAGGTAAGGCAGGGCGTGTGGTGGGGCAGAATATAGAGACTTCATCCTAACTCTCATTAGCAGAGGAGAAATGAGAGTAGCCCCAGCTCTCTGAAGGGCCAACTAGTCGTGCTACAACTCTTGCAAATCAGGACTGAGGAAACCACGGATGGGAAGTCCATGTAACTTGTCTTCTTTCACTGAAAATAGGCCAAAGGTTGACAATTCTGTGTACACAGTATCGACCCCAGTATTTCCACTGAAACTAGATTAAGTCACATTATATGGCCTCATATATATCGAACTTTCTGACTAAATTAAGACATCCAGTTTAATACAGTAGATAATGAAATACAATCATCATCCCGAGTCAGCTTATTTTCTTTAGAAATTGCATTAGAGAGAGGAGGGTTCGGGATTGGGATAGAAGAATTCCTGTACTATTTAATATAGAGCTTGTAAACATTATGGTCAAAGGAGGCGTGGTTTTAAATGAAGAGTATTATGATGTTAAAAATTCTCCTAGCCTTAGTTCTTCTAGGATCAGGGGACTGACTTTCTAGGTTGAGCAGTTATAATGGTTAAACATCCACTACTATCATGTATGGGAGGCAGTAGAATACAATAATAAACTTAACAACAGTAATAATAGCAGCAAATAGCCAGTGAGAACTTCCTAGAGGCCAAGCAATGTACATATGTTCTCTCATTTAATTCTCACCAAACCCTCTGAGGTTGGAACAGTTACGAACCCCATTTTACAAAAGAGTGAAAAAACTCAGAAAGGTTAAGTAACTCATCCCAAGGTTACATACCAATAAGCAGTAGGGCTCAGATTTGAACCTGGTGGCTTTGACCACACAGCCCAATTTCACTTCTACCACCCTGTATCAAGGGCAGGGCTCTAAAGTCAGACACACCTGACTTTAAGTCTTGTCTTGGAGCTGGATTACTTTGGACAAGTTATTTTACTTTCTTTTTTTTTTAATTGAAGTATAGTTAATTTACAATGCTATGGTAGTTTCAGGTGTACAGAAAAGTGATTCAGTTATACACACACACACACACACACACACACACATATATATATATATTCTTTTTCAGATTCTTTCCCCTATAGGTTATTACAAAATATTGAGTATAGTTCCCTGTGCTATACAATGGGTCCTTGTTGGTTATCTATTTTATATATAGTAGTGTGTATATGTTAATCCCCAACTCCTGTTTTGCTTTCTTAGCCTCAATATCTTTATCTGTAAAATTGATAAAATAATGCCACTTCAAAGGATCATGTGAGGATGAAAGAAAAGAAAACCCTGTAGAAAAGCGCAAAGTAAACCCACATATTATAGCCCATTACCTTACATAAATGTTCAACAAAATCTAGGGGATTTTTAGGGGGAAAAAAAAAGACTGGAGACTTGGGATAACAACTTGAAGTGACAGTTTAGATGGCTAATAGGTTTTGAAAGTAAGCGTGTATACATATAAATTGTAATGTATATATGTATAATTTTGTCTCTGCAGATTACTTCACTTAACTTTAAGCTGTTCTCATTGCAACTATTAAGAGTTTTAGTTAAAAATTAATTAAAAAGTTAACATGCGATTAACTGAGCCGATCACTCTTAGAACCTGGAAATTGGAGGTACAACTCTGGTTGTGGTTAAGACATGACTTTTCCACTACAATGGATTGTGTTTTTAAAAAAAAATCTCGAATATAAAAATAAAAAGTAGTTCATGCATAAAGCATGATGCCCTGAAGCATATTAGATCTGTTTATCTCTTTGTTTAAAATGAATGCTACTTGGTATAGTTTACATAACATGGCAGGGATCAGCTTGATAAAGTGTGTATATCACCTGGGGAACACGCCGGCTCATTTCCTCAACACCTTTCTACATGACTAGCTTGCCAGCAAGTATAATAGCAAACAAAGTTTTAATAGGTCAAGAGCAGAATAACGGCTCACATTAACAGGAGGGAGAGGGGGCTTGACGTGCACCAAGGCTAATAACTGACACTTGCAGCACGCATTTTTGAATGCTGCTTAATGGGGAGTTTAGAAGGAAAGGCTTTTATAAAAGCCTGAGATTACTCACAAGCTTTGGGGAGAAGGAAGAGGGGAAGTGGAATAGCATCAGTATGCGCGCACACTTGGAAATGTGGGCGCACTTTAAGGCAGGTGGCTCATAAGCCATTTCTCCATCGCTGTCGGCTTTAGCAGCTCACAATTAACTCCATTATGAAGCTTAAGAATTGACTGCATCGCTTCCACTTTCTTTGAAGCTGTCCGAAGTAAGAGAGGCCCTCATTTTTATTTGCTTGTTGTCTAAGTGAAGCTGCTACTTAGAGACTGTTTTTGTCATATCACGTCAGTTTTGCTGAAAGCTGCAGCAAGACAGGTAAACACATGGATCCATTTTGGAACCTTTTTTTTTTTTTTTTCCACCTACCAGGAGGGGGAAAAAAGGTGGAACATCTTTTTTTTCTTTCTCTCTTTCTTTGCAGCTTTGTCTTCCTTGGGCAGTGTGACAATTGATGAAGTTAATAGCATCTATAGAGTTCATACATCCCTTTTCTCCCGCAGAAGCATTCACAAAAACAAGTTTCACTAAAGTTTTGGAAGTGCTCGGATGAATAGCTACGTTGCTAACCCTAATTTTGGCAGCCTGTAAATGGCAGAGTATGCTCAATATTGTATTTATCCTTTCCACATTACCAAAAGGGAGGCAAAATCTGCCCCTGTATTTAAACAGAAGAATGGACAGACTTCCTTTTGTTGCAAAATCCGTGTCTTTTGTGAGCATACTGTAATTGAAGGCCCCTTAATAATACAGGATGTGGAGAAGCTGTGTAGAAAAAGAATTGGGAGTTCATGTGGAATGTTCCTTAGGTCCTACCCACTGTAGCAAATAGGAAACTTTGCCAATATGTACCCAGGCTCCAGAGGGATACAGATCAGTAACTGAATCACAGGTAAATAGATAGATTAGATATGGCAATGGCGGGAAACACATGCTGAAAAACAAATCCACAAGAACAATTTTACAGAGCCTGCCTTCTGTTTTCATAAGGAAACTAAGCCAAATAATCTGACACGGGAGGAAATCAAATCATCTGTCAAGTTCCCCTACCTTTCATTTATCACACAGTTTAATACCGTAATGAAAAATAGCAAATGAAAAATGAAGTGAATGACCAATGAAAAATGCATTCTCTGAGGATACACTAATGTGTTATTAGCCTAAATCCTCCACCCCTATACACACATCACTGCTAGGGGAGACCCTGTGGTCACACCACCTTTTTCATTCAAGTATGACAAATCCAGGGATGACATTAGCATTGTGATTGGGAGAGCTCTCAATACAGAAAAGCTTCCCTCCGTCCTTTAGTCCTTTCAGGCTCCTACAATTTTTTATCCCTTCTTTACATCAAAATCTGAGCTAGGACGGGGTGTCTGGATGTGAGCAGAGGCCCAGTAATTCCAGACTCAGTAAAGAAACTTAGTGAAGGGAAGACAGGATGTCACCATCATTTATGGACTGTTCACTACATGCCAAAGATTGACCTTCGTAATCACCATGCAAGGTAGTGTGAACCCCATTTTCACAAGTGAGGAAACTGAAAATTGGACTAATTTATTTGTCCAACTCCTAAAAGTGGTAGAGGGAGAATTTGGACCCAGGCCTAGTTGATAACAAACCCTGTGTCCTCCCCACTGATCGTGCCACTTCCCGTAGTCCAAGAAGATGGAAATGTCTCACCAAGAGGATGTTAGGGCACCTGCGTGGGAGTACAGAGAATGAAAAGGAACTTGGTCGATGGCTTTAAATATAAAGTCCAAACAATAACGGCTAATATTTACTGAGCACTTACAACGTGCCAGGCATTTTTCAAAGTACTACGTTAACTTGTTTGATCGTCACAATAACCCTAGGAGTGGGTACTATTCTTAATATCTTTTCCAGCTGATGGACCTAAGGCTCAGCTAAGTCAAGGAAGTCACCCAAGTTTATACAGCTAGACAGCGGTAAAGCTAGGAATCTAACCTAAGCAGCTGGCTCCAGAGCCTTCTTCCCAACCGCTACCTCTGCCCCATCAGCCTTTAGACCAGGAGGGAAGTGAGAACTTGCCTGGGACAAAACGGATATATGGCAGCCTGATGGTTCATTAGAAGAAAAGGTTATCATTAAGAAAATAGTTTTAGGAACAGCAATGAAATAGCTCCAGGGGCTTCCCTGGTGGCGCAGTGGTTGAGGATCTGCCTGCCAGTGCAGGGGACACGGGTTCGAGCCCTGGTCTGGGAGGATCCCACATGCCGCGTAGCAACTGGGCCCGTGAGCCACAGCTACTGAGCCTGCGCGTCTGGAGCCTGTGCTCCGCAACAAGAGAGGCTGCGATAGTGAGGGGCCCGTGCACCGCGATGAAGAGTGGCCCCCACTTGCCGCAACTAGAGAAAGCCCTCGCACAGAAACGAAGACCCAACACAGCCATAAATAAATAAATAAATAAATAAATAAATAAATAAATAAATAAATAAATAAATAAATAAATAAATAAATAAATAAAATTTAAAAAGAAATAGCTCCATTGAAATAATACCAGCCATTAAAATAAAATACCATTTATCTTCAATCCTCCTATCCAAACAGTATAAGCTTGGGGAAGAGATAACATTTATTTTACACACTTGGTACAGTCAAGCAGACTGTGGGTACTCAAATCAGTCTCTTGCTCCTAAGCCCAGATGATTTATAAGGCAGAATATATTTCTTTCTAAGGAGCAGAGAAGTTGATTCTGATTTAGACAGTATGTGCTGTTGAGCTGCAAACCAAAATTGACCTCAGCATAATTAGGTTGGATGCGGTGGAGTGAGAACTTGAACGCAAATCGTTCTATTTTGACAAGCAGGATTCAAGAGCGGCTGCTTTCTTTCTTTCTTTTTCCAAAAGGAGGAGGATGATTATTTAATATTTGTTGAGTGCCAACAGTGTCCTCAGTGCTGCGCAAGGCCTAGGAACTGGATGTTGGAAACTGCCTGAAGGGAAACGTTAGCAAATTAAAATCCGTAGACTCAGCATGAAGGCGGCTGAGGAATACCTGATTAGAGGAAGACTCTGCGCCCGTCCCAGAACAACAACAAAAAAGGAAGTGATAAGGCGAGAAAGAAAAATCTGTATTGTTCAAATGGCAGGGATGCAGTCGGGTGGAAAAGTCGGCTTTAGAAGAGAGAGCTCCCACCCAAGTGAAGCTGATAGAAAGGAACAGAAACTTCAGCAGGCAACATGGAGGGCAGAAGGAAGAATAAATTCAAAGAACAAAGACATCAAGGCAAATTATCAGCCTTTCTACGACTCCTTCAAGGGAAGGGGCCCTGGAGGAAAGGCAGCTGCAGGTCGGGGTGTTGGGAGCGGCTTGGGGATCACAGAGTGCAGCTAAACGATAGCTCTGCCTGTGTGCATGGTACAGAGCACGATGGGGACATCTCTGGCCCGGGGGTGGTGAGGGAAAGTGCACTTTGGGTGGTGAAGGTGGAGCTGTGTCCCAGAGATAGGGACATCAAAGAAAGCTAGGATGGAAATTACATTTCATTACCTCCCCAGGGGCTGATGGCCTCACTTGGCAAGTCCTAGAGCAGCCAGAAAAGAAGCTGGTCCCAAGCACCAACACATCGCCAATCATCCCTGTGGTGACAGCACCTACAGCTCCGAGCAGGCAGGTCTCCCAGCAGATGCCTAGCTCAGGGCTCACCTCTCAGCGAGCGCGGTGGCATTCCGGAAAGAAACACTGCAATAGTGGAATCAGAGCAAATTGGCGAAGACTTAGAAGCTATGGAGTCCTTTGAAGGAGTCCCCAAAACCATGGATGAAAGAGAACTGGTGGATGCAACGCATTCCGACTTTCAAAGGACTTTAAGAAAGAGAAGAAGAAAAAATAATAATAATCCTTGCAAGAGGCTATTAAGCAAAATTGGTAACCATGGGGCAAGTGTTAAAATTCTGTTACATCTTAAAAACTAGTTAAGAGATGGAAAGCAATGAGTGGGAATAAAAGGCCATTTCTTTCTGTAGAAAGAGGTTAATTGTGGGGAGCCCAGGGGAGAATGCTGATACCAGCTTTCTTCAGGCTTAATAACAACCTGGAAGAGGAAGATGAAAGCAAGATGGCAAAACTCGTTGATGAAAAAGAATTATTTAAGGGCAATTTGAGTCACGGAAGAATCTGAGAGATTCTAGAAAACACAGACACAGAAGAGGAAAAAAAAAAAAAAAACAGGTAAATTTAAAATATCCCAGCAAGTAAAAATTCAGCTAAAGCAGGTAGAGGGCAACCCACCTCAGAAAGGAGAAGGAGAAACCAAGATCACCTGAACACGTCTCTCCAGGGCTAAGCAGCCTGGGTGTGGTTGTCCAGAGTACGGTTCTTTCGTGGGATTAACTGAGACTAGGCACTGGTCACTGTGGAGACTAGTTTATCATCTGCCGCTGCTAAACCTGAGCTCCCCAGTTTTTCGTCTTCTCTACTTGTAAAATAAGGACAATAAAATTGGCCTCGTCTGTAGCAATACTGAGGGATCAGATCTGGATTTGATTGAAAACTCCAAGTGACAGTGTTACCCCATATATTTACTGATTGAATTAGTAGACAGGTCTCCAAAATACCCAAGTGACTTTTGTGTTCCATTCTACTGCCTGCCTTTGGCATATGACTGAAGCTCTTTTCTGCTCACAAAATGCTTTATTTCTACAGATGGCACCAAAGCATACCCTGTCTGTGTGAGTCAGGCACTGTCCCCTGGAGAAAGGTTCATGAATAGGAAGTTAATCGGCTTCTTATAAGATAAATTCTAGCTATTTCAAATTTAAAGGAAATACTGTCCCACCCCAAAGCCCAATGAATAATATCTCGGGAAGCCAGGAAGTGAATTTGTACTCTGCTACTTCCCGCCCCACTCTCCCAATCCCAGCCATCTGGAGAACAGAGCCCAACTTCTGCAAAAATGACTCAAGAGTTTAGGTTGACTTTGCAGCTGAATTGGGTGGTATCAGAGAGTAGCAGCAGAAGTAAAGGTAAGAGGGGCTGATACTGTAACATCTGCAAAGTACTTTACAGTTTAAAAAGTGCTTTCACATCCATTGGTTTGTTTAATTCTCACAAGGACCTTGTTGTGGGAGTCCCACATCTCACCATTTTATAGATGAGAAAACCAAAACCGAGGTACAGAAAGGTTCACGATAGCTAATGCACAAAAAGAGCTGGAACTCCAGCTTGACCGTTCTCATGACACAAACCCATTCTCTTTCCACTTCATCAAATAAAAAAAGGAGGAAAATGAGCCTGCCCTTCTTGGGGACTTAAATAACCTTGTAGGCATGGGGATGGTTGATGTTTATCATCATTGGGATTTTTGTGGACCCCTGTCCTCCTCTCCCACCCCCCCTCCAAGGCATACGCATACGTGCGCACACACACACACACACCAGCCCAGAGAGCACTTAAGGTAAATGCAAGCGGCCACTTGGACATTCACACGTGTTAGCCTGAGCAAACCACTGGAGAGACGTGTTTACTCATTCAACATTTCCTTTAGAAGGTCTGTGGAGATTGGGATTTCTGTTTGCACTCATCTTATGTTAGTGATTTTCATATTACATTAGCAAATTTAATCTCTGCTAATGGGATAGGAAGTTACAAACACAATGAGACTTGATTTAACAACTTTCAGACTTTGAGGGCAACAGCAAAATTTGCTAGCAGAAAACCAATTCCAATCTCTAATTGAAAGATGAATCAGGATACAGGAACCTCAGTAGTTCTCATGTTTCAGATCTAGAGTGGAGCCAGGGTGGATGGTGGGCAGTTTGCGATGGAAGAAGTTTGTGAATGGGGAGAGACAGCTTGAGGAGCCACTGTTGGGCTTGAGATCTCATTTACATTATTCTGAGTTAATAGAGTTTAATTTGTGAATTACATAGCTTCTCAATCACTAGACTGGTGGAGCCTCTGGAAAGCACGGGTGTTGAAATCACCAAAATAATCATCAGATCTCACGTATCAAGCCAAGGCAGCATATTTCTCCAACAAGCCCTTCACCTGGGGGCCAGACAACTGGAAAATAAATGGCTTAACCTCCCTGGGAGCACCTTGCTCCTGCCCACTCTCTGTCACAAATGGGAGAAACACTCAAACAAGGAATCCCCAAAGAAAGGAAAAAGAAGCCCCAAGTGTAGGGACTGGCCTCAGAGCATTGTACTGTTGGCTTAGGGTCCCCAGGAAATTCTGAGGCACTATCTCTCGTACTAAATCTTATTCATTTCTAGGCTTCCATAACACAAGTGATAGAAGCCAATTGGAAATGCTTTAGGGTCCCAGCAAATAAGCCATAAAAAAAAAATGGAACCTATTTTATAAACAAAACCTCTTTTGCTATATATGCACATTATAAATATGAATTTAGATCATCAGGTGGCCGGAGAGTCCAAGATCCAGAAATGTACTCCAAGTGCCAAGGTCCTCAGGTCATAACCCGACCTCATTCCACGGAACTTTTGGAACGTCTGCTTAAAAGTTCTGCTGGGAGCAAGCACATGTTTCCAACTCACTCACCTTCAGGACTGAAACCCCTCTCTATTATTATTATTTTTCTTTTTACCAGGCAGAGATTTCTTGCTGAAACTTATACATGCATGCACTGGATAATGAAACTTCCCTGATTACCTTATAACTGCACATTAAAAATTTACTAAGATAAAATTAATGTTATTTTAATAATATTGTTTTAATATACAGACTGTCAGGTGACAGGGAGAAAATTTGGAATTCCATGTGCAATATGCCTCTTTCGCAGCCCTCTCAGAACAATAGCTGAACCGGCAGAGGAGCGTTGTCTGTTAAAATTTCTGAGACGTGCCTCCCAGGGGAAATGGCTGAAGCTGGGCCTTTTTAAAATGTGACCGGACAATGCTTTTGAGACTACAATGTAGAGAACTTCCCTGCGTGACGGGGGACTGGGGCAAATCAACGTATACAGAACGTTGTTTCCTGTACACTCTTCTGTGAGATTCAGCCAGAGAAGAGCACTTCAAAGAATCTTTTGATGGGGAAAAAATGTTTTAATTTGCCCATTTTATGATACTGCTGCGGGATACTTACAGTTGATTTACTATAATGACGGGACCCGGCTACTGTCCCAAAGGAAAAGAAATCCTACTTTTCTCCTGCCACATTTATTATTCCCAGCTAGAGGTGAGGACAGGCAAGTGACGGGTTAAAGGGGAAGATGACCGGAACACAGCAAATAGAGATTAGACTCTCACCACGGTCACTTGCACAAGGCCTGTGACCCAGGGCAGAAACGTTCCCATGGTCAGGTGCCTGCTCGCACTGAACGCCAATGAAGAGAGCAGACCTCCCAGCTCTGCACGGCTGCCGAGGATCTGAGGGGCCAGGGATAAGTAACAGGCTGGCTTCCACCCTGTTGGGCAAAGACTCAGCCAAAAGAAGTGCCAGGACACTGTGCTGACCCACTTCGACCCTTCTTCTCTGTTTGTTCCCAGGCAGAAGAGATACAAAAGCATCACTATGGCTTGGTGAAAAGTGGGAGAAGCATTCTGGAAATTGACATGCAAATAAGCACGCCAAGTACTCCACTTTGTTCTAAAAATTCCCATCACTGAGACCTGTAAAAACACCAATCAGAAGAGGGGCAGTGATGGGAAGGGCCTCATGGTTCTGCAGCCAGAGTCTTCCCCTTTGAGGGACTGTTTCTGTACCATGTGCCAGTCTGAGCTGGTGCAGGTGAAACTAAACATGCACCCACAAACGACCGAGAAGCCAACAGGTTTACATGTAACAGATCGGTATGCTACAACAGCACACATCCGTTCAAGTGGCATCTTTTGTGACTGATCCTAGCTGCCCACAAGAGCCATAAGATGCAAACATGCTTCACAGCCTGGGTTCCTGAGAGAAGCCAAATATTTCAAATGGGCCAAAGGCAACTGTCTCCGCAAAGCCAGCTCCCGCACGCCGAGCAGATGCACAGCTTCGTGCGAAAGGACACTCAAGTTCTAGACAAGGGTCTTAAGACAAAATCCCTGCCTTAATCACTTAATCACTGTTCTTTAAATCACCACTGCCTCTGATGAGCTAGATGTCAGGGTCCCACCACTAGATCCCAGGGCATCTCCATACAGTGCTAAATGCCATCAGATATCACCTATGAAGGTGGAGCTGCAGGATGTCTCTAGTTTAAGTGATGATGATGAACACCAGACCCTGAGAAAGCTGGTCCATTCTTACAGGGGGTGGTGCAGGCCACGTGCAGGAGGAGACACAAGGTGGGTGGAGGTTGAAGTGAATGCTCTGGAAGCTGGGCTCTTTTTTTTTTTTTAATTTATTTATTTATTTTATTTATTTATTTTTGGCTGCTTTGGGTCTTCCTTGCTGCGTGCGTGCTTTCTCTAGTTGCGGCAAGCGGGGGCTACTCTTCGTTGCAGTGTGTGGGCTTCTCACTGCGGTGGCTTCTCTTGTTGCGGAACACAGGCTCTAGGCACGCGGGCGTCCGTAGTTGTGGCTCGCGGGTGTCCATAGTTGTGGCTCATGGGCTCTAGAGCACAGGCTCAGTAGTTGTGGCGCACGGGCTTCGTTGCTCCGTGGCATGTGGGAACTTCCCGGACCAGGGCTTGAACGCGTGTCCCCTGCAATTGGCAGGCGGATTCTTAACAACTGCACCACCAGGGAAGCCCCGAAGCTGGGCTCTTTATTAGGAAATTAGTGGACTCATTTTTTTAAAAACCTGGTTCTATTTATATCATGTGTCACACACATCTCACCCACAGGAGGCTGACTCTACATCATGCGGGGTCCCTCACCATCATCGTCTTCTTCCCCTTCCAATTACCCCAGAGCCAAACCTTCTTGAAAATTATCGACCCTCCTTCTCCCTCACTGGAGACATTCTTTGTCAGGAAAATCGAGTCACACGCTCAAAGCTCCCAAGTTCTGTTGCTGGATTTAGCATCTACTATCTGCCCAGGAGGATTATTTCAATTCAGTATCAATTTCGTTCACTTAAAAGGAAGTTGTCATCTCATGTAATAAGAAGCCCAAAGGAACGTCAACCCTAAGATTCATTCCTTCAGTGGCCCAACAAGATCATCATGAGAAACTAGGTTCTCTCCATCTTTCTGCTCTTGCTGCCTCAGCATATGAGTCTCGTCCTCAGCCTTGCTTCTCACTTACGTTTGTAGCAACAGCAATGTCCAGATGCAGAGGAGTCTTCGCAATTTTTTGATCTCTGTTAAAACTTCTCCCAAAAGCCAAATTCAGCAGACGTCCCCTAACTTCCCATGGTTGAAGTGCATCGCTATCAATGCAGTCATCCTCGGAGGCATTCTTGACACTTCTCTTTCTCTACCATCCCGTGTTCAATCTGTCGGCACGTCTGGCCAGTTGTTCCTTCAATAGGTCCTGAATCTGACCAGATCTCACCACCTTCCCCCCGACCACCTCACCTGGGACGGTGACCACAGCCTCCCTAGTGGCGCTCCTGCCTCCCATCCTTCCCCTGCAGTCTCAGCACAAGAGCGTGATCATGCTTCAGCTCTACTACAAACTGCCATGGGGCTTTTGTCATCATCTTCAGAGTAAAATCCCAAGTTCTTCAAGGCTGTATCCCTAATGTGTTCTTCAAGGCTGTATCCCTAATCACACCACCCATCTCATCATCTCTCTGCCTTCACCCTTATCACTCTCCTTCCCAAACTCTGCTCTAGTAGCATGGGCCTCCTTGCTATGCCTTAAACACACGATGCATGTCCCACCTCTGGACTTTTGTACAGGCTGTTTCTTCTTCCTAGAACCCTATTCCGCCAGATATCCAAATGCTCACTGCCTCACTTCATTCAAGTCTGTAGTCAGATACCACCTTCACAGTGAGAGCTTTCCTGGCCACACTATTTAAAATTACAACTCTGTCTCCCTACATCCCCTGTGGTCCTCCCCTGTCTTATTTTTCTCCATCACATTTCCTACCATATAGCATACTACATAGTTTACTTATTCATCTTGTCTTTTTTTTTTTTTTTTTTAAACCTCCTAAGGGAATGTAAGCTCTATTGAGGAGGGGGTTTTTTTCTTTTTTTTTTTTTTTCCCCTCTGCAATAACTTCAGAACCTAGAATAGTGACAGGAACTAGTAGAAACTTATTAAATACTTGTTGAATGAATAAGTTCTGAAACCAGTTGTAGGCAACTAGACCCACAGTGGCTTTAGCCAACCATGATTCTTGCCTGGGACTGAGCTTACTTCCCCTGAATAATGTAGCTGGGCGGAGGGAGGTGGGTTTGTGGGAGAGATAAATGCCAGCGGGTGGGGAGGGGCTGCAGGAATAGGGCTTTTTTAAGGAAAAAAGGACAGGGAGAGTTTGGGGTAAGCAACCAACAGTGCCAGCTACACATTCCTTGATTTACTTCCCTTTTTAAAAACGAGAGAGATAATTATCAAACTTAATCCTGAGTCAGGAAAATTACCTTGTCATTGATTCTATATTTCCCCCACATTTTATCATCTCTAACTTTGGGGCGCATCTTGCAATTAATGTTATCTCATGATTCTATAATCGGCAGTATTTTTTTCTTAGGGCTTCATACAAGCATGGGGTACCTTAAATTGATAATGTCTTAGAGTCAATGAAATCCCATAGTATCCCTTGAAATATCATATGCTTCTGAAGTATGAAGCAATACCAAGGAAGAAAGAATGTTATCACCATTGTCCATAGACACATAAGCTGGCTGCTATTAAATAAACCAGTTTTAAAATCTCTCAGGATCTCCCACAAACTGGACATTCTCTTTGTCTCTTGCCTTCTTACTGGGATGCTTTGATTCCAGATAATGTCTGAGCAGAGACGTTTCCTTCAGCAGTGTCATTTGACCCAGATTGTATGTTTTTATAGCCTGAGCCAATTAGTTAAAGTGACTTTGACTATAATAGGGGACCTGTGACATTCCTCAATATTATTGCATTAGTCACCCTGGAACAGTTTCTGCCTTGTGTTTTTCATCTGGCTCTGACTGTGCCTTCTTTATCCTGATGTTTAGATGATTGGTTGATGTCCTATAAAATAATGACCTTGGAGCCCTTGAAATTAAACCCTGTCTGATTTTCTTTATTTCAGTAAGTCCTTGGCACTCAGTGGAACAGTGTGAATCACCTTTATTGTTCTGATTACTAATCAAGGGTTTTTTCCCCCAACCTTTTTATTCAGTTTTTTTTAAATTTATTTATGTATGTATTTATTTATTTATGGCTGTGTTGGGTCTTCGTTCCTGTGCGAGGGCTTTCCCCAGTTGCGGCAAGCGGGGGCCGCTCTTCATCGCGGTGCGCGGGCCTCTCACTATCGCGGCCTCTCTTGTTGCGGAGCACAGGCTCCAGACGCGCAGGCTCAGTAGTTGTGGCTCACGGGCCCAGTTGCTCCGCGGCATGTGGGATCTTCCCAGACCAGGGCTCGAACCCGTGTCCCCTGCATTGGCAGGCAGATTCTCAACCACTGCGCCACCAGGGAAGGCCCTCCCCAACCTTTTTAATCTATATTAATCAAATGAGGGTTGGGCTGGGGAGTCAGGAAACTTGGGTTGTGCTCCCGACTGTGTTCCTGGGGGTGGGGTAAACCTGGGCAAATCGCTTACCCTCCTCTGCTCTCATTTTTCTTGCTACACATGGGGAGACTGTTCTAGATCATCACTGAGCTAGATCATCTAGCTCTCTAAGTCTGTGCTGGAATGTGCTCGTGGTACCAGGACCAATGTATGTTTAACTTGGGCTACAGTTCCGGCCTCCCTCCCAAGGCTGCACTGGCAGAGGGCTATACCTCATTAAATGCGCTAATTTATCTATGAAATAAAGTTAGATAAGCACTGACCATGAACTCCTTGAGGGCAAAACAATGTCTCATTGATCTTTGTAACCCGTCACTACACAGACACTCCTTGAAAACAAGGACAGTTATCTATGCAATTAATTTCCGTATCCCCAGTGCCCCACAGAGTGTAAGTACCTCGTACATATTCGCTGAATAAATAAAGAACTGAAAGGTGGCACTGCAGCTACTATTTCCCCTCAGCCTTGATGGAAACCATAGTTTTCCATTCCTTCCATGCTTTGTTTCTCTATTCTTCCCTATCATGTTTTTCTCCTTTGGTACTTCTACTTTTACATTTATGTGTTTTCCTTCTTTTTTTTTTCCTCATTGGTATCATGTCATTTTTCATTAGTATAAGTTGTAGTCTCTTTTTTGTGGTAAAATATATGTGACACAAAAGTGACTGTTTTGGCCATTTTTAAGTGTACAGTTCAGTAGCATTAAGTACATTCACATTATGCCACCATTGTCACCATCCATCTCTGGAACTTTTTCACTGTCCTAAACCAAACCTCTTGTACCCATGAAACAAATGCTCCCCATCTGCTCCTCCCCCAAGCCTCTGGGAACCACTGTCATATTTTCTGTCTTTATTAATTTGCCTATTCTAGGTACCTCATATAAGTGGAATTCTACTCTCTTTTACATTTAGGGGTTTTTCCCTTGCTCCCTCTGACCCTTCTTTTCTCTTACTTTTCCTTTTTGTTTTCGTTGTTCCTTGTAGCTGGCCTCTCCATGCATTGTCTTATTTTCTCTGTCCTTTTCTGCATCCTTAGTCGCCACCTGCTATAGGGCACTGCCTTAACATTTTCTTGTTTCTTATATTCACACATAATTTTTCGGTTTTTAA
Source organism: Balaenoptera borealis (assembly GCF_965194805.1). Classification (NCBI taxonomy): domain Eukaryota; kingdom Metazoa; phylum Chordata; class Mammalia; order Artiodactyla; family Balaenopteridae; genus Balaenoptera; species Balaenoptera borealis. The sequence continues at coordinate 64,237,347 of NC_138866.1, read as the reverse complement.
TTCATTCTTTCATAGAGTTGTTCTGTTATATTTAAATGTGTCACAGAACATTTAAGGGCAGAAATATGACTCTTTAAAAATTTTTGAAAGCAGGTTTCTGGAAAGGGCTAGCTCATAAAATGACAGCACTAGAAAGCTAGAGAGGAGAGCAGAGTTGATGTAGTTAGAAGGGATTTGCCAGAGAAACTTGCACCTGTTTGAAAACCATTGTAGGATTTACATAAACTCAGGGACTATCAAATAACCTAAGCATTCTCTGGCATTTTTCTTCTGATCATGCTCTAACTGCCCCACCACCACCAAAAAAAAAAAAAATCACAAAGAGAGAAAAGCCCGTCTCTTCAGTGGCAAAAGACAGAAAGGAGTCCTAGAGTTCAGCTGCAAAGGCAAACTGACTCCTTCTCTCTGATAAGGGGCAAGTCAGGCACTCTGCTGATTAGTGTTCAATACCAACTTTTCCCTGAAATCTCAACTTCCAGAGCAGGCAGAAGCAGACTCTTTGGGAGAAGTTATGGACAGTACAAGCACCAACCCTTTAAACATACAAACATAGTGCACAGAGATAGATACAATAAATGTACATTTCTTAAAATCTGGAAAATAAAGTAAAAATTAAAATCACTCCAAATTCCTATCATCCTTTTGCCCACCTTCTCACATACTTCTTTCCATGCACCAGAACTCTTTGAAATATACTGCAGCCAAAAATGAAAGAATGTTCAAGATTTGTAAGTAAATTACAACTAATAAATCTAGATTTAGCTTAAGCCATTCTATAGAAGCAATCGTGGGTATTTGAGCATGCATGGTCATAGACAATGGATCCTCCTTAAAATGGGAAAAATAAAAGAGCTTATCTCAAAAAGTGTTGTGACAACTAAATTAAATGTGTATGTAAATGACTCGGCATTAATCCTAATTCCCTGTACCTCAGAACGGCTATGCGCAAAATAAAATGGCTATTAAGAAAATCTAGGCTATCACCCAGCATGTGGATTTAAAATTGTAATGTTGCAAATGTTGGGATATCTGCTTTTGTAATGATTATATTTATTTTTTAAAAGCTCCAAATATGAGTTAATTCGTGCTTCCTCAGTTTTTTTTTTGGTCTGGGGAAAGCACAGGTCATTGGCACATGCAGCTGAAGACCAGCAGCTGGTCTGCAAACTCAAACCTACAGTGTGGGTATAAGAATAGCATTCCTATTCCTTCCACTGTTTTTCCCCTTTTTTCCTCAATATACCAAGGTTCTTGTTTTGTACCTTTTACTGTTGCTTCATCTGTATCATTTGTATGTGTTTTTCTCCTCCTCTTAGTCCTTTATACTCATCTTTTCAGCCCTCCCTCTGTAGTTTCTTTCTTACTACCCTACATCTTTCTTCCTCCTCATTTTTATTCCCTGTTTAATTCTCTCCTCTCCTCTTTTGCATTTGCATTTTCTCCCGTTCACATTTATTCTGTAGCACTTTCTAGTAAAACCAGTGACTGTAAAATTTTCTTACCATCTCGCAGTCAGGTTCATGATACCTATCCATTTTGGAAATTTATCAGCCTAGACATCTTTTACCCAAAGTAATGTTAACGATAATAGCACAACCAGGAACGTTAGTGAATATATGAATTTTGAGAACAAAATAGTAACATGTCTATAGGTAGGTTTTTTTTTTCCCCGACATTAATAAGATTCACATTTGATGTGGTATTTCAGCACCAGGTACTTCATAAGTACACAACAAATGTTTGCTGCTCAAATTTAACTTACGTTAATCGAGGCTTTCCTTCATGTGGATTTATTTGATTCTCCCAGCAACCTCCTGATGCTGGGTAAGACATGTAATATCATGGGCTTCATGGGGATAAGGGAGTAAATGGAGGAGAGATACATGACTGACTTAAGACTGTAGAGCTTTTTGCCTGCTACGCCAAACCTAGAACTCAAGCTTCCGAATTCCAAGGCATTACCCCACCCCCATGCCACACTGCTGCTCTCCAGGTTGTGGCCGTCATCCTGCCCAAGGGCACCACTGTTGTTATGCCAGGACAGGATTTTCTGCTCTGAGACCCAGGGGACTACTGAGCATTACTATCCATTCCTGCTCCTTGATCCACCCAATAATCCTAAAAACAGATGTTAGAACCAGCCTGCGGAGACATTAGCAATACCAACTACAACCATAAAAGCTACCATTTACTGAGGGCTCATCATGTGCCAGGCGATATGATTTACGTGGGTTAGTTCACGTACTCCACTGTACACGGCAATTTAAAGCGACTGCAATTGAGTTCTCTAAATACTGTACACGTTACTTATGTATCTTATCAAACATTCCTAAAACTGTTTTACAGAGAAAACGTATCTACCCATATGAAGGGAAAAGAAAAAGAATCAAAGTATTAAAGAGAGCAAAATAAAATCAAAGTAGAACCAATGAATCCGGTCTCCCAAGTCCTTTCCCTTGCGGCACTGAGTCACCAATCTATGCCATTGGCCTTGCTGATGGACCAGTCCCAACCCAGCACTGAGCTAGTGACATAGGGAAGTAAATCTTTATATTTAAGATCGTCTCGGCTGTTCGTTCTCAATGCTAAAGGTCTTCTTGCCATAGAGAGGCACTACCTCTGCTCAAGGTAGAGTCAGCCCTCTGTATCCACGGGTTCCACAGCCATGGTTTCAACCAACCATGGATGGAACCCCTGGATAACAAGGGCCAACTGTACTATGACATTTTACATAAGGGACTTGAGCATTCCTGGGTTTTGGTGTTTGTGGGAGGAGGAGGGGCCCCTCAAACCAATCCCCCGCAGATCCCAGGGACGACTGTATCTATAAAACCTCCCTGTAAGACCCTCCTATATGCCTGTGTTAACTGTTGGGGCATTGTCAGCAGATCAGAGCAGAATTGAGGGATGTTATAATAAGAGGAAAATAAAGAAATCCCATGTCTAGGAAGAAGGAACGCTAGTGCAGATATCATATCAATTAAGGGCACGGAGGTTGCGGTGGGGTGGAGAATCTCGTTGCCAAATATAAATCCCAAAGAAAATAAAATAGTCCTGACAATAAAAATTATTATTATATTACTGATATGAAAAGAGAAAAGCATGGTTCTAAGTTCACTGAAAAGTTTCCCTTCGGTCTTGAGTGATTCTTCTCCAGAGCCTCCCAGGAGTACAAGCCTATAATTTTAATTATATCGTGGCATTCTTATAAAGCAAACAGCCTGCTCAGGTAGTATTTATTACCTGTTAGGAAGAATACTTATGAATATGCTTCACAAATTCCAACCACAGTGATGTACAGTGGGCCTTTTCAAGGACAGAAGGGGTGAGCTGGGATGCACGTTGGAGAAAAGTTGCTCATTAAGGGAAGGTTTGTTATCCGGGAACGTATAATTAAGGCGATGGTCCCAGCTTCTGTGACAGCCAACACTCGGGTAGTTGTTTGATTGCTGTGTGGGTCAGGGATCAGCTCCTGCTACAAGATGTAGCCACATTAGTGTGTTAGTGAACAGGTTAGGAAGTAAATTACAGCTGCCTCTCTCAAGCACGTTGCTGTCAGTCTTCATTGTTTTGTTTTTACTGTACATCAGCAGGACTGTGGCTTCTGAAGACTTTGTGTGACAGGTTAGGCATTTTATCCTTTGAGTAAACAGTAATCACGGTATGAAGAAAGTGGGACATTGGAGAATTTTTCCTATTCTTTGAGAATTCCACTCTTCCTTTTTAGTTTGCTCCAAGGGCTCATTGGGGATACATATATTAAGCCCTTTAAATAGTTCATAATAAATCTTTGTCTCAGGCTGATTCTGACAGTTTTTTAAAGAGTCTTTTAAGAGAGACTCCTCAATCATTTGTTAATCCACGGGGTGATCTTCAGACTTCGGGAAAAAAATAACAGCCAGGGCTCTTGGGTAGTGAAAATACAATGTAGGAAAAAATATATAAATATGGAAAATCCCAAGAATATCATCTTACTGAGATTACTTACATGTTCTGCATGTATCTAAATGCTTGCTTTCTTTCCCAACAAGCCACAAAGAGAAAGGAAAATAATTGTCAAAATAGCAAGGATTGTTATTGATAATTTTATGTTTTCGGACTTACATGCATCTCCTAAAATGCTGGACTTCAAATTGTGTAAGAGAATATTCTTTTTAAAGTAAACTAATTCTCTTGGTAGAAAGATAATTTCTTCTTTGCCCGTGTTTCCCCTTTAAGTCTACTTCTGTCTTCTAAATTACTTACATACAAACTGCTATTTTACCTGGTCGGGGAGAGGCACTCTACTTTTCGAGGAAGGATTGTAGGTGTTGATTATTAGTGTCAACAAAAAAATTTTGAAGGGCAAGACATAACTTTCAGAATAAAGACCTTTCTAGGTTGGCTTTACATATTTTAGCTTCCATTTTAGATATAAGCTAGTTTGTCTAATATATTAGATGTTAATAATTTAAAGAATATAACATGATTTTAGCACCAAAAGAATAATATATGACACTTACCAGAAGAAAGTAAAGGCAATATTATCTCCCATGTAAATAATTAATACCAGAAATCATTACAATACCTGTGCATTATTTGTGCAATGAGTGGAAAATATTCTAAAGCCTCTCTACAGAATAAAAGAGTGCTCGATCGCAAGTGTTTTACGTATAAATCATTTGCTATTTCAGGGAAACTTATTTGGATGTATTTGGTTTGGCTTGTAACTGAAGTGATTCAGGAGGAAACTAAAGACACAGGTCATACCTCTGAGTCAAACATGAGGCTAAGCATCACGAGAGGGGCATTTTCTCCAGGTATATGATCTGAACCTTTATGTCATTTCTAAAATGCAGCTTCTCAAGCTATTAAAAAATACTGAGAACTTTACTAGTGACATGCAAATGGAGTTTGTTAGAAATAAATGCAATAATAAAATGGAGAAGTGGGCAAACAACAGCCTACTGTTATAGATGGATTCATTCTCACGTAAGGTCAAATAATTGAAGACCTAGAGCAAGGGCGACCATAAATACCTGGTGTCCCTGCTGTGGAGAGGATTAACCACAAAACAATTATGACAAATGTGGTGGGAGCGTTCAGCTACCAGGCAACAGGAAATATGCGGTGCCAGTCTTTAAAATAATCATTTGGCATTACAGAATATACAGTTTAGTCCCAGATGCCATCCTGATATAATGCTAAAGTGTTGATGTTAAAAATATCAAGTACATCATTAGAGCATTATATGCGAAGCAGGAAAGGGGGCAGTAATTATAATAGTATCAACACACTTGCTTTGCACCCAGTTTGAGAAAAGGCTGCTTCGACCCCATTTTCACCATCACCGTTAGCAATAAATAGCCTTTATGTTTTTAAATTGAAGGAAAAAGGGTACAGCAAAGCTAATTGCGAGCAATATAAATAGAATCATTTAAAAAATGACTGCTTTTTTATCCCCCCCCACTTGGGAAGACTATGCATAGCCTTGAAGACAATACACAAATGACCTAACATCAAGTTCAGATACAGAAATGATCCTACACATGTATTGTGATGCCTACATGTATATCAGCTGACCAAGATCCTAAGGATGGAGTCCTGTCTTCTTCGCAGCAAAGCAGGGCTACTTCTACCAGGGGATAAGAAGACTTTGTTTAGGTGCTGAGATGGGGCAGTGGTCATTGAAACTTACTGGGATCATAAGATAAAGGAAAATTTGCTTAATTAAAGATGATGTCGAAAATAGATATTCATTAGCAAAATAACAGATATAGATAATTATCGGGTTATCTCCCATTTCTGGCTCCTCTAAATTATTACAAAGTATAAATAATGTTACTAAGAATATTCTCCAATAAATAAACCTCAGTTCTTTATTGATGATGGATTTAATATAGTACTTCGAACTGAAAACACTTTGAAAAATAACCACTTCAAGATGTGCTGGAATAGAGCCATAATAAAACCAACAAATTTTAGCTGCCTAGTCAAATTCCTCCTGTATGATAAAAAATAATAAATTAGCAGAAGATACTGACTCAGGAGACATTTGTGGAGACCTGCCAACCCAGGCTCTCCTCTACACCCAGAACACACACGTTCACACAGGAAAATAAAAACTGGGCTGCTGTGCTGGACCCCATATCCAAGAAGGCAAATTTGAAAAAGCCACTTCATCACACCAACGTTTACTTGAATTTTCAATTATTGCCTGGCTCTCTAACACTCTCCAGTGAGAAAGTTCCAGCCATTCAGAACCTTTTCTGTGTCAAACAGATGTATCCCAGGCCAGTCTCCTAAACCCCTCCATTCTTCATTCTTGCTAACAACGTGACTCTCTCACACGAAACCCTTCCTCGGTGCCACATAGAGTCCTCATTCTTTCATGAGCAGGGGTTCCAGAGTTAACAGGTAAAACTACAGGCTTCCCAGTTAAATCTGAAACGTACATGCAATATTTGGGTCATACTAAAAAAAGCAGTCATCGTTTATCTGAAATTCAGATTTAACAAGGTGTCCTGTGTTTTCATCTGGGAACCGTCATTAGGAGTAAGCTCTGCTACTGCCACCATCTTTTCCACAAGCCCCACCTCTGCGTCTTCACCCTGATTGAAGCCCTTTTCCCTTAGAGCCCACTACTCTAGAAACTTGCTCTCAACAGAGGCCATGATTCGTTCCTACGCTTCTGACTCTCCCAGCGCGAAAGAGCAGTGGTTATCACCCGGCGCTTCCGCAACATTTCCTCCAACCTCAGCATATAAAAACTTCCTCTTAAAAAAAAACAAAACAGCATTGTTTACCTGTTCTCAATGCCGCTCTCTGTCAACACCCACACCTTTCGTGGACCTTCCTCAATGGCGAAGGCTGGTGCTAAGGTCTGCGCAGCCGTCTCCACCGGACGGCAGCAGATGCCAGCGTCAGAGTTTCCAGGATGGGTCCCGATTCCACACAGATTTCCTCGACTGCCAAAGCTCAACAAACTCATTTCTTGACTTACCTTTAGTCACCCATTGGCACAGCCATTCCTTGACCTTTAACCATGCTTCATTTTTAAAATGCCAAGTACCTGTTAGAAAAAATAGAGAAAACCTTTCTAAGGTATGAGAGCAACAAAAAAAAGTTACAAAGGGAAAAATGTATAGATTTCTCTATATAAAATTTAAAAACATATGTTTATCAATGAACATCCTAAACAGAAGTAAAAGGCAAAAAAATGGGGAAATGTTTGCAAGAAATATGGCAAAGATAATATCCTTAATACATATATCTAAGTATCTCATTCAGATTGATAAGAAAAAAGAGTAAAACTCAATTGGAAAATAGAGGACATAAATGAGTCACTGAAAAAAATTCAAATAGCCAGTAAGTATGTATTAAAACATTATTCAACATCATTAGAAATAAAAATGCAAATTAAGCACATGAGATGTTTTTACATATTGCTTTTCAGGGTATCTTCTCTGCATCTTCTACTAATTTAATATTTTTAGCAAATAAGAACACATATATTAAGATGGCAATTAATATGAACATCAAACATTGCTGATAAACATATAAACTGATAACACAGCACAACTTTTCTGGAAAACAAATTGTCCATACTAGCTTAAAAATAAAAGCTTATCCTCTTTGACCCAGTAATACTCTTTCTAGAAATCCACCCAAAGACGTGATAAGAAAGTTGAAGGAAGATTAATTTCAAAGAAATTCATCACCATGTGATGGAACATTACACAGCCAGGAAAAATACATTACACAGCCAGGAAAAATAGTGTATTTGAAAGTGATGAACTGATGTAGGCACACGCAGATACTACCATTTCTTATTTTTACAGGTGCCTTGCAACCAAGGCCGCTAGAGCCCCAATGTCCTTTTATTCCCCAAACAGTGTCTAATAAAAGCCCAGCTATTATCCCCTAGTGAGCTGTGACTTTTTTTAACATTAAAAAATGTAGGAGCTATGGGTGTGATCCCACTTTTGAAATAAATATATAAATAAATAGTAAATAAGGCAGCAACAAAACATGAGTGTTAATAGTGACTGTAGCTGGGGATAAGGTTACAGGGTTGTTGTTTTTTTCCCCCTTATTTATACTTTTGTGCATCTTCCAATTTTTCTATGAACGTAGGAAAAAAAATACAGATTAAAAAGATAAACTTGGGGGCTTCCCTGGTGGCACAGTGGTTGAGAATCTGCCTGCCAATGCAGGGACACGGGTTTGAGCCCTGGTCTGGGAAGATCCCACATGCCGCGGAGCAATTGGGCCCGTGAGCCACAACTACTGAGCCTGCGCGTCTGGAGCCTGTGCTCCACAACAAGAGAGGCCGCAATAGTGAGAGGCCCGCACACCGCGATGAAGAGTGACCCCCGCTTGCCACAACTAAAGGAAGCCCTCGCACAGAAACGAAGACCCAACACAGCCAAAAATAAATAAATAAATAAATAAATTTATAAAAAAAAAAAGTCAGGTACAAGTTCCATTTGTAAAAAAAAAAGATAAACTTGTTTAAAAGCAACAAATAGCATTCTCACAAATCATTCTGGGAAGAAAGCCCCCCCTTACTGGCTGTCTCACCCCCGTCACCACCTCCACCCCACCCCTACCCCCGTCATCCTTTCCTGTTCCCTAGCTCATCACTCTATCCATCCTCACTTGCTTGTCTCTTAACCCTTTGGAGTCCCTCGCTCTATTGTCTTTCTTTCATTCCCATGGAGCCGGCTCCCATCCCTGGGAAAAGCCCACTATCCTGAGCAATGCCTTGATAAACCACAAAGCCATTATTATTAGGGTACCCTAGAAAATCAGTGCACTTACAGTTAAGTCATGCAGCTTCTAACCACTGTGTAATCTTATTGCTTATTTTCTATTGATCCTACTTGCTTTGCCCACATGAGCTGCTCCATAGCTTTTTTTCTTTACTCTCAAAATCCCCTCCTTCTCCCACTTCCTTTATCTCAGCAAACGACCTTTACTCTATTGAGATTAAGTTGTTCAGCGCGGTTCCCATCACCCTCCCCTTTCTCTCCCTCCCCCTCTCCCTTTTTTTGCTCACATCCTTTTTTTTCTTCCCCCCATTTCAGAGGCTCACCTCTTTTTCTGTGTTACTAATGAAATATCCCTTAGGATTTAAATTCTTCAATTAGCATTTCTAATACAGACAACTTTAAACTCAGTCCTCTCAATCAATAAACATACTCAGCTCTCTTTATTTTCATCACCAAATTCACCAAAGTAATCACTTATTTTTACTCAATCTTTATCCCACTTTTCTACGGAAGCTGCTCTCTCTGGAGATCCTCAAATAAATGACAATGTCAATAGGTTCATCTGGGAGGCACAGGACACTCTGGACAATTCTTAGTGACCCCTCCCTTAGTTTCCTACATGTTAAATTATTCGTCTTTAGTATATCACTTATTTTAATTTTGGACAAAAGTCCAAAGGGTAACAGTTCTAGAATTTCATCGTCACTGGCACATATCTATCCAAATAATAGTTTTCCGTAAAGCTATTTACCAGTGCAGAGTGATGAAGCTGCAACTCGAATCATGAGCCTGGAGCTGTGGCATCTTCACCCCGATATCCACATGACTTAGTCTTCTGTGACCACACAACCAAAACGTGGCCCTCATCACTCGCTAGCCCCTTACCCTGCATCGCTCTTCTTTAGCGCATTAAGCACTTCCAGAAACTGTTATATATTTTCCCCTCCTCCCAAATGTAAGCACTGTTATAAACAGTCCCAGCTCATTATAGATACTCGTTACATATTTAATGTAAATAACTGAACAAAGACTGAGCCAGCTATAACGTCCAGTATATGCTTACATGTGCTATGTAAAATACTCCTTGTCTTTAGGGCTATGTGCTGAGTGAGGACCAGGAGTTCCAGGCACAAGCAGAAGATCAACCTTTAACAACCTAAAAGGTGCCCTCTCAGGCCACACATCTGCACTTTACACATGGAGAGTGATACTTTGTGTATCAATGGTTTGAATCACCGCCTGATTTTTCACCCAGTGCTGCATAACTGTTTCTCATCACATGGCATTGTTGTAGTTAGTCACAGAGCTTTAAAGCAATGAAAAGGCAGAATGCATATGTGTGTGTTTGCAAGTGCCTCAGTAACCAGACTCCTCTATATGACTCCTTTTGAAAATATGGTATGTCGACAACATCTGTGCCTGAGATGGAGATTTGGCCAGAATGCTAAGAAAATAAACATGGCAGTTCAACTCGATACTGGCAACCAGTTACTGCCCCGTGGATAGGCTGCACCGAAGATTCATGTATATAAAATAGTATATTAAAGTAAACTTACAAAAGCAAAGAGCAATCATTGCAACCATAATTTTTTCTTCCTCTTTGGGATTCTAATTTTACAAGCATTAAAGAAGACAGCTGCTCATGCTGTGATATGCGCTAAACAGCCTGAAGGATGGAAAAAAATATATTTGTAGCTCATAATAACTATTGACCTTTCTGATATACAATGTTCTCTGTGTTAGCTATTCGGTTCTATCAACAGTGAAGATTGAACATGACTTTTTAATAGAAAACATGGGGTTTCAAGCTGCCTTCACAAAGGTGTTTATGTATTGTTATTTTGTTTTGTACTACCAAGACTAAGTCCTGATGCCCTTTGTCTGACATCGTGTTTGTCGTTAAAAAAAGAGAGAAAGAAAGGAAAGGAAGGAAGGAAATAAAAGAAGGAAACAGAAAAGGAAAAAAAACCTCAATATTATTGAGTATGTTTTATATGAGGAATTGGCTCGTAACCACTTTATAGTCATGATAAAAGCACTGCCACACTCGATCCCATAAGCAATATTGGTAATGGAATCCAAGCGGCATCCCGGGAGGACATGCTATATTTTTCTCCCAGAATAGATCCCTCAAGTGGCAACATTTATAGGGAGTCTCCAGTAAGATTTAAAACCGTCGCGGTATTCAGATGGCGTGTTCTCTGGAGTACACAGCCTGCTGCAGAACAGGTCATGTGGGATATCATACACTCTCAAAGTCTATCTTTACAATACCCAGTTTTTCCCCTTGAACTTTCCTGAAGCTTAGGAGTTGTGTATAGAAACACCCACTGGTAGCAGCTTGACTCTGACACTGTGTGTATTTCCCCGAGTGGTATCATCCAAACACCAACTGTGGAGCAGCAGGTGGCAGCTGAATGCTCTCCTTTCCCTCAGGGGACAGCCCCCCAAGTAGCAACCCCTGCCGGGCGCAGGAAACCTGACCGCCAACCTTATGCATCACAATTCTCATCCCATCCAAGGCAGGCAGATATTGCCGGGGAGCTTGTGCTGACAGGTGGCATGGGTTGGCAGATTATTATTTTTTCCTCTTTTTTTGGCGGATTATTTTTAATGTTATACTGAAAGAAGTTTATTACATCATTATTGAACCACAATTATTTTCACAGCTATGCTCTAGAGTTTCAGTTAATGATTCACAAGTTTCTAAACAAAGCTGAAGACTCACAACTGAGTGGGAGCAGGAATCAGCCCTGAGACTTCAATAAATTTGGCTTTTCCGTCATACTCCAGAGCAAGCACTGAAGCTGAGAGAGGCTGATTGCTGAGCCAGAGGGTAGTGGCTGCAACTGCATTTGCCTGACATCCAAAAGGTGGTACAACTTGGGTCCACGGGAAATGGTGGGCACTGCCTCCCTGCCAGTGGCCGAGGATCTCTACTAAGGTCCATCACCCCCTTCAAAGTCACCCTGGCACATGGTAGAGGATGGTAGAGGACAGCCCAGTGGAATGGAAACCAACTCCCAAAAGACAGAGAGCAAAGTATTCTCTAATTCTGGGCAAAAGCAGGCCAATCCTCTTTTCTTAAGACCACACCCACTAATCCATGACTCTCAAAACAACACTTAGCAAAAAATGCTTCCTTAGAAATGAATACAAGAAGAGGACGTAATGATTCCCTCTCCTCCAAAAAAGAAGAAAAGACTTCTTGGGACAAGACGTTTGGTGTGAGAGAATGGGCAGGGGTAAAATGAATAATTCTTCTTAAAAGAATGCATCCGAATATTACTGTATTCAACATGCAAACTGAGTGCCTACTTATGTAAAACATAATCCTAGGCACTTGGGGGGCATGAGTTGGGGGCTGGAGAAGAGTGGGAATAGATACAACAAAAGATAAGCAAGATGTCAAGCCTGCCTTTCAAGATATCACAGTCTTGCAGATGACGCTGTTGACAGCACCTTCTGCAAACTGCACATTTTAAAAAATCAGTTGAGCATTTAGCTTTGAAAACACAGACCCCACTTTAAAAAATCAGCACTGCAGGTAGTTTTCCTTACATATGTGAATTCACCAGGTACTGACACTCTGGGCAAGGCATTCCTTCTCAAAATCACATGAGTCTTACCCACGTACATGGTTGTCACATATCAAAACAAGGTTATGATTTGTCCAAAAAGAGGTTCCACGTGGGTGTTATATTATCTGTCTTTGCATAACAAATTACCCTCAATACTGATAGATTTTTAAAAAGCAAAGATATCTCATTTTATAGGTCAGGAATCCAGTAGCAGCTTGTCAGAGTTAGCTGTAGCTCGGGATCGCTCGTGAGGTTGTCATGGAGATGTCAGTCAGAGCATAGTCATCTGAACGCTTGATTGGGGCAGGAGGGTCCACATCTAAGCTCACTCACGTGACTGTGAGTAGGAAGCCTCAGTGCCTGACTACATTAGCCTCCCCATAGGGCTGCTCAAGTGTCCTTACAACATGGCAGCTGGTTTCCATCAGAGTGAATGACCCGGGAGACAGCAACAAGGAAGCCACGCTGCCTGTTATGACCAAGTCATACACCGCCAACTCTGCCACATGCTATTTATTAGAAGTAAGTCACCAAGTCTAGCCCACACTCAAGGGGAAAGGAAGTAGGCTACACCTTTTGGAAGGAGGAGTATTGAAGAATTTGTGGCATTTTTAGATTACCACAGTTGTCATCCTGGATAAACATAAAATCCACTGGGACAATTTCCGTGAGAAAAGATTTATTTTTACCATTGGCCTACTATTGGGAAACTAAGTTGGGGAGATCTTATTACATTAATGTCAATGTTTAATGAATATTAGTTATTGAATACATTAAATATATGTAAATAATACATGTGTGTATATATGTATGTATACACATGTGTGTATATATACACATATATTTTATATATATACATATATACACACACACACATGTATATGTATATACATATAAATCTTTGCTGTGGGTTTAAGGAACCATGCTATGTGCTATAGGGAATCAAAGTTAGACCTGTCTCCACCCTGCTGCCCTAGCATAAGAGATAAAATGAGAATATAAATAAATGTAAGAACTGGAATATTGGACATATCATGAACTTTGGAGTCAAACAGATCATGGCTGTGTGCTCTGCCACTGACTATCTGGGAGACTTGGACAACATATATTTTTATATAATAATAAAGATTTGGTATTTTCATCTGTCAGTTTGGGCTAAGTTATGTTGCAGTAAATAAAACAATCCCCAAATTACAACAAAGATTATTTCTGTGAGGGTGGGCTAAAGAGTCTGTCCCACATTTTCCTCATTCCAAGACCTGGGCTGATGGAGCAGCTACCATCTGAACTGTTGGAAATCAGCAGAGCAGAGAGAAAGAGAAAGTAGCACCTCGCGACCTGCTCTTCTCGAAAATTCCACCTGAAAGTGACAGGACTTTTGCTCACATTCCACTGGCCACAGAAAGCCACATGATCAAGCCTAACTTCCAAGTGGCTGAGGAAGTGCAGGAAAACTTTTGTAAGAAATGAAATAACTTGTTACATACTTGACATATACTCATTCTAAAGTTCTAAAGTACATCAGTATCTAACAAAGCTAACAGCATACGCCAGTGAAACAGTTTGGCTTTATCAAGGTAATTGCAGAATGAACCAACATCTCTTCCCTTGTCTTGTGAAAGTCATTTTGGTCGTTCACACTTTGCACAGAATTTCTGAAAAAGGAAAGACTCATTTAGGCAATGAAGTGGTGGAAGAGTATATTTAACTTCATATCTTAATAACTTAGCCCAATGCCACTTCTCCTTTAAAAGGAAAAATACTATGTTCACACTTGAGGAGTTTTGGCTTTTCTCAGAACTTAACTTTTTTTTTCTCTCCCCCCCCCCCATCAGGATTTGATGGCAGTTGGAGGCTCTGACACTAGGGTTGCACCGCAGACATTTGGAGCGTGCTAAAAAGAAAGGCCCTCTTTATGCTTTGGCCTCACCCACTTGCAGGGACCCTGGAGAGAATCCCAGAAGTGCTCAGCATACACCTGGCCCTTGGCTTGGCCAGTGAGAACTAGGTGGTTCTCAGCCACCTCCGCTTCCCTACCTTCATCACCACCTCCTGCCCCTTCATAATAATAAGGAAGCAGTAACTACAGTACCAGTTAGGGAATCATAAACAGAGGTGGAATAACGCAGATATGCTTTCACATTATGGTGGAATTTGCCAACATAAAAATTATTACAACTTTTGCTATAAATTGTTCTGTAAATTTCACAAAATATGCAAAAACTGGCATTTCAAGAGCTGAGATCATTTAGATTTACTTAAAAGTTGAGGCCCTTGAGATTCACCAAAAGAGAGTCTATTTCTTTATCTAGCTTTCAGTTGTGTGGGTCTTGTTTTTGTTTTCTTTTTCAGCTCCTTGTTTATAATTCATAGGTCAAAACTGGCCATATCTGGGCTTTGACCACTTAATCCAGCTTTACCCATCAATTTCTCCTTTGTCTCCGGCAGCAGATATAACTTCTCTGAATCCCAAATTTCTTATCAGATCATGCAACAATCATGGCCTGTCTCAAAAAGCTGACAGAAAAGCGTGGGATATCTAGAAAACACTCCAATACGCTTTCTTGACATAGATTGGTTCCACGGTCTTTATAGAGCAGCAGTCCTAAGGATACTTTTCTCACTATTTTGTCCTCTTTTCATATTTGCCCAACACACACACACATCCTTTGTCTATTCAGTGCTACAGTCATGTCGCACGCCACCAAGGCCATGCTCCCTTGGCTGTCTCCCAATAGAACCTTCATCACAATCCATGCTTCTCACCTGAGACACTTAGAAAGCTTCTGTTCTGAAGTGGCTGCTCCTGTCACATGCAGATAATATGTCTCTTTGCATGAGAGACACCACTGTCAGAGCTGGGATAACCAGAGCATATCTGCCAGCCCTTGAGCAAACGTGGCTGTGTACGTGTGTGCTGGCAATGAGTTTGCCACGTATCCTTTGAAAGGGCCAGGGTGGCAGGTTACTTCTGTCCCTGTCCTCGGAATTAGAAGGCCGTGTGGAATTAAAGCAGAAATCTTTATCAGAAATCAAACTCTTTTCGAAGTTGCCCTCTCTCTTCTCCCTGACCACCCCCCAAATCCCTATGCTCTTGAAAGACAGCTTGAGGACCAGTTTAGATTTTCAATCTCAGCTCCACTGGGGCAAAATCTGACCTCAGCATTCCTCTCACACCAGTTGTCCTGGGTTTAATGAACGCTGCTCCTGTATATGTTGGAGATTTAACACATGGGGCAGGGGGATGGGGGCGTTACATTCACTGCCCAGCCAGAGCAGGACGCAGCATTGGGCTCCACAGCTCATGGGAAGCTCGTGTCTCCCATTGTGTCACCCAGCGGGAAGCACCTTTGCTGGGGTCTCTAAAGTGCCCACTAAGTGTCTACCTGTGCAGTTCCACGTACTAAAAACGATAACAATTTCTAACGATGCCTGAATTATTCACAGTTACGTGGTTCCTTCCTTCCTGGGTCAGGGTATCCTGGACCCCAGCCGTAAAACATAGTTTGCTTTTCTGGGAAGTTGCATTTTTCCTCAGCTGTTGCAAACACAATCTCGCTGAACAGAGCTGAACTGTTGAGGCTAAGTTTGTGGTGTGGATTCTGATGGCTTCACATTAGTTCAAGTCTCTGAGGACCAGGGCCAATAAATGTGAAAAGGACACTAGTAGATTGGCATACTTTTCCACTTCCACCAGGATGAAAAAGTGCTATAAATTAAGTCTAACCTTAAATGTATAATCTGTCCTTGGGAGGAAGGAAAAAAAAAAGAGATATAGCATCTTCAAGCTCTCGGCATCCCTTACGAGAAAAAATGGGTTCTAAGGGTCTCTGATCTTGTGTTTTAGTAAAATAGAACTGCACGGCTGACTGACAGTTCGGATCTAAAGCATTTACGTTTAAGTTTTGATCTCTCTGCTTTTGATTAAAACTAATGAGCTCATTTAATTCAAAATGGGAATCTCTGATAAGAGAAATAAGGTTGATGTGATTGGATTAGAGGGGCAAATTAAACTCTTAGAGCAGAAGTTTGTGCTTATATAGTGTATTAAAAAGCTGTTGGCGTATTATAGCGTGTTAGATGATGAGAAAAATTTCATAGTAATTCATATTTAATCAGAAGAAATGAAAGTACTAAATATAACATGGCTCTGCTTTTCCCTCGAGTGATAAAAAGCTGTACATTGAAAATGACATCAGATCCGTGCTCTCTAAGACAAAAAAAAGAAGAAAATCTTAAGAGAGACACATAAGAAGGGACACTTGTCAGTGGTTCCATCACCCCAGAAGAGAAATGCTGTAAATGTAGGAAAATATAGTCATATTAAGACAAGAATGATACAAGAAAAGCCCTAGACCACAAATAGCAAGGCTTCTGTTATTATAGTAGCTCGTATTTTTCTTTCATCTGAGCATCGAGTCTAATATAAAAAATAGACGTTTCTTTCCCTTAAAAATGTATGGGATATGTTTCATAATTTAAAACTGAAAAGCTTGTTTTGCCTATTTTTCTTTGTGTTTTAATAGCTATTTTCACACCTACTTAAATCTTAAATCTCTTTACACGTATTTCTTGACCTTCATCCTAGGGAAAATTAGTGCTCTTGTAGGGCTGCTCAAAAGAAATTCAATTTTGTTGTTGGACATGTATTTTTTTTTTTTACTTTAGAATAAGAGAAACTTTAAACTACTATTTTAGAAGAGTAAAATTAGAATGTTATTAGGCTTTAAAACCCCCAAATTAATTTCTTTTCAGGAAAATACTTAAATTTATAAAACACCTTGGAAGTTTATTTTTAAAGGAAATAGATTCACGTTGCCTTCTGGCCCGTTTGCATAAAGGTGGTTTTAGATCAGCAAGGCTGCAAACTACCATTTGAAGTCAAAACATATTCTGCTTAGTCTAAATACACTTAAAGGGAAAGAGTAACTATCTTGCTTAAAGGAAGCAACTATGATTTTCTCATATCGGAAGCAAAGAAGTAAAAACATAGAGGCTGTTTTTTATTCTGATGAGGGCAGGGGACAAGCTGCCACTAGTGACAGGAAGAGAAGGTTGACACCGGGAGTAGTTTTTGTTTCTGTCTGTATATCCCATTCTCAGCCCTCTACCTCGAGTCAGTTGAGAAGACTTCATGCCTCTTATTCCCCATAGTGAAGGAAACTGACTCAGAAGGGCAAGGACACGGGCCAGGGTATGGCTGCCCAATCTTGATGGTGCCATGGTTCTTAGAACTCCCCAGTAGGCAACTGATCCAAGAAGGTATTTGTAGGGAGAACAAAAAGCAAGTCATCCTTACTCTCATCTGAAGCATCTCTGCCCGAGTCTTGGTTGATCCCGTAAATCTCTGGGGTCCTTGTTTTTTGTGACTGTTCTCTCCATGTGCACCAGCCAAGCCTCAGGATGTGCTACAGTTACTTACTTACTATCAGACCCCACTTGGGGAGCTGCTAGAACTTAAAAGGCCTGAAAAGCCCTTGCTAGAAACTGGAAAGGAGTTTCTTCAGACACATTAATTTTTCTTTTTTCTTTTCTGCAAAGTAAACATTTTCTAAATGAGGTAAATTGATTACTACACTCTTAGCATCCATCAGTCATTTATTTTTAGTGAACTCAAGGATCGTACCTGAGCGGTAGCTGAGAGGGGCTGTGTAGAGATCTAAATCATGTGTATGTATTTTTGTATTCTTCAGTGGAATCAACCAGCCCCAGTCTGCTAACCACTGACAACACCCTTGAGCGTTCGTTTTTCATCCGAATGAAATCTACTCTGACCAAACGTGGCGTGCACATCAAATCATCAGGATATAAGGTAAGCTGGGCTCCAGCAGGGGAAAGACTTCTGTCTCGGGTCAATCCTAGGTCACTTGCATTGAGTTTCCCAGCTGCTTTGGGTCCATATAATCAATACATGTGATCTTGAGCAGCCCACAGGGTTCTTAGTTATCTTCCTGTCTCAAGGCAGGGGATTCATTACACCCCTCATTCTCACTTCAGACAGTGCTGGTGCACTAAATGCCTCAGCGAGTGTCTTTCCTTAAAACACATGTTAATAATGCATCAAGTGCTTCAGCACATGCTAGAAATTCACTTTGATGGAGAAGGTGAGTCAAATTCACATCCGTCCTTAAGATGACCATTCTAGAACTACTACTATAAGAATTCTACTTCTCCCACCTCCCCCTTCCAATCCCCCCTTTCTCTTTAGAGAAAGACTGTCCATTTTAATAACAGCTTGGCCACCAAGATTCATACATGTAGATAAGAAAATCAGGTTGGACGTCAGAAATCCTAATTTTGAAATCACAGTGACTGAACATTCAGTCACACCTTAGCATAGATAGAACACTGCACATACAGAAAATATGTTCCGCACAACAGCAAAGACCAAGTCCAGAGTCATAATCTACATTATTACCATTCTAAGGTTAAGGATATAAAAGCTTTCTAATCTTGGGAAATTCCAACGTTTCAGTTACTATAGCAACATAAATTAAGACCTATGAAATTCATGAAATGCCTTTGGCAACCCGAATCTTATCAGTTTTACAACACACTAACCAATCTTTCAAACAATATTTATTATATGAGGAGGGCAAACAGATGGAATGCACTGTCGCTGTGGCCAGCATGACCTTTCCCCACTGGAGAGTCTAGAGCTTCCGGTAGCCCAGTTCTTGTGGGACAATGCCATAACCTTGTCAGGGATGGTAACGGTCATTTTCATCAGGCTTTAAAAACCTTGCATAAGTCATCAGGAGGCTAGCAGCTGCAGAAAAGTCAGAATCAGGCATTTTCTTTGACATTAATTCTTCTGTAAAAAGGAAGGTTGTGGTAAAGCAGGTCCTTCTAAGGATGACCTTTAGCTGAGCTGTCCTACAGCCCAAAGGGCACGTGTGGAACACCCTTAACCTTTACCAGGGTTCAAAGCAAGGGAGAGGCCCCCCGGGCAGCGCCCTGTGCAGTAGCTCCCCCTACAGAGGGATTTGTTGACCTGTTACAAAGGGATATGTCGGAGGACAAAAAACAGACTACCTTTAGGACCATCATGTATTTTTCTGCCTCACGGAAACACTGTACATTTATTAGTTGCTAACTGTGTAGCCTCAGCCAGTTTGGAATTCTATAAGCAAACTATAGGTGTAGTGATTATTGTCATTTTAATGCTAGAAAGATGCATTCTTGGCATTCCAACTTTTCTGTCAGCATTTGTTCTTCACCTTTCCTGGTTTTTCCTGGTTGGTAGCAGGCATATCCCAGAAGGGAAGAAGGGTGGAAGAGGTGAGGTATATTTTGAAAAAGCAATATCTAGTGTAATTCAATATCATTAGATAACTTAATTTTTTGAAAACCAACAAAAATTATTATTACTTTCATACAACAAACTAGAGATTGTAAAGCTCTGCAACATTTTATTTGCCCAAAAGTGGGAGGTATGGTAAAAAATAATAATAATAATAACAATAATATAGAGAAATAGTTTGAGTTTCAGTCTAGGCGAGAGACTAAGTGGCTTGGGTTCTGTTGGTTCTGTCATTCGGGCAGCTCAGTCAAGCTGTTTGGCTACATGATCTGAAATTGGAGAAGCTAATTTCTTAAATATTGACAGAACATTCATTCATTATTTT
Organism: Balaenoptera borealis; assembly: GCF_965194805.1. Classification (NCBI taxonomy): domain Eukaryota; kingdom Metazoa; phylum Chordata; class Mammalia; order Artiodactyla; family Balaenopteridae; genus Balaenoptera; species Balaenoptera borealis. The sequence goes on along the minus strand of NC_138866.1, from coordinate 64,217,385 downwards.
GACAAATGTTTACTGAACTCCTAATATGGATCTTGTTCAAGATCCTAAACTCAGCTTTGAACAACAAAAAGTCCCTGCCAACTGCTAACGAACAGGGGGGAAAGAGACCATAATAAGTAAATAAATAAAGAAGGTGATTTCAGAGGGCGATGAAGGCTAAAACAACAGTAGCTAACATTTGTGCGCACTACAATATGCTGAGCGTGGGACAGCTTATGTGTATTAGTCCTCATGACAATCCAGGAGGAGAGCGTTTTCATTGTTTCCATTTCACAGATGAAAAAACTAAGGCTGGAGAGGTTAATTACACACCCTGGTTCACACACTGAAGGGACAGAGCTGGGGTTTGAGCTCGGGGAGTCTGGTTCCATGTCCCCTGCACTTAACCACTAGGCCACACTATTAGGTAGAGAGTGAAGCAAGGTAATGTGAGGGAGTGGCTGGTGGGGACCACTTTAGACAGGGTCACAGAAGGTCTCCCTGAGGAGGTGACATGTCACCTATGAGAGGTGAATGAAAAGGGACCTCCATGAAAACATAAATGGAAGAAGAGTGTTTCTGGAGCTCCTCTGGTTTAGGATTAAGACACTTTGCTCTAAGAGGGAAACAAAATATTAAAAAGCATAACCTTGAACGTCCAGGATTAGAAGTGATTTAGAAGCTGTTCCAGTTTCCATCAAATTATATAATGTTAAAGTGATCATACTCCTCTGACAGTACCTCTTTCTCAGGATATCCTGAAAGTCTCCATCCAATGCTTACTTTCCTCCCTAGAACTGCTAACATGAGAGTTGATTCATCCACTGTTCTCCCAATAAGATGAATCATTCAACAGACCCAGCTCTCCCCTCCTCCTCCACAGTGAACTTCCCTCATTAATTAACCTTGTCTGGAAGTTAGTGGAAGAGCTGATGAGAAGCCGTGACATGACACAGCTGAATAACATCCCTATTTATCTGTTCATTCTCAGTAAATAAATCTAACAGCTTATAAAACATTCAAATAAAACTGGTAATCACCCCACCACCACACAATAAACACAAATAAAAAGAAACAGAGATGATAATTTCTCCATACTCCCAGTATTCTCCCTAATTTATTACCATTGTTTGCTTCTTTCTTTTTCCCTTAGTTAAAGATTCAAGATGTTAAGCCTTGCTCAGTGCACATCACTATATTTCTCTCCATTTTTTCTGTGTCCTTGGCACATGGGCTGTTCTCACTTTCTCCATCACTTTTTAGTGTTATCATTGTTGTCACTGACAGTAATAATAGTAGCAGAAGTACCACTTATTGAACATTGGCAGGCACCGTACCGCTTTATACTTATTTTGTCTAATCCCCACAACTTTATATAAAAACCTCCTCTGTGCTGGGCATTGTTCAAACTTTATGTTCTATTATTATGCCCATTTTGCAGGTGGTGAAACTGAGGCTTTCAATGTTTCAATACTTTGCCTATATTCATTCTTACAGCTCTTAAGTAGCTACTGAGGAGCCAGGATTGATCCAGGCATTTAGGTTCCAGAGTCTGCCCTGTTCACTCCTCCGCTTCAATGCTTAATGGATTAAGTCCAAAGAAGCGCTCAGCACAAACTGGACCTCAGCAAAGGAAAAATTAATCTAAGTTTTTAAAAGAAAATCCTCTTGCCTGATTAAGACCTTCCCTTGGTGGCTCAGCATATTCCACAGCACTAGTGTACAGAGATTTATCTTCCTTTCTAGGGTATATGATACCCACTCAGATACCCAGGACCAAGAATTCTAGCCAAAGAAGTGCCAGTCTGGATCTGCTAATTCAGGTAGAGAGTGGGATATAAATTGGCGTTGCTTCCACACCCCAGGCCTCAGGAAAGTCACCCTCTCTCCTCCGATGAAGTTTCCCAGCTGTGAGCTGACATGCCTTGTCTCTGTCCCCATTTGCTTTGAAATCCACAGTAGTGCATTAGCTGGACCAGCCACTTTTTAAGCCTCCGGGGCTTCCTTGCTGTTTAGGTCTCATTGCTGGCCACATATCTTAACATAACAGCGCTCTTCCTTTCAGTTGCACCGCATCAATATTCTGCCTTCTTGGTCTAGGACTGGGGGTAACTTCTTGGGTATAGCACAGGGGACAAAAGGAGATAATGTAATCAGGGAAATTAGAGAAGGAAAGACTTATAGGGTCACCTCCTTACCTCTTGTCTTTGGAGGATAGTTTCCTTTGGGGTGGTACTGTCCATTTTATAACCTATTCTTAAATGCCCACCGGCACCACTGTGATTTCTAGAGTATTTATCCACACACATGGTGAAGTCCTACCTCTCAAGGTATGGTAGAACATCCTCGACTGGGGAACACAGACAGAGAGAGAATCTCTGTTATGTTTTTTTTTTTTTTTTAAACATCTTTATTGAAGTATAATTGCCTTACAATGATGTGTTAGCTTCTGCTTTATAACAAAGTGAATCAGTTATACACATACAATATGTTCCCATATCTCTCTGTTATGTTTATACAGTGCTGAGAATGACTCCTTGAAAATCCTCAAGTTCCGGGAGTTCCTGCTCTGACACATACAAACAGATTACTAAGGGAGGATGGGGGAGCTCCAGATACTTAAAAATAAACAGTCCCCCATCTGGGATGATTTGGCTATGGATTTGCCTGTAGCTACGTGTTGAGCTAAATGATTTCTGAAATCTATCCAACCTCCTTATGGTATAAAGAGTCAGAGTATAAATAATAATAGAGAAAATACTGTGTAGGTCCGCTAGTTTATTCAGGCTGCTGATATAAGTCAGCTTTAAGAATCTCTGTTGATATCTAAACATGAGGTAACAAAAGCAAAAAATTAGAGGGTGCTAATTAGCTAAAGGCAATTCTTTTGTCTTTTCTAAGCCCACAAACGTGAACATCTTTTAAATCTTCTCTTGTTCATTTTTTTAAATTCATGGTTGTATCCATTCTGTAGAGTAAGGCACTTCCATAATTTTAACAGCGATTTGTTTTCTTTGGGGTGTCATAGATGCCTTCAAGGATTTGATGAAATCTGTAGCACCTCTCCCAAGGTAAATGCATTTTCCATCAGGAAGTTCTTGAATCCCTGAAGTGTATCCAGTGATTTCAGATTACAAAACCCTATTTAATATCTTTGGTACTTATTAAGAAATCAAGTTAGTGCATCTTCCAGAATTTATTTCACCAATATCACAGTAGTCCTTTCCTTCCTCCACATTTCTCCCTCCCTTTGGCCCACTGAGTGTTAATAATACATATTGAAGTTCTGTGACAAAAGACATCAACTCCTAGATTACCAAAGGACAAAGTGAAGATTTACGTTTTGATCCCCACGTGCACATAATCTTCTGAAAAAGTATTTTTCAGAAAATATTTTTTATAAAAATAATACCAACTATTAAAAGATTTTATCTGTGGTTGAGAATTATTTTCTGTGGCATACGGTCCTCCTTTGTTTCCTGGTCGCGTCACTAGGATTTCCAATGTCAAAATCACAGCTAGGTCAATTTTAGAGTTGAAGGCTTTTCATATGCAAACGTGTTCCTGATTGAATGTGTATACTGACAAGACTCAAGATGATAGCAGACTAGAAGGGAATTACTACTGTTTCAACCATCTGGGATTTTAGTTCTTGGTTTAATTCTTATTAAACCAAGTCTATAATACTAAGATATCAACCCCTCCCTCTTGATCACCTGCCACTTTACTGTGCTGCCAGAGTTGGTTGAATCTACCTGCTTCTATTGCCATTCCTCCAGTTTAATGCCTTTTTCTGGATCTGTTGTGAGAAATTCCCAAATTACCTCCCAGCAGATTTACTTCTCCATTCTACCATGAATTCTGCTCCATGGAACAGCTTCCCAAAGTCTCAGTGATCATTTATTTCTCTGCTCCTGAGTCTTCAGTGGTTCACAGTGCCAACATATTCAAGAATTTAGTCCTTGGCTACCATCATCTCCATCATTCTTTTTTGGAACTCTTAGTACTGATGCTCTAATAAAATCAGTCCAATCATCTTTCCTGAAATACATCTGCATACTCACACTGCTGTGCTTTTGGCCATGATTTTTTTTTTTCCTAAAATGCCTTTCTGCCACACTTCCACCTGAAAAAACTCTTACTCAACCAGTATGGCACCACTCAAATATCACTTCTTTTTGCATCTCCCCCAATGCACCTGTCCCTTCTCGTCTGTGCTAAAATAGCATTTTTAGTTTTTACTTAAGCGCTCTGTGCCTTGGTTTTCTCACCTGTAAGATAAAACTATTATTAGTGTGTAACCCAAAGAATCTTTCTACAGATCAAATGAGATAACACAGTCTAGCTGTTTTCTCTCCATTTTATGAAGCACTTTTGTATAACCTCATATGAACCTCCCAATAATTCTTTTAGGTCATTGTCTCTGTTTCCAGTCTTGCAGATGGGTAAAACTGAGCCACAGAAGTATGAATTGACTTGTCTAAAGTCACATAAATGGTAAACGGCAAAACGGAGGGAAATATCCAGATCCTCCCATTTCAAATTCCTTCTTCTTTCCCATAAACTACACTGGATACTGGGTGCTTCCTTATTCTGCTTTCTTCCCTCAGCACCTAGCACAGTATGCTGCATGTGGTTGCCATTCAGTAAATGTTAATTGAATTGAATTTCATGCTCTCTCTTTTTCTGAGATAACAGTGAAAACGTTGACAGTACTGAGCCCTATAACATACCACTACAGAACCTGCTAACTGACATCAGTGTCTTCTAGATGTGACCACTGGAGCAGCTGTGCACCCAGATGACTCTACCATGATCTGGCTCCCATTCCTCCATCTCGCCTGCTACAATATCGTTACTCTGTACCTGTGCACCTTATGAAAATCAGAATATATCACACCTACAGCATTCCCTTGAGCCAGCAGTTGAGAATTCCTTTCAGAAAACAAAAAATAGAGTCATCTTAGCATCACTTATTCATCAAGATTTCATATTGGCATCTGGTGATCACCGCTTTATTTCTATTAAATCATCTTTCAAGACTTCTTTTCTGGATATTAACATTTTGAGGCTCTATATCTCTGAAAACTAGAGCAATATTATCCTGCATTCTGGCACAACTCCGTGATTTGTTAAAGACTGCTAAAAATATGTGAAGTGTTGTTATGGGAAGGCTGGTTCTTTCTTTGCCCAAGAGGGTAACTGTATGCAGTGAGTTTTAATTGTACCAGGAGAAGTTTAGCTTGGAGCTATGACCAGCACTAATGTAGGGGACAATGGGGAGGTGGTCCTTCTCTGGAGATTTCTAAGAGCATACACGAAACTCATCACTTAGGAGTCTCTTCTCATAGACAAGTGTGGACAGATTAGATGCCATCTGGATGTTTCTCCAGTCTGAGATTGAGAAATGTTCCAGGTGTCCAGACATATCAATGCTTCTCTTGAAGCCTTTGCTTCAGCTTTGTGTTGTCTTGAAATGACGACTATGGTATTCCAAGCTTCACAAAATGTAACTGCCTTGTCAAATCTATAGATGAATTTTCAGAGAAGACCAAAAATTCTGTCAACCCATTCAGGCTTTCTAAGACTACGTATATATTGCCTTTCAATCCTCAACCCAGACACCCAGAATAAATTGAAGGAGAAAAAAATTTCCAGGGTAGAACTTACAGGCAGAGGTTATCCTGATGAAAAATGCAAATAGAGGAGAGAACCAATAAAATCAAGTTTTTAAAATCCTATTATCTCCTTTTAGTCCATGCTCACCTCTGCACAATTGTCCATTACAACGTGGTTTCCAGTGTCATTTTAAATATAACTGACATTGTTTCTGATCTTAAAGAATTCATTTCCCATTACCAAGACATGATAGTAGTTCTAGCTTGGGATATGCCATTTCTGCCCGGACTAATCAGCTAGCTGTTTTACCAACTAGAGGCATAATCGCTAGCCATTCTGTGAAGTGTCTGTAAACTCTATGTCAGTAACTGCCACCCAAGTATGTTGCTAACTTACAGGTACTTCATTTTCCATTGTACAGATTTTAGAAAGCAGGTAGACAAACAAGAGCATCCCATCTTTGACTAATTCTAGATCTTTTCAGTTTGGCTTTCTGAGTCTTTGCTTGCTAAGAATAATGAAAATGACGATCACTTTGCAAATGACATCAATGATGCAAAAATTAACAAACCTTTCTGTATATAAAGTCATTTAACTAACGAATACCCTTCCAAAATTATCATGTCTTTGTAAGTATCTTCTCAATCTAACAGATTTTAAAATATCATCTATTATGAGACTTTGGCCAATTAAAAAGATTTTTAAAAGAAAGAAAAAACAGACTTAAGAACAAAAAGTAAACATAAGCACAGTCCCTCGCTTTTTCAAGCTCAGCACTCTTGGATGTGCTGAGATGCCCCAACAATAGCTACAAAGGTCCACAATTTCCGTTTCCCTAAAGTAATCTCTTGATCCAGTGGTCCAAAGTAGCAGTTACCTAACTCTTTACAGAGTTCAAGGGCTTCCAGATATGGTACCTTGTCTGACCCTCATTACCTCACAACTCTCTCACTGAAGAGTGATTAACCGCATAGGCTGTGACATCAAACAGCCCAAAATTTGGACTTGGTCCTGCCTTTCCTGACTCAATGGTTTTAAGTATATTGTTTAACCTCTTTAAGCATCTATTTCCTCTCCTGTAAAGTGAGAGTACCAATGGAACCTCCTTCATAAGACTATTGTGAAATAAAGTGGGTAGTGCAGATACAGTCAGTTCTACCACAATGCCTGGTCCATGGTGAGCACACAATACGTGTTCATATGTGAAGTTTCATGTTTATGGAACTCGTATTGTAAGTTTGATAAAGGTTGATCTAGACAGTCCAAAACCTTAACTTCCACACCTCTGCATATGCACCTATAGCTATGGAAAAGTAGTAATTCATCAATAATATTTCTGATTGTCTCCTGGAAGTTACGTGTGCTCTAGAATAATAAATGATTTCTTCTGAATATAGAAAATGCATTTATTTCTGGGAAATTTCTCCCTGCTCAAGTGTGCTGAATATGGATTTGATTAGAAGATACAAAATATAACTGAAATACGTCATCTGCCCCTTTAACAAAAGAAACACAGACCAAATGGTTTTCTTTGGTATTGATTTAGCATCATGGCAAAACTAATATAGCCCTTTAATGTAAGAAATGAAGTAGGGGCAGGGCCAATTTGTTGTTGTTGATCTCTGGAATAAATGGAGCTTCTAGGTTCCTATAAGCCCACAAGTCTCCACAGTTTGCTTAAAGCATCTACATACACATAAACTGAACCCCCTGAGGAAGGCAGACCATCACTGTGGCTTGAGCCCAGCTTTGCCTCAGGAGTACCATACACGACATTCCAGAGAAGATTTGGTTGACTCATTCCAAGTACAGAAAAAGAGCCAGGATCCTGGAGTTCCTATCTTCTCATGTAGTGACTTCCTAGGCGACGAGGGACTAATCTCATTTTTCCACCTCTCTATGAACGCCCTCCACTATCAGACTAAAAGAATGGCCTCACTGCAAAGTGCTTTGAGTTACAAGACTCTGATTTAAACAAGAGTCATCTCTGTAATCAGTTCTCAACCCTCTGTAGTAATATTCAAGAGGGAGACTTTGGCCTGCCGCCTTAACTGCATGCCTGTGTGTGTGTGTGTGTGTGTGTGTGTGTGTGTGTGTGTGTGTGTGTGTGTGTGTGTGTGTGTGTGTGTGTGTATTTAATCTGAACTATCAGTGGGCAGTGGATATTTCTAAGTTGCCATGTTGGAAACACTGCTTTCAGCTTATTTCTGGCAATGGTCTACGGAAGCAATCCATATAAGTTATTGTTTGACTGGTAGCAGTATTTACACCTCCTTTTCACCAGGGCTTTTGGACCTGCTTTTTATTCTCCCTGGAGTATATATTGCCCTCAGATATACCCATGGGTCACAACTGAATTTCTTGCAGCTTTCTGCTCAGATGTCACTTCCCTCACCACCTCCTATAAAATAGCTCAAGACACCCTCTGTCCCCCATCATCTGCTTTATCCTGCTGCCTTACTGTTCTTCATAGCACTTACAATCTAACATAATATCTTAAATTTGTCTGTATATAATTTTTCTCCCCCATGACAGTGTAAGCTGAAGCTCCTAGAATAGTTTCAGTCACATAGTAGAAATTCAATAAACATTTTTTTTAAAAAAGAAGGAATTTATAAATACGGACATCATCTGTACTAACTAAGGCCAGAATATATTCCTTTCTTGGGTCAATATTCCTGTCCTTTAAGGGGGATATAGAGATGAGAATATTCATCCAATAGAATTATACAATTTTTTAGTTTCCAGGCCCTATTGCTAAGTAAGATAAATTGAAGTTTTCTTCAATTTCCTTTTAAAAAACCTTCACTAATGGTTGACATATTCTATGACATATTTTTCATGCTACCATATTCAGTTTTTTGAAAATCAACATGTATTTAACTTGTACCCCACTTATACCCAATTCTAGTGTCTAGAACTCTGGAAGTACAATCAAGAGTCACTTGATTATTACTTGGTAGTTCTGAATATATTTAACAGTTCTCAACAGCTCCTTGTTAAATGTCCTTCAAACTCATGACTCCTTGTAGAAGTCATGAAAACAGAGTGGCTTAATAGGGGCACACCTGGTGAGGGGATTCAGAAAATTTCATCCCGTTACCAGCACATTGCTGCTTACTTGCTATGCAACATTGGACAAGCAGCCTGGTTATTCTGGGCTTCTGTTTCCTTGCTAGAAATGAAACAACGATATGACTTGCCTTTGGTGTTCTTTAGTCATTTGATGGTTGAGATTACTTCCTCCCTAGAGTATGCTCTCTACATTAGGGTGAAAGCCCCTCTGGGATACTCAGGGGGGAATGGAAATAGAGGATCTGCCTAATAGGAGCAGCCCCTGACTCCTGGGAAGAGAGAGCTTAAGGTCTGCCAGGAAGTTCCAACAAAGGCCACACAGTTACCAAGAGCTGCCATATTGCCTCGTGGGCAGTGCTGGTTTGAGAAATATTCCAGCAAACATTTAACCAAATCACTGCAGCAAGGGAGAAGAGGTCTGGGGAGGATTTTGTAATCCTTAGGGAGAGCTCAGTCAACTTTGTACCTTGTCCTATGGATAGACTAGACCCTGAGGAATCAATCTAGATCCTAAATTGAGGGCAAAAATAAGATGATGATTTGATAGTAATACTCTCTTGCCTTATTCCATGAGCAGTGACAAATTTCTTTTCCTTACTCGCTTTAACGTAATATGTACTCTTTTAATGCCAAATAACAGACAATATCATGTTCTTATTAAATTTCTCTCTTTTCCCCTTTAATTCTTTTGCAGTTGGCTTATTGTTGTCTGAAATAGTTATGTTTCCAGTTGAAGGGAAACGCATCTTTTAACCTGACTGGAATAGCCCTAGAGGCAGTTAAGTCCTTGAGTTCTTTAACGATAAGTGGAGTTAAAGATATCATGTGTCAAATCCCTCAAAGACAGGTAGCATAGAAATGTAAAATATTCTTATTCTTAAATTGTTATTTTGTAATAAACTACTATCTTCTCTCTGAAATGCATCTTTTCTCTCTGTCCACTGGAAGGCTCAGGAGAGTGATACAGTTTGCCTAAGGACCCAGATCCCAAGCATCTCGGCACAGTGGAGGAACCTTAAGTTATGTGGACTTTACCTCTAGGACACAAAAGTGGTGGTGCCTAATACTTCCCTGTTCTCAAGCCCTCAGCCCTGTTAGGTCAACCACAGTGAATTAGAACCCAGAAGTCAACATGGATGGACAGCAAGCCAGTCAGTAGGTGAAAAGGGAATGAAGCCCAGAACCAACAGGCCATCCTATCACCGTGCCATAGAGGGAAACAGAATCCAAAGCCTGGAGAGGCCCCTCATCCAAACTTCCTCCCCAGACAGTGGTTCTCCCCTTGGGGAAAGCATCAGTGGAGATGCCACAGAGCCCATGACACATTTTGACCCCCGAAGGATCTTTTTCTTTCCGCATACATAAATCACACCTCCTAATCATGCCATCCAGTCCTGAAAATGTTACAAGGCTAGTGCTCTGCTAGTGAGAATTCATAGGCACCTGCTCTTGATTTTCTTCCTACTTAGAATAATTTTCACACAGCCACGATATTGCCGAATGACTCTGTTCAGAGTTCCAAATGGTAAGGCTCAAACGAGAAGGGATATGTGGGGTGTTTGGATTGTAATGATTTCAGCTCTTCCTCTTTTTTTACAGCATCATTAGTAATCTGTCATTCTAATAATAATAATTCCCTTTTGACACCATGGAGGTAAGAAGAAATCATCACTGACATCAAAAATGAGGTGATATTTCAGCAGTATTATTTTACCGAAGATAAAATGGAAAGCTTTATTACTCCCCATGCCTTTAAAGAAAGCTGAACAAGGCATATGCTGACCCTAGAGCTTATCTACTTGAGTTCCTTCCAGACTGATATGAAATAACTAATTTTAATTCTTCCAACCAGAGTTTCAGAATGTGGTTTCCCCCAAAGTTTTCCATCTACGTAATGGAAACATTTTCAAAAACAAGCTTTATCCATCCATAATAAACTGGGGAATCAAAAGAAAAGTCTATTGTAACTAAGAACAATTTATAATTTTCATTCTTCAGCATCACCTTTTGTTCCAAGTATTTAGGAATTGATTTCACTCAGTCATGCATTCAGTACTGATTGTGTACCTGTTGTGTATTACACACTGTACTGGGCACTAGGAAGACAAAGATGGATAAAAGAGAGTCCTTTGTCCAGAGAACAGAGTCTAGACTTATGCAGGCACACAAAGAAATGGCCAAGACAATAATACAATATGTGCTGTAATAGGGATCTGTTCAAGGGCAATGCGAGGAAGTACAGATGGTCCCTGACTTACGATGTTTTGACTTATGAATTTTCAACTTTACAATGGCACACGAGTGATAGACATTCAGTAGAAACTATATTTCAGATTTCAAATTTTGATCTTTTCCTGGACTAGCGATATGTAATATAATAGTCTCACTGATGCTGGGCAGCTGCAGCCCTGTGATCATGAGGTTAAACAGCTGATACACTTCAACCATTCTGTACCCATTCTCTTTTTTACTTTCAGTACAGTATTCAATAAATTACATGAGGTTTTCAATGCTTTCTTTAAAAGTAGACTTTGTGGGCTTCCCTGGTGGCGCAGTAGTTAAGAATCCGCCTGCCAATGCAGGGAACATGGGTTCGAGCCCTGGTCCAGGAAGATCCCACATGCCGCGGAGCAACTAAGCCCGTGTGCCACAACTACTGAGCCTGCACTCAAGAGCCTGCGAGCCGCAACTACTGAGCCCATGTGCTGCAACTACTGAAGCCTGAGTGCCTAGAGCCCGTGCTCCACAACAAGAGAAGCCACCACAATGAGAAGCGCATGCACCTCAACAAAGAGTAGCCCCGCTCGCCGCAACTAGAGAAAGTCCGTGCACAGCAACAAAGACCCAATGCAGCCAAAAATAAATAAATTTGTAAAAAAAAATAAAGTGAAATTAGCTTTAAAAAAAAAAGTAGACTTTGTGTTAGATGATTTTGCCCAACTGCAGGCTAACGTTTAAGTGTTCTGAGCTCGTTTACGGTAGGCTGGGCTAAGCTCTGATGTTTATTAGATTAGGTGTATTACATGCATTTTCTACTTAAAATACTTTCAGCTGATGATGGGTTTATCAGGATGCAACTCCATCGTAAGTCCAAGAAGATCTGTAAATGATTATGTCTGGTGGAAGAGGAGAGAGTCTCAAAGAGAACATGATTTTAGCCAGCTCTTAAAGGATAGACTTACCCTAAGGAGATATTAGGGAAGGAACTCTACACACACAGAATAGTATCAGCAAAGAGATGAAGGCATCAAGTGCAATGAGCAGCAGGAAATCTGGTCCTCAAGGGAATCAGGAGTGAAAACATCTGATCTGACTCAGCAAATGTAGATGGGAGTAGAAGTCTTTATTTAATAAAGAAGTCTTTATTGTATTTATTTAGTACAATACCAGCCCAATGGGCTAATCAGTGTTCAGGATAACAAGAATGAAGATTAAGACTGTTTCATTCTAACTAAACCTTTTGCTTTCATTGTAAGAAAAAGATCACTATTTTCCGAAAAGGAGACCAAGAAGATTGTTCTCAGCCCCTAGGATAAGAGAATAAGTATGCGGATTTAAGTCATTGAATAATTCCCTTTGGAATTTTCTCAATGTATTTTTCCTTCCATCATTCTGCCCTATATTGAGGACAGAGATTTCCTCACCTCACCCCCCTTGAATCTTAGATGCTGGTATAAATAGATATTCTGAAAGCAGAAATATGATTTTCCTAGAACCAGTAACTCAAGAAAAAAACCTAAATTCTTTATACATTGAAATCTTGGATTGCAAAATGAATCAGAAAAGGAAGACTCACACAGACCTCAGTCACCCAACTACTTGGTCTGTACACTGTTAGGTATCTAGATTCTGGGAAATGTCTGGGTACTTGACACAATATAAGCAAAGCCTACGTTTCAGGCAGCCTAAGGTTTCCCTTATATATACCATTTACTAAAACCCCTGGCTTTAAGGATGACAACTTTTTCCTCATTAAAAAAAAATTATTTGTTCATCAACTCATTTACTTCTAATGCTGGTTAGCTATCCAGCCTTTCTAGTAATTGTAGCAACCTTTATAAACAGTATTATCTGAGCACCCAATCCCTTTGTTCCAGAAAGATCTCTGCATGTCAGATCAGTTACAATTCACCTGCAATTAAACGACTGTTCTCAAATGAACAGCAACCAATGACATAAAATCTGAATGTGATAACCATGCAAATATTCAATATTTTAAGTGATATTTAAAAAAATCAAATCCAATATGTAGCTATTGGATTTTCACTATGAGCATATTTTTGCCCTCTCTCTTCTCCCTCTCCCCAGAAAATAAAATTTTATATTCCTGGATTGAACGCCCAATTACTTTTTTAAAAACAAACATTCAAAAATAAAAAGAAGAAAATCACTTTTGCTTTATTTTTGCAGCGTCTGCGTAGGCTTTATCTTGCTATCAAAGATAATACAAAACTTCAGTGCTTTGTGTTGCAGATCATTAGTTGAGTTGCTTTTTAACTGCTTGATTTTATTTATTTTTCTTACTCAAACATCTTTTTCTTCTCTGAATAATCAATGCTCTCAATTGCTCTCCAATGCATCTACTTCTGTCACTGCAAAGCTAGTTGTAACCCCATGGAGTACCCTCCCAAACCATGCAGGAGCCATTTAAGAGGAGATCTTTTTGTTTAAGTCAGCTCTCAGGATAGAAGGGGAAATCACATCCCCAGTTGGCTCCTGACTTTTTCATTATCAGATGCAGAGGCTAGAAAAGAGAACTGGACAAAAAATGGGTTTGGGTGTGTGTTTGGTTTTTTGGCGTGTGCTAAAGCCACACAGAGCTGATGCACAATAAACAAATATGCATTAGGGGTTGTTTTCAGTCACTTTATAGACATATGCATTCATAAATTTTGTTACGGTTGTAAGAAGCCCACTTTGATGGGACCAAACTCATAGACGAGCTTTCGATCACTGGAGCAACCACAGTCTAACTTTATGTTGACAATTTATCAGCTCCTCTCCATCAAAGAAAATTGTTTTTTAGTGCTTGCCTATTAGCAATCACATGCATAATATGAAATTGAGTTCTGGGGAGGACGGCCTGCCATCTGTCTTTCTGATATTTTTTTTTTTCAGTCTTTCACGCTCAAGTTCAACTTTCTGTGTATCAGAATGCTGTAAAACAGGATTCACCCATAAGATGGGCACTTAGCAAGAAAAATGGGCCAGATACCAATGTTATCTTAGAACTTGCAGACTCTCAAAAAGGAAAATCATTGATACCCCAATCTGTGCATTATCTTTTCAGTGCTCTTCAAATTCTGCCTGCCTCTCAAAGCCAACTTTAGTAAGGCTGATTCTTCTTAGAGAACAGTTCATTAGTGTGCTTCGAGACGTATTAAAACACTTTTATAAAAATAAAAATTCAAAGAGAAAGTGGAATGCAACGTGAGGTTAAGGAAATGGAGCTCTAAAGGATTGGCGTGAAGGATGAAAAAGATGTATTTAGTTTCCCTTCCAAGTTTCAACATGCTAAGATTTTTATCAATAATGTTTTTCTACAACAATACCTGCCTCTGGGAAAATCTGCTCTGTAGCTGTCAGGATTTTACTTCTCAAAATATGCTTAAGATGATTCTGGTAAATTGATAAAAAAATAGTACACCCCGCAATGTAAAGAATTGCTCAAAAGCCAATTCATGTGTAACTGCATTTGTGTGGCAGGGCATTTATTATGCTATAAATTCCATCACTGATTTTGGCCAGTTCAGATTGATTCTACAGTAACTGTAAGTAATGAACGTTCCAGAGCCAAAGGGGGAGGGGAGGAAAGCCGGAGGAGGAGAAATAGCCAGTACGCTTGTGGCTGTGGAAATACAAATCATAGGCTTCATTTAGTCACAGCTCTTATCAGATTGTGCAGCCAATACCCTACAAAGCAGGAAAATATATATCCAGAAAAATCTACAGGTTCCTTGACCTGACTCCAGGAGCTATGACTGGCAGACACAAGGAGAACCCTTCTTAGAGAAAGGAAGAAATTTATTTTTCCTTGAGCCTTTGCTTGCCAAGCTTGTTCTCTCTCATCTTTTTTTTTTTTTTTAATTTTTAAAAAAATTTTTTCCATCTAAAATATGGGCAGAAGTCCATCTTACAAGAGCAACAAATATGGAGCTCTCTTTTCCTAGGGAAAAGTTATCCATCCCTGTACCTTGGCCTCCCTCAGTTCTCAGGCCTGGGACTGCAGACCTTTAGCTTAGAAGAGGCTCCCAGGCGTTAGGGTGTCTCTCTTGCCAGTTCAGACTTTTGTGAAGAGGAAAATTGATTACCCTGGAGTTGATTACCGCGCCTGTAACTAAGAAACTAAGGTAACCAGTGAGATGAACAGCAGGAGAAACAGCACTCGGAGGTGCCCGGTGACCCCCCTGAGGGGGGCGGGGAAGCTGGAGAAAGAAGGAGTAAATGAGAGAAGCTGAGGCAGTAGTCATCTGTGGTGCAGTAAAGCAGTACCATCTAATATTAGAGGGTTGTTCTTTTCTTCTGATATTCTTCAAAAGTGAGCACTAAGGAAATAGGCAGAGTGTGGGGATGGAACGGAGTGTGATTTGGGCTCATGGGTATCAGCAGAGCTAGAACAGAGCAGAGAGAATTTGGGCAGCAGGAGCAGGGAGAGGGACATGGAAAAGGTTGACAAGCAAGACACAGTTCACCTACAAGGGAGGCCAAGGAAGTCCTACGTTCATGCTAGTTTCCTCTCCTCTCTCACCTCACTTCCATGGAATGCTTAGGAGCAGGGGAGGGGAAAGCGGTGGCAGGGGCAGTGGGCTGGGGTCAGGCCCAGAATGTTGGCTCCAAGGTGGTAATATGAGCCTAGGGAGGCCATGGCTTCAGTGGAGTGTGGACAGGCAATATGTCATGTCAATTCTAGGGTGTGTGTCCCCATCCCCATCCCACTGAATTTTCAAAAATTACAGAGGTGCAAACAGACAACTCATCTCAGAGAATGACAAGGCAACCTCACTGTCCATTTGACCCCAAGAACAAATACCACAAACTCTTCTGAGACTCTTTTCCTACATTTCTTTTCCCATTCCCTCTTAAGAATCATAGAATTGTAGAGCTTAAAGGTCCATAGATGTGGTGTTTGACTACTGTGAGGGAGGGCTGACAGAAGATACCATTTGGGGCCTCCTGAAATCTGCACATTTCTCACTGGGCTATTTGTTTGGGGGTAATTATTAACTGCCATGTGACGTCTTATGTAAGAAACCAACGATAGAGCAGGGCAAGTCTTTAGGTATGGACATCCAGAGTTAGCCAAATGGAGGAGCCCAGAGCCAATTGCGGGGGTGGGTACTGGACAACACAAGCAGGGTACCAGGCCCAGAGTGGACACTTCCAGCTCCAAAGGAAACCTGACAAAAAGCCTCTCCCTGTATGTATCACTTGTTACGATTAGCACTATTGGAACTCACCATCAGTCACGTGCATCCCACTAGCCTATCTGGGCACAGAGTGCAGGAGAAGGCTAATGGTGTCACAGTGAAAGAGATGCCATGTTCTGCCGTGAGTCCTTTTTTAGAAATGAGTAGGGAATAATAATGAGTTTTGGAAAACTGTGAATTATTTTAGCTCCATTCATAGAGAAGGACTTGCTTCCAAGCTGTGCCTGATGGTTCTGCCATGAGCCATAACACTTGTGCTACTTCTAGTTTGGTTCAGTCTGTTGTTTCCAGCACTCGTGTTGGAATTTGAACATATCACTTAGAAAATCAGAATTATTAAGAGTACTGAATGCTAGTGAACTTCCAGAACTGTTTGTAGTATATTCTACAAGTCAGAGGGAGATAGAAAAATGGGTCTGTGGATAGATAGAGGGATTGTTATATGTCTTTCCAAAATAACTAGACAATTCAGTAGGCATATTTATGATTGGTTAAGACTACCACAGAATCAATTTGGTGGGTTGTATAAAAATTAACCATTAATTGAAGACTAAAATATTTGTACAGAAATTGATTCACACATGTCATTGGAATCTAAACCCTCTACAGCCATCAGCTATGTAATAGTCATTGTTTTTGCCCAATACAGCTACCAAACAAATTAATCAAAATTATCTATAAATTATTAAAAGCTGAAAGTAATCATCAATACAGATATTTATAAGTAGCTCTTGTATATGTAATGACTAATATCAAAAATAATCTTGTAGATGGCATTTTTGGTGACTTGGTAAAATGTACTAAGCCGTGGTCTTAAAATCAACAAATGTAGATTTTAGTCCTGGTTTTGCCATTTGGTATGTATATGACTTTACGGAAATCATGTAGCCTCCCTGAGTCTGCTGAAAGCAAATAATAGTGCCCCTTCTGAAATATCACAGAGTTACTATGAGATTAATACAACATGAGTGAAAATGTTCTGAAAACTCTAAGTCCCTGTTAACATCCAATATTATCTTTATTGAATTATAACTGTAAATTCGAATATTTTAGCATTTCAGAAGATATTGGCTTAGCTTATGTTTATCACTAGGAATTGATCTTTTCCCCATTTTGTTTCTGCTCTTGGTGCATATATTTTTGTGAAGAGAGGCTGTTTTTAATAGGAGCCTACAGATCACCCATTTTACTTCTGAAGAGGGCACAGGGCAGGAATTCTGTTCGTAAGAGGAGGAGGAAGTGTCTGGAAGTCACCGTCACGGCTCCATCCTCACAGTGGGGCCTGGGGGTTGCCTCAGGGGAAAGGATTACGGAAATGGCCATGGATCCACTGTTGATGTGATCCGGCCGCTCACTTTGGTTACTGTTGTAATTAGTTGTCTAGTGTTAATAGTAGCCAGCTATGCATTTGTTTAGTGATGGAAACCTTATATATTGCTCTTTGCATTGGAATAAAGTATTTAGTTACCAGAGTCAGTAATCAGCAATATCCTTTATGTTCCCTGAAAAAGAAATAAGTGTGCTCTTCAGGGCTAGAATAAGCCAAACTCACTGGACATTTCCTGTAGTTCCAACAGGGTGGCTTCTTGAAGTATCTAGTTGTATTCAAGGAGTAAATAACCCCAAGAGGAATCTTACCAGGAATCTTATATTTTCTGAAGACAATTTCGTATCGAAAGTTTTTCAGGCAGAAGGGAGAACTGGACAATTCTAGACTCCTGAGATGGATCAAAACAGGAATTGAGAGTGGCGGGAGACGCAGGGTGGTCTGTGGAAAAGAGCACTGAACCTGGAGGACCGTCGGAACTGTATTTTAGCTGTGTAATCACAGACACTTCATCTCTCTAGCCTCCAGATCCTTATCTATAAAATGGAGATACCAATACCTGCTCTACCTCCTTGAAGGCTGCTGTAAGGATCAAAAGGAGTAAAGGATCAAAAGGTTAGGGCCTTCGTGGGCTCTCACACTATAGTTAGATGTACAGTGTCCAGGCAGCCACTCATCAGCTGAGTTCCTCCCTTGGTCTGTGTCCTGAGAGGTAGACAGAGAAATAAAAGACACACTGTGCCTCGAAGGCACAGAGAGAGACAGAGGCAGAGACAGGGAAAGAACAGTCCCAGGTAGTGCATCTCTAGTGCTGACTGGACGGCAGAAACAATGGTAGGAATTCAAAGGGAAGAGGACAACTTTGGGCTAGAGTGGCCCAAAGAAGAGGCAAAGAAATTTGACATAGATCTTGATGAATGAATATTATTTTCACTGGTGGAGGGGACCAGGGAAGGAATTCCTGGTCTGAGAGTTGGTGTGAGTAAAGGTACAGAGAAGCTAAACACAAGGCAGATCAGGAGATGGTGTGCAAAGCATTTGGAGTCTAGGGAGGAAAGTTATAGAAAATGAGGTTGTAAACATTCGGATCGAATGGTCACAAGACTTTCATGAAAGCTAAGGGACCCAAATTTTATTCCAGAATCAATCAAGTTTCTTGAAGAGTAAGAGTAATAATTATAATACTTTATAGCTAAATGGTGCTGTGTGTTTTCAGGGTCTCTTAAATGCACTGCCTCATGTGGTTCTTTTAGCAATTCTGTAAGATAGGGGTGGCAAAGGTGATCATGCTCATATGAATTAGGGGAAACAGAGGCTCAGCCAGGTCGTGGGATTGCTCCAAAGTTATGCCACAAGGAAATGAGGGAGACCATATCACTCCTGGCCTGCTTTCCTCTGTGTAAAAATACTTTAGGAAGATGCACCTGACAGCAAAATGCAGGACGGACCAGTGTGGGAAACAAATAAGAGAGCCCAGATAGGAAGCCGCCCACCCAGTTGTCCACATGTAAGATTTCCATGGTCTGTATTAACAAATGGCTCTTGGAATGGATGTAACATCAGTAGTAAGAGACGTGGTAAAGGAAGAATTCCTCAGCCTTGATGACTAACTGGATCTGGGAAGTGAGAAGCAGAGGATCAAAGCTGAGTCCAAGAGAAGTGATGCACTCCATCCTTCTAGCTTTACTGATGTAATGGAAGAGTTACTAAAAATAGAGAGAGGTCCAAGGGTCAAGCCCGAGTGAGAGCTGAACACTAGCCTTACCCACATTTCTTCTTTACCCTCACCCCGACAGGCTGCTGGCCATTCCTTTGATTCACCTTCCTATTATAGCCCTGATCACACTCTAATTAGGTATCGATAGATGGGATGTGAGCTCCTTAGTGACTGTGATGGCCCCAGTGACTGGCACAGATAAAGGTTAAGTAAACATTGCCCATTTGAATGAATGAATAAGTGAATAAATGACTGAGTGAATGCCCTTACAGTTTTCTTCCTATAGCTCAGGTCACATGATCCCTTCTTCGAAAGTCTTCAGCAGTTCCCACCTTGTCTATAAAGTCAAGTCACCCTTCCTTTGTAGGGCATTCACAGCGTTCCACAGTCCAGCCAGCTTTCCCTGCTCCAGCCTTTCCCCAGCTGCTGTCCTCTGTCCTCTCTCTGCACTCCTCTCAATTCCTACATGCAAACAGCAGTTTGTACCTCTATGCTTTGGCTTATAATCGTCCTTGGCCCTAAAGGCCAATCAAATCCTACTGGTCTGTAAACCTTCAGCTTCAGGGCTGCCTCTTCCATGAGCACCTCCCCACCGTGCCTGGTCAGGACATTCTCCCGCGGCCTCCCCTGCACTTTGCACTTCCAGGTCTCGTTTAGGGCTGGCCTTATTTTTATCTCCCTGACAAGTCTGCTCCCATAGGGCCTGGCAGAGTGGTGGCACCTAGTAAGGGTTCAAATAAGAAAGATGGAGAACGAGCTGCTGGGGGAAGAAGCCGATGAGCTTCACTGTCATGTTCTCTTTTAAGATTTACCCCTTTTCTACAAATTTCTCTAGGTGAAAAAGAAAATTCTTTTAAACAGTGCCTGTTTATATAAAGAAACTGCTTCCCTTTCTCTGCCTCTTAAGAGGCAGAGTGTGTTTAATATCCAGGTGTTTTGTTGTTTTTTTTTTAATCCCTTACTCAGCAGAGAAAGCCCACTCAAACAAAAGGAAGAAACTGACATATTTTGGATTGACAGATGTCAAGGGACACTACCATCTAATTTCCTTGTTGATTAATTTGAAGGTAATTTTCTGGTAACCCAGGCTTCCAAAAATGTACTTTAAGTGGCATGTTGTTAAAAGAAAATTAATTTCTCTGCGTTAAACTTGCCAGCTTTTGAATTAATTGCGTGAGCATAGCAATCAATTAATAAATTGTTAAGCAAACAAGGGAAAATCGGTCAATTAAAAATGACAAAATTGATTCCAAGGGTAGATAAACCAAAAAATTGTCATAATGCTCACTTCTAAGTCTGGCTATCCTGCCTCTGTACGATCTACCTCCCACTTTTTCCACAGCATTCAAATTGCTGAAGCTTTATTATAATTTCTTATAAATAAATTATCACCTAAGCCGCCCTTGCTGCTTTAGTGGGATTAAGGAAATCAAATACAAACAGCAGTCTTCTGGTAGCCCTAGGAGAAGGTCACTGCTTTGGGAAAGTGTGCCACCCACAGTGCTCTACACAAGTGTTTTTGAAAGGAGAGCCCTGGCTAAGTGGACCAACGTTCTCGAAATATTTGCCGGTCTCTGCCAGCAGGAACCTCTATACGTTGTCTTTCTTTCTCCTGATCATAAACTCAGATGTCTTCCAGAGATCAGGCAAAGTGGGACGCGGCAGGGCCGAGGGAGAGTGCTTGCCTTCTTAGAACATTAAATTTGAACCTTCTTAAACACAGTGCCATCTGTACTTTCCTATCCGGGGATGAACGTGGCCTGAGATACCTGGATTTAGTCTCCTGGCCTGGGTTTTGAAATTTGTCCCCCTGCTTGAAAAGACAGATGGTTTGGAAATGATATTTAAAGAAAATATAAAGAATAGAATTTGTCTTGTGAAAGTGTCTGCAGGCTTCATAGGCTTTATAACTTGGAGCATTTTTGTTGTTGTTTACCTGGCCTGCTATGCTTGTCTTTAGTCGTGACTCAACAGTGTGTTTTATCAGAATGTATCCCCATTATCCTCTCAGACATGGACTAGGAAAACCAGGGATTGGGGCAGGCACATCACTAATTTGCTCTTTTGCCAACAGCATTTATCATAAAAGATATGTATAACATTTCTGGAACTATTTATGTTTTAGCATATAGAAGATCTCTGATTATGAAAAGAATGAGACTAAAGAAGTGCATCTAAACTTCTATGTCCTACTGAGTCTTCACTTAAATGTTGACAATTTCTCAATCATAATAGAACCAAAACAAAACCCACTCCTCAAAATGTTTTGCCATCCACCAGCCCTTTCCGCTTCCGTGAGTGGCTCCATCCTCCATCCTGGAGCTCTGGGCAAAAGCGTAGGAGTATCCTTTGAGTCCACTCTTGACCTCAGACCCCACACTGAATACATCAGCAAATTCCATCAACTCTACCTTCAAAGTGTGTCCACAATGCAACTACTTCCTGCGGGAGTGTTTGGACATTTGAGGAGCCTTATCCGGCCAGTTATGGACCAGGAAAGAGTAAGATACCTGCCCTTGAATCTGAGTCATTCAGACACCTGCCAGCCCACCGCTCACCTCATTCCTCCCTTCCCCATTGCGATGGAGCAGGAGATGCTATGGTTGACTGGGGTGGTGGGGAAGGGGATGTCTGCCCAAACCAAAGCAGGAATAAAAAAAATCAAGTGCTGATTCTGGTTCTTTTAAACAGTTGCATACTTACTTGGCAGTCACGATAGCACAAGTCGCTCCCATAATCAAAAGAATCATTACTTGTTTTGCTAAAATCCCAAGGAAATGGCTCAAGATGTGATATTTCAGCACTCATGAGGCTGTGCCTGAAGAAGTGGGATGTTAATTGTGATGGATTTAGAGAATCCACTGCAAAACTGCAGGAGAACAGCATGCTCTTCCCAGTTCCAGGGAAAGTGCAATAATATCCCATGTTTTTGTTTTATTTAGTCTTGGCTGGCTGTGTGGAGAACCACCCAAGGTAATGGCAAAGCTACTAGGGACTACATCAAATAGAAACGTACAAAGAAATTTTATTTTCTCCTCCCACACTATGAAAGGTGGCTGCACGACTGAGGAATGTTTGTCTCGAGTTGCCTTACAAGCTACCAGATTGATTTGCTTTGCCACTGACGGTTCCGATCCTGATACAACCTTTCTACCGCCTTCCATCCTTCAAAGGTTGAAAGTCACTGCTTGAGTACTGTGGCTCACTAAGCCTTTACACGGCAGGTGGAGGAAAGGAGTTTCTGCAGAATCTTACTTCATGCAGAAGAATGATACGGGCTGGGTCTGAACGCTCCTGGTGCAAGTCTGCCTGTGAACAGTGTTGCTGATTACTTCATTAGAACCCTGTGCGCTTCGAGAGCCATATGCTTTCAAGTTTCTTTAAATGGTATTAGGGAAAAATATCCTGCAGGCATTATTTTTAAAGGGGACTTCAAACGTTCCCCAAGGAAAAGAAAAAAAAAAAAAAAAACTATAGCACGTTTGAACTCCAGGGGGTTACAGGAGAAATCTTACTTAGCAAGACTGTGAAAATGGAGTGATCTTTTCAGTTTCAGGGTAAAATAAGTGTTGGTCACAATCAAGGATAAATTTAAAATGTGGATGGAGAAAGATGCAGAAAATCTCCAAATCCTTGAATCGTTACCCTAAAATAGCAAAGAAGATGATGACTTGAGGAAGGAAAAAAGGATTTTTTTAATAGTTCTCGTCTTACATTCGATGGTATAAAGAGAATTAAAAGACTCTCCCCGTATCCTGCAGAGTGCAAAAGTCCACAGTTCTTCCTATTTCGTGCCACGTAGGAGACACTTCTAGATGATATCCCCCCTGTGTTACATGTATTCAAACTTATATTTTAAAGACCTGGAAAGCAAGGCTACAGGTAGGGGTAAAGCTATTCATTTTGAGTTTCCCTGCAGAGGCTCTGCTCCAGAGGTCAAATCAAAGAGATGCTTCTTCAAGTTTTAACCCTCCTTTTCTAAATAGATTCCAACCTGATGTCATTTAATGCATTGATGTCTGGATTTCTTAGGCATCATAGTTGCCCTATTACATATCAAAAGGACTCTTGAGAAATTCCCTCAAACTGATCATTCTAATTTCTTATTTATAACTATTCTGTATTCACTCAGAGGACAGCTGCATTGTATGCTAAACCATGAATCGGAGAAATTGGCCCCTTTGTATGTAGGTTTGTATTAAATTGAAATGCTCTCTTTTTTTCCCCTGTTTGTTCCCACACTTGAGTTCCTGGTGTCAGTTTGTATTTGGCTTCTCGAGCATATTAAAGTTTTTCTAGCGCTTATGATGTTCTTGCCAAGAGCACACTTGCAGCAATCTGCACTAGAACAGTCTTTGTGCCAATTACTTCAAAAAGTATTCTTTAAAATGAAAAGAGGGAGGGTTTTTGGTTTGTTTTTTTTTTTTTCAGGGAACTTTCAGGTTATAGTGTGGTGGTTTCCATTTTAATTTTTTAGTCAGTCTTCCTGAAATGATGACTTACTGGCTCTGGAATGTGTGCATCTTTGGGTTATTTTCTCTTTTTTTAAAGCCTTTCTACAAAATGGAAGTTCTGATAAAGACATACGCATAGCAGGGATAATCAGTAGGACGGAGGAAACTGCTGTCGCTGCTGATACCACACCCTCATCTATTTAAACAGCTCTGGAAAGGAAACTGCTAGAAGCTTGTTAAAGAGTTCCCAAATGTGTGACTGTAAATGACTATCTCTAATCATGGCTGAATAAACCAAATGCAGCAAATGAGCTGGTGACACGCACAAAAGTCGTATGAGCATTCTGAATTGCATATGCTGAATGGATAATAACCCATGTCAATGCCATGGGGTCTTTTGAAGGTTAAAATCCAAGGTTTGATCGAGTTATTTGTATAGAGACAGAAACACATTTGGGAAAACAAAAGAGGAAAGTGGAAGGGAACGTATCCTCTGAAATGCACTGCTGAACAGTAGAAGAGGTACTGGGCAAGAGATGAGGAGACTTCGCTTTTCTTCCTGTGTCTGCCACTCACTGGCTTTGCGTCCTTGGCTAAGACATTTTACCTCACCGGGCCTCAGTCTCCACATCTGTAAGGTGGGCGGTTGCACTAGGTAGTCTGCAAGGCCCCCTCCAACTCCAGCAGGAGGTCTTTCTGGGACACTGCACACAAAGAGGATTTGGCAGGGCGTGGATTCATTCACTCCATAAAGCAAGACGTTTTGAGGGGGTATGTCATTCCTAGAAATTACTCTCATTAAGAATGAAATTTAGGACTGAATTAAGCCGCCTTATAAAATATTAGCTATAGCATTTAGAGGGCAGGTTGAGAAACATTTCAGAAAACGTCATTTGCTAATCAATGCCTAACACATAACATCCAGGCCACGCAAAGAATGGAAACCAAGATAACAGAGATGGAAAGTTATAGAGGTTTAGGGCTTTGATGATGGGTCAAAGCTTCATGTTTAAACATACCAGATTTAACAGACACCACAGTAAGGAAGGGTCTTAGACCCTATGTAGTTAGGCCCACTCGCTTCCCCAGTGAGGAAATTGACGCAGAGAAAGGAGGGAGCTGCAGCAAACACAGAGCTACATGTTGCCTGAGTGTGCCAGAAAAACTGAGGAACCTTGGCTCCTACTGTGCATTCTTTGTTTCCTGCACCTATTCGGGTCTGAAGTGCCTAGCTTAAGAGAATTCTTTGTTCTTGCATCACTGAAGAGTTCCAGATACCTACTGTAGCCTCCTGAGAAGTGAACATTTTTAGGTTTGACTTTTAAGGAGTTTCATGTCTAAATTTGCGGAATATTGGGGTTTTAATTTTTTCACAATGTTTATGACCCATCTGTTTGCTTGCAATTTTTTAAATTATCAGAAATACAAGTATTCATATGTGTGTGTTTCCCCTTTAAGGGGATGGCTGCTTTAAAAAAATATTTCAGCTCCTGAGACAGCAGAGTTGCCCTTCCATAAGGACTGTTCTACCCATCGACGTGGATAATTGTCTTTAATTCTGTATCCTCTGCAACTGAGGAAGAGAGGAGTAGCTGACTCCCATATCTAAGAGTTCTTCCTCTGAAGGTTTTCCCTTCTTATCAAAATGCAATCATTTATTCTCCTGCAGACCTTCAGGGCGGGTGGAGGGGATAGAGTAGGGCTGTCTTAACATTTTCTCAGGAGAGCAGAGAGCTCTCTGGAGCGCTGTCTTCACGCAGAGAAGCAGCCAGTGAAGTCCACAGCTGTCTTTGGCCATTTGTTGCAGTTTAGAGTGGATATAAATTCTGTTAGCAAACTCAAGAGAAACGAAGGTTTGGGAGATTAACTTAGAACAAGGCGTGTTGCTAAACTCAAGAAATTTAAGTAAAACACACATTCACCAAAGGTGTTCAGCAAGGATAGAAAACAGAAAATATCCGAATTATATCTTTCCTAATAGGTGCTCGTGAGTTCATCTATATCTATATAATATGATACAGTAATTCAGCAGGAAGTGTAGGATGGGAGCAGAGAGCCAGTTTCTATTCCTTACTTGGCATAAGACTAGCTCCGAGTCCTTTTTTTTTTCTTTTTAATGTTGTCGGAGTTACAATTGCAGTCTGTTACATTGAGAAGAACTGCCTCTCTACCCTCAAGACTGTGGCACTAAGCCACAAGGGACTTCTGGGGGCTGTGAGGGGTAATACCCCCTCTTCCACATCAAGTGACAGAGGAATAAAAACGCTGCCCTCCACAGAGGTACAATGATCCTCTGTCCTTCTCTAGGAGACTTTAATAAAGTAACTGAATGAAACGAAATTTGATCAAATGTGTATAGTTCAGCCTTCTTGCTTTGTCCCTTAACAATTTATGGAGGTGTTTCTACCCATGGTCCTGTTTGATTAAATGATATTTGAAGTGTTCCACTCTCTGAGAAAATGTGGTTTATATCCTTGGCATACATTTACATAATCTCGTTAAGGAAATCTCTTCAGCTTAGTTAAACTATCCCAATAAAATCTTATCTCTGGTAGAAGAAAGACTGTTTTCTCCAAAGGGAACAGGAAACAAATATGGAGACTGGCCACATTTTGAGAATCTAAGGCTGTAATTGTAGCTATATTTTTTATGTTACATATTTGAAGTTTGTTAAAGGAGATGGATGAGAAGTAATTGCTATGTTTGGAGGATACAGTCATGTAAGAATAGAGTGCTGTAGCTAATGTTTTTTAAATGTGGATTTTAAAAATAATTTTTTATTTGTTGCTTGGAAAATGCTTATACACTTTAAAAAAAAAAATGAGGGTGATAAATTACCACCAATCTCTCAAGCTCCCCACTGGAGCCATCAAATTAAGGGTTAACCTCCCAGGATTCCCCTGAATTAATCAGGAGCTAAGCCAGGGGCAGGCTGGGCTAGGGAGAGGATTGGCAGAGTGCCACCTCCCCCAAGAGGCATGGGGCACAACAGTGCAACCACAAATAAAGGAGCCTTGACCGGGCTCCCAGCTCCTCTCTCAGGCAGCCCTGTGCACAGAAAACACGACCTGATCCCACGTCAGCCCAGGGTTTCTGCTTACCATGCTCTGATCCTCCATTTCCAAAGAACCAAGACAGAGTAGGGTTTTTTTCAGTCCTGATTTAATTGTAAATGTATGTTCATCTTTCTTTCCTCATTTAGGAGGCATTCTGTGATAAGCCTCTGGATCATCTTTTTAGGATGTCTAGATCCCGTTCAGCTCTAGATAAAGATGAAGCTGCAGCTGGATGGAACGAATGGCCTGCCCTTAAAGCAGGACTTAAAGGATGGCTGTGCTGACCATTGGCATAAAAGCACTGGCAATGCTGGGTGGCATGCAGATTCCCAGGTCCCCTCCTAGCTTTCAAGAATCCAAAGTTTGGGGGGTAGGACCTTGGAATCCATATTATTAATAAGCTCTCCCAGTGATTCTTGTGCATGTTCAAATTTTAAAACCACTATCCCTAGAGGTTTTTTTGGTTTTAAATAAATCCCTGATATCAGCATTAGGTGTCATGGGCTTTCCAATTAAGGAACGAAATACGTTTTCCCCCGTGTGCCAGGCCCATTTAGTTATTTGTGTACAGGACAGAGCAAGTTAACTTCATCTGTAAGAGGAAGAATGCCTGTCCTCATGCTTATGCATGAGTCTTTGCCTTTAGGACCTTAGGAGCTCATTGAGAATAGAGAAATTAGTCCCTAACTTCCTTCCTTCCTCTGCCTTCCAGAGTCGGGAATGCCCTTATCTACAGCTTTAGGCCTGTCTACTTCCAGAGCCAACCTTCAGTGAGTCTTTTCAGCAATCAGACCAAGCACCAACTGGTCGTGTTCCAATTACATTCCCCCTCCTGCTCGCCTCATTTCCATTCAAACCAAGTGGAGTCCCTGAGAATTCACACTTTCTAGCTGTCGTCCTTTTACCCAAAAGGATTGGCTTCTGCCAGGGTTCCTCTTCCTGAACTTTAACCTGGACACTTCCCTTGTACCCAGTCTCACCTCCTTTCTCTTCACTGCCAGAGCTGCCCTTAAGTTGAGCCCATCTAAAACTCTCTCCAGTTCTTGCTGGTCCTCTAGCCTTAAGTGCTGAATCCTGCCCAATTCTGAAGAGCCCTGATCTTAGGCAAATTCTTAGGGACAAACTCCCAGAAAGCCTTCCACAACCCACGTGGTTCCTGAGTTGATTGCCACCTCCATACCTAGCTGATGATGATGACATTCCACAACTGCCTCTCCTCTGTTGCATCCCCTTTGGCCCTGGAAGAGGCCTGCATCTTCCCCTGCTCCCTGCGAAGACCTCGTTGCCCCCTGAACCTCCCCTCCCTTCGATCTCACCTCTGCCTTGAGAAGTCTGCTTATCCCTCTTCTGTCTTTTCTTATCCCCAGTTGCTAAAGTCCCGTTGTGAATTATGATGAAGATTACTAGAAGCGAGGCAGTTTCTAGAAATAACATCTGAGGCGCTGGAAAGGGAAGGAAAATAACACTCTGCTGTTCTCCTGCCCCTCCCAGGGCCCACAGTCTCCTCCTCCAGCCATGAGCTCTCTTCTCCGTAGTGTTTGCATCTATGGACAAGTACTTGGTCTCAGCTAAATTGTTGTGTTGTTGTTCTCTGTTTTTCCCCCAGGTCTTGCACAAAGACCCAGGTGGCAGGAGTCAGACAGACAGGGACAGAGGGACCTGTCAGGGGAGATTCTCCAACCTATGATATAGTCTAAATTCAGGAAAACCCGCTGCCTAAAAATTTGCATGAAGTAATTTCCATGAGGTTGATATTCTCACGCTGGTTTAGATTAAGTTGTTAGGCTGTAGGCTAGATGTTTAGACTCAGAAGACCCGGCTAACTCTTTATCTTCCAGCAGGTTGTGGGCCACCTCACAGCCCCATCACTTAGAAGTAATTAGCTGACTCTCCCACCTTAGCTAGTGATTTGATGATCTGTATGCTGAACCAGACTTCTACAGGGGAATAAAAGAAAAAAGACCAGAGTGCCAGGAGGAAGCCTAATTTTTAAGGTAGATTTGGATTCCCCTAAAGGACAAGTGAAAAAAATCTCTGAAGATGCACTAAACCCAGGGAATCATAGTTTTTTTCCTACCTGCAGCGTTTTTGGTTCCCCTCTTTGCATGACCCTATTCTGTACTTTACATTATGTGTGGAAAATAATGTACATAATACTTAGCACTTCCTTTTGATAAAGAAAATGTTTCATAGGACTAGTAGTAAGATTTATTCCTAAAAGAATGGAGACTAGCTTCCAGATGTATTTTCCCATCACAGACTTTCTTTCCTTAGGTATTGACAGAGGGGAGGTTTTATCAAGGTCTTTTTGATGGGCTTGTTTATAATGAGAAGTTATTAGTGGAGCACATCTAAGTGTTTATCACCAACAGACGACGGAAAGGAGCATATGGCAGGAAGAGAAATATATATTTGTCCAAGAAACATGGCTTGTTAACACTCCCACACTCGTCCTAAACTCCGTGGACATGTAGTCTCTGTACCGCGCACACCCGCTCATTGTGTCAGAGAAGAAAAATAAAAGTCAAACAATGACTTCTTCAATGTGGGACTGTCAAATGATGCTAATTTGGACATTTTCATCAAAGATGGTGGGATTTCCACTCAGCAATCCTTTGCATACTGCTTCACTGTGGCTGGTATCTGGGCAGTACTGTGTAAGGGGTTTAGAAAAATACAGGCTTTAGCATTTTTGCACAGCTCTTTACGATAAAACAAGAACAATGAAAGGAAATGTGAGGATTGAGCTCTTATATAAAATTGAGCTCGGGGGCAAAGAATCTTTTCGTTCAGAAATCTCTTTTGAAGAATGCCTGTAGATTAAAGACCAGGCTAAGACAAACCTTTAGAACACAGAGGCAATTTTCACCTGACACTGGCCAAAACCAAAGCATTGTTCCAACTCGGTTGTGACCCACAAACCCCTATTGATTAATTCTTAAAGTAAGTTCTGCATTTAGTAACTTGCAGCTGTCCTCCGAAACTCCTGCCCCTGCCATGGGTAAGGGGAGTGGGAGGTAGGGTAGCCCTACAGCACAGTGAAAGCCCCTCTATTGAGCAGTAGGTCATAGAATTCTCTAGAACTTAGCAAGAACCCTAGGTATCAACACCTGACTCTTATCCTCCATTTTATATCTGAGGAGATGTTGCCCTGGTCAAGCTAGATGACTTGCCAAAATCACCAGAACCAGAACTCAAATTAATTGTTCTGTTTCCCAATTAACGTTATTTCTACTCCACAGTATTCCTTTCACTTTAAAGTTACTAGGTTATTTTTATAGTTTCACAGTTCTTGACATACTATTAGTATTTAGGCCTGTATATTTGTATTCAAAATCATTTCTCATTCACTCGCTTAACTCTACAAGGAAGCCATCCCATTCTCTGGGATGTTACCACGGGGCCTGGTGACCATGCAGCAAGTTTGGCATTTATGTCAGAATGGAACTGTGGATGGAGAAAAAGGGGGCTTAGAGTTTTCAGAAATGTTCACTTTTTAATAAAATTAATCATTATAGATGAAAAGAAACTCAATTTAGAGAAGCACCTAAGTTGCTTTAGGCTACAGATACTCAAAGGGCTGGGGTCGGGGGGGGGGGGGGGGGATGCCTTTGGTGTTCGTCTCTCATCTGTGTTGTCTCTGTTGGTAATTGCATTGAATTGCTTGGTTTTAACTATCACCTCCAGCCAAAACACCAAAACAAAGCACAAACCAACCAACCAACCAAGTCTTCCAAAACCATATCTTCATCTATCTTCTCTTAAGTATCCAACCCCTTTTTCCAACTATCCCCAGGACACCCTGCCCAGGATTTCCCCAGGCTGCTCAAATACAAAATGTCCACAGGGAAATCTTTTTTGTCCCATTGTCAGTGATTCCTGTATTCCCAGGTACCATTTAGTCTATCATCATCATCTTCCTATGACACAGGCTCAAAATCGTGGTGCTTCTCCCCAGGTCCCATTACCAATTTCTACTGCTTGTACCTGCCATTTGCCCCATCTCTGACTTTTCTGCTGACACCAGTTGAAATGCTCCTGGAGCCCTGGGTGTCTCCAGTAGGTTCTCTTTTAGATTTGTTTATATTTTCTTTTATATTCCAGCCCTTTTCTCTATCTGGAAACCCTTTCACCATTCTATGATTATATCTTATGGCAATTGATTTTAATGCCAGTTTCAGGTAGCCTTCCAGATCCATTCGGTCAAAAGTATTTTCTACCTACCCTGACCTCCCAAAGATCTCATTCTATACCTTTCTTATGGTACACACTTGTTACTTAATGAAAATAGTATTTGTTGAGCATATACTGTGTATCAGGCATAAACCTAGGCATATACCTTTATATACGTTTTCACTTAATCCTCTCAGCAGTCCTATATTCTGGAAGTCCATATTTAACTGGTGTTGGGTACAGCTTGGACATGGGGACTTTTAAAGACTCCCTGGGTGATTCCAGCATGTAGCAAGGTTGAGAACCACTAGTAGAACTCCAAACC
This sequence comes from Balaenoptera borealis, assembly GCF_965194805.1. Classification (NCBI taxonomy): domain Eukaryota; kingdom Metazoa; phylum Chordata; class Mammalia; order Artiodactyla; family Balaenopteridae; genus Balaenoptera; species Balaenoptera borealis. The sequence goes on along the minus strand of NC_138866.1, from coordinate 64,186,233 downwards.
CGTTAGCCAGACATTCTCCTAGCAGATATCACCTTTGAAGCTCTAAAAAACAAACAAATGTTGGGCCCCAGCCCAGTGCTACCAAATTAGAATCTCTGGGCAATAGAGCCTGGGAATCCACGTTTACACAAACAAAACTTCACAGGAGGTTCTGTCACGTAACCAGGATGGAGAACCACTTTTTTGATCAGACATTGTGTTCCCTCCTAATATTACTATATTACAAGTAATTGTTTATGTTTCCTCCCACTATGTAGTCTGTAAACCCTTTGAGGACAGGTTTACATTTGATCCACCTTTGTTTTCTCCCCGGCACCTATCAAGGTCCCTTGCACATAGTATGTTTCAGAAACTAAAAAACTAATAAAATGCCCTTCAATGACCCTACTAAGAAAACAAAAGACACCTTTACAGAGTACTTATTCTCTCTGTACTAGGTTTTTAATCTCGAATATGCTGACCTGGAAAGTAAGCAAGTCATTTCAGTTTTCTGAGCATCATAGTTGCATGGCTACCCAGTACCAAAGCTAGTGCCAGTGCCCAGCTCTTCTGATAATACTCTCTCCTCAACACCTCAGGCCTTCAAAGCAAAGACAAAGGGAAAAAATCAACTATCTGTGTGTTTGGATACCTGCTCTCGGCCATGTTTCTAAAATCTGAACATAACTTCTCACAATGGAAAAAAAAACTGTTAGCACTATGAAATAGATTTGGGAAAATACCTTAATTTAAACCCCAAAGTTAATTACAGGACCTAACAGGTATCCCTTTTCTTCTCTTCAGCACCATCCTCCCTCACCCCCAGATGTACATACATACAGAAAAACACACCCTCTGATTGTTCTTTGACATTTCTTGACAACCGTTAAGTTATTGCATTGGTAATTTTCTTTGGTTTTTTTTCCTTCTTAGTTTGTACAATTTCTCAAAGACTTTTCAAATAACCTGGGCTTCTGGCTATAAGTGAAATAATTTCAAAGGTTCATATACAGTTTATTTAACGCAGTAAATTGGCATCCGGTATTAATTTCTAATGTTTTGTTCAATATGAATACGCACATAAAATGTATACAAACATAACAGAGTTGAAATGATGCTCAAGCACGACCTAGAAACCTAGATTCTAGTCTCTTTTTTGCCATTTCCAAGCCTGATGACTCTGGTTAGGGAATGAACATTCCAAAGCCTCTTTCCTCACCCAAAAAAATGAAAAGGAGAATGACCTAAAATAGACCCTCCCAATTTTTCTCCCAAATATGAAATGTCATGATCCTTTAAAGTAATAATAATTTATTTGGCCTTTGGTCAAGATTAAATGAATAATCGGTCCTTACCCATATTATTCAGTTGACAGTTTTACAGGCAATCAGAATTATAATGAAATTTGCAGACTTCTTTACAATTTGGAAAGTGTTCACCACCGTTACCACCTTTGATTTTCATAACGTAATTGCAGAATAGTCATCATTATCCCCATTGCACAGGAAAGAAAATTGAGATGCAGAGAGGTTGAGTCCAGGAGAACGAAATCAGGTAATGGCAAATCTACTCAACCCAATTTTTGACCCCCTTCAACACCTCTATGGCCACAGGCAAAGCTGGAGGAGATCAGAGGCGGGGTAGATCTGAGTGCACACAGCTCCCCCAGCAGCCTGTCTGCCTTCCCAGAAATGTTTGCTAGCCCAGATGCCTTCAGATTGCTTTGGAAGAGAATACCAAGTGGGGATTTATTTAACATATCATTTCTGGGTGTGAGTTTTCCTGAGCATTTATAGTTCTGTGCTTTGCCAAGAAGCTGAGTGTTCCTGATAAAAGAAGACAGATAATGATAAATGAGCATCTATGTAAGCCTACCTGGGAGGAGGACCAGGGACTGTTAACACCCCTCCTGTGAAGCTAATCCCATTTCTTTTAGCTATTTCTTTATTAGTTAATGAGGTCGTGCAAAAACGTGTGTCTGTGATGATGTTTTAGCATCCCTGCCTCTAGGAACATTTTCAAATATTCATAAAGTAGCTCGCCTGACCAAAGCTTAAAGTAAAGGTGCATTAAGTATGATTTTAGTCTACTTCAATGCGGGTGGTCAAAAAACTGCTCCTGAAATAACCTAAATAATCCTCCTCGTTGGTGTTTCCAGATCCACAGCTCTGGGCTCAAACGTGAAAGGGGACAGGGAAGAGGTATCATTTAGAATAGCCAGGACTCCAAAGGGCGGCTCCGTAAGCTTTGATCCTGCTGCCTGACTGACAGCAGTGTGGCTTGCTTTTGGAAAACTGAATAACTTAAAGGAAACAAAAACACAATGAAAAAGGAATTACCAGTCAAGCCCCTAGGAAGGAGAGCAGATGCTACTTCTTATTGCTCCTGGGAGGCCAGAGACCCACTTCCCACTTTGGTTCCTTCTGGCAAGGAGGGAAAAGAAGAATTTCAAAAACTGATTTGGCGCCCAGGGGTGCATTTGGAGAGGCAAACCAAACACAGAAAGTTAGCCAGCTACGAAACTGAGCTCCAAGGTACCGGGAATGGCAGCGAGTACCTCTACAACTGGGTTTGGGAAGGTCTGCCACAGTGTCATAGGGCCCCAGGAACACAGCTAGAGTGTACACACACACACACACACACACACACACACACACACACACACACACACAGTCTCCAACCCCCCACACGTATACACACCTGCCTTCTATCATCCGGAAGCAAAGCCACCCAAATCCTTATCCTTTCCATCCTTTTATGATTTCATTTTCCCAAAACATCGTTTAAGGAAACTGACACTATGACTCTTCTCCTATGTTCAGTTTACAAACAAAGGAACTTTTTCCAAAGATGGCTTTATAAAAATAATATTATTTAACATATGTGCGGATGATGAACCAATTTCCTTTGGTTCAGGGTGGCCTGGACTACCCGTGGTATACTTTGGCTAAGAAACCAAAAATCACAGCCCAACATTGTCCCTCCCGTTTCTGAGCAAGTGCTCCTGAGCCGCCACCAAAATGGTGCAAGGCTTCCTGACCCTACTGTGGTGTGTGAGCTTAGGGAACAAATCATACTCCAAGGTCCTCTAACCTTCAGTCCCAGACGGCACTGCGATAAAGCATGGCATTACATGTACGGGTAACTTAGCACTGCCTAACATGGGATATCCATGCTCAAAAGGACACATTCATGTCACTGTCACTGAGTTTTTTAATCACTGGAGTCTGGCTTTTTTTGCAAATGAAGGAAAGCTCTGAGCCACACTTCTGAAAGGAGATGTCTGTGGAATCCCACTCAGTACAAATTTGGAGAGAGACAGACATCATCCATTAATAAGGGCTGATAATGCAAACGTTTCTTTTTGCAGCTCAGGGCTCAACTTTCTTGTCCTTTTATCTGGTTATGAACTTCCTCTAAATGTGAAACAAAAAAAAGTCTTGAAAAATAGCAATAGCATAGTAATAATGCTGCCTTGAGAAATGCTCAGAGTATAATATCATTTCTCTTTTGTCTCTTGCCTTGAGGACATTGAGGGCACTTTGACAGCCCTTATGATTACACAAGATACAAGCTAACATTGGTTATTCCAGATGCAATTTTACATTTCTCAAAAGAAGTACTGTTACAGCCCAGATGTAAATTTGACTGTGTCCTGTACTTAATGTTCTATTACAGGTGATTCACATAACGGGCCGGCTACGACTGAGGGTGTCGCTGTCCCACGGGAGGACCGTCCCCAGCCAAATCATGGGTCTCGTGGTTGTGGCTCATGCCTTGCCTCCCCCTACGATCAATGAAGTCAGAATTGACTGCCATATGTTCGTCACTCGAGTAAATATGGACCTCAATATCATTTACTGTGAAAATAGGTACTTCGTTTTTGTTTTCATTTGCCCTGTTGTATGTTGCACATTGGTAAGGGCTGGTGTTTTCAGCAGTCTGAAGCATTTTACTCTCCCAATGAGGCTCATTATAAATCCTGCTCTTATTTTTAATGGCTGCTTGGACTGACACCAACCATGCTTTATATTTGAAATTTACATTGCTGCCCTGATTTACATTAAGGACAACAATGGAATGGAATTAGGATTCCCAGGCATCCATATGCTATAACTAAGACCCATTTTGGCCGAGAACCCAAGGAGAGAGGTGGGCTGAGACATTCTTGGCAAAACGATGCAGTAAGAGGTATCTCCTGATGCCTCAGCCAGACCCACTTCCTCAAGGACCCAGCCTCATGACGGTCAGTGTTCACACAGGCATTGAGCACCTTGTCCTAGTCAGCTAGGGCTGCTGGGACAAATTGACATAGTCTAGTAGCTCAAACAACAGACATTTATTTCTCACAGTTCTGGAGGCTGGCAAGTCCAAGATCAAGGTGCAGGCTGCTGAGGTTCCTGAGGGGGCACGCTCTTCCTGGCTTGCAGAGGGCCACCTTCTTGCTGTGTCCTCATATAGGGGAAAGGAAGCTCTGATCTTCCTCTTCCTATAAGGACACTAATCCCATCATGGGGGCTCCATCCTTCTGACCTCATCTAAACCTAATTACCTCCCAAAGGCCCCACCTCCAAATACCATCACATGGAGGGTAAGGATTTCACTATACGAATTTAGGGGGTACACAAACATTCAGTCCACAAAACATATAGAGAACAAATGAGAATTTGATGCCCCCAGAGGAAAAAAGACAAAAAAGAAATTTGCAAAACTATTCAATGATGCTTTGTAATCCTGAGGATTTCACTGTGATAAATTAAAGAAAGATGACTCATCATATGAATGACTTGGCAGACTGAGCTCTTCTAAAAGGACTTTTTAGCCTCTGGTTAAAAAGTTCACTTTTCCATTAAGCACAAAGCAAGGGACAAGGAAATGGGACAGTGCCCCTTCAGACCTTTCACCCAGAAGTCACCAGCCCATCATCAGACTGATTTGAAGAAGAGAGAATCACTGGGGGGTGGGGGGGGGGCGCGCGAGGTGGGGAGGGGAGGTGAACACGCGTCGGCTGTGGGAAGGAAGCTTGGCGACGCCGTCCACCCTGGTGCCACGGGGAGAATTACCGAATTAATTTGTGGGGACACTTTTGTGGCTCAGATTATCGTCAGGCATGAAGGCAGCACATGTTTGCTGAGTCCTGTGATTGCCTTCGGCGGGGTGGGGGGGGACAAAAGAGAGGAATGGTCAAGTGGCTAAGGAAATTGACCTCTTCAGGGCCCAGCCAAGAGGAAGACAGACAGCGCCTGCATTCAGTCCATTAGGAAGCACTAAAGATGTTGAGATCAAGTTAGAAATGCCTCCCCTTTCCGGTCAGGTTTTGATTCAGAGGAGAGAATTCACCATGGGAAAAGAGTACCCGCCCTGAGCTTTTTAGTGTTCAGTGGGGTAGAAGATATCATGAACCTGTCACTATTATTTAATGAGTAACTCAATCTATTTTCCAAGTTTTGGGGGTATTTATTAAAATTTTATCATCATGACTGTATACTTAGCTGTGTCTAAGGTATTCTGCCACGACCACAGAGAATCAGGAAAGATGAGTTTGCCAGAATGAGTAGCTAGAGTTGGCCAGGAATAATAGAGAGAGATAACATTTACTGAACACTTGCTACACCCTCAGCCATATGCAAAGCACATTAGATGCACTATGTCACTGAAGCTTGAGGACGGTTTTGTGAGGTCAGTGTTGCCCCTGTGTCCATCGGCCCCACGCAGTTTCAGCTTAGAGAGAAAGGTCGAGTGCCTTGACTGAGGCCAAGATTTGAACCCCAATCTGCCTTATTCAAAAACCGTGCCTCCTGTGGGATCCCCCTGCATTCATTGTCTCTAATTTTTCTTCAGAAGTCAGGCTAAATGGTAACGAATCGGAATAACCACCGAGGTGGAGCTTTCATATACATGCAACCATGAAAGAACACAACTACAGCCCACAAAGCGGCCTCTTCTCTGATTTAAAATTTAGAATGTTGGACACCCAGGGAGGCAGGTAGACAGCCAGGGGATGGAGTATGGCTTTGCGTCTTTGGAAACATACGTCGGCTCCCTCGATTCAGATTCACAACCACCAATCCCGGCAAAAAAGACGAAGCCTCATCTTATTTACGTTAACTCCCAGTGATTGGCCTGTCCCCAAGCCATCACTTAATTCTCATTCCTGTTATCACAGGTTGATTAATTCTTTTGATGCACTCCATGGACTTGAGTGCCTTATGGTGCCACTCTAGTAATTGAGATCACTTTCTGTGACCCACTTTATGCTTTTTTCTTCCCATTAAAAACTGTTTTTTCCACAACCCCTTATTAGCCAGTACAATACAGCATTATTCCTCCACTGAAGATGATAGTAATTATTAAAAAGGATCCCCGTTAAAGGCAATTGCATATTGAATCTGAGGGAACAGCATACCTGTGTGTCAAGCACTGTGCTACATTCATGTCATTTCATTCATTAATCCCCTCACCAGCCTCTGAAGTTGTCTTACAGATAAGGAAACTGAGGCTCAGCGTACAAGATGCCATCAGGATTCTGATCCTGATATAGGTCATCAGACTGGTCTGGAGCATTCTACACATATATTAAGAGGTCTTTGAACACTGAGCTGGTCACAATTCACCACGGTAACAGGCTCTGAGAGTACAAAAGTGCTTCCACTGTTTTGAAGGATTTCATTCAAATAAAAAATAAAGGACTGTCTTCCCTAAAAGAATGGAGTGCCTTTTTCCCAGGGTTTATTGTTTAATTAGGGGTCTGCTAACTAGAAAATAGAGCCCGCTCCTTGACTCTGCAGATCCCTAGGACAGCCTTGGGCAAAGCCCACATCTGACACTTTCAGAGGAGCAGGCAAATTCCAGAAACACCAACGACGGCCTTTAATGACATCCTTATTCCCTCGTTTGCAGAAAGGGGGTGTAAACTGTGCTTGGAAAGCAGTTAATGGTTTTAGGAAAACACCAACTAATCTGTTTTGTACCAGAAAACCATGGAATCCTGAGAAAACACTCCCAGAATTCTAGTTTGGCCCAAAATATGATTTAAATTGCTAGATGTTGAGAAATTCACTCACTGGGTAGTGTATTTTCATTATTTTCCATATTATTTTGGTTTGGTTTGGTTTCTTATTTCCTTGCCTTTAGGGGTCAGATTTCACTCCCCAGCAGCAATCTCACGGGTTTCTCTTAAAGGTGCCAGAGCTAAAGATTCACTTCATATTTGATAAGTCAGAAACCATGAAAAGAACAGGGGCAGTAAAGAGAATCAATTAAACAAAAGATAAATTCTCTTTGGGATGGACCGAAATGAGTCTGATCTTGGACAGGGAGGGAGAGAAACAGCATTCTGGCGTGTTCGTGTAAACCAGGCAGATTCCCCCAACGTTTTTTCCAATTTTTGTTCTTTTTCTGCACTCCTGCCTGAGGACATTGCCGTCTGGACAATCAGTGACAGAAGCTTACACACACGTATGGTCGAGCACAAGCCTGGCAGAGCTGCCAAAATGGTTTAAAAGTTTCCGCGTGGAATCCACCACAAAGTCCCAGTTAAAAGGGGCAGGAGTGAAAGCTGAGCTCCCAAATGACTCAGACGGAAAAAGATAATACCCCCAGGCATCTGTATGTCTCAGCATTTAAATTATATCCCTTGAAATGCCAATTTGGACTTTGTGCCAAGAAGCAGTCGAAGCCCTTTTTCATGGAAATACCCAATAGAAGACCAATCTGTTTAAATGAAAGGTGTCTCTAATCATTTGGTATAAACATAACATGTTTTTATTTTATTATGTAACCTTGCATTATCTTGGCCTCTAATGAGGATCTCGCATTGTTACTGATTCTCAATAATTTCATAGAATTATGTTGTCTAAATGTGTATTCTGATACTAAAAAAAGAAAAGAAAAACCTATCTAATTATTTCAACACAATTGCTTGATCTAGCACAGTTCCTACTTTAGAAAAAGACTGTTGATATGTTAAAGAAAATACTTTTATCTAAAAAGGGTTTTCCCTCAGTGCCAAGTCCTCCCAGGTACCCTGGTATAATGAAAATTGTCAGTATATTTGTTTCTAAGTCATTTAACAGTTTCTATATTTCCCCTCCCTTCTGATTTCCAGCCTGTGTTCTTCTCTTTGTAGGATTAGTGATTATATGGATCTGACTCCCGTAGACATTGTAGGGAAAAGATGCTACCACTTCATCCATGCTGAAGACGTCGAGGGCATCAGGCACAGTCACTTGGACTGTAAGTACCTCCTATGCACGGGGACAGCTGAGCCCAGCCAGGGTCAACTGTCTCAGGTGCTCTTTTGGTTTCCATGCCAACTTCTCCCTTCATATCTCCTGTACATCTGAGATGACTGTCAGTGCACAGTGAGAAAAAGTGAGACATAAATCACTTCAACTTTTGTTGGGATTAGATTGAAAGCTGGACCTCCAGGCCCAGAGAAATTGCTGGATCTGTAGGCGCTCACCTGGGATTTCGTGGTCGCTCTCTCTCCCATGAAGTGATGGGGGAATCTTTGTCTTAAGTGCCTTCTCGCCCCTTTCATTTTCTAGAGAGCAAATTCCACTGTGAAATGTGTGGTCTCAGTTTCAAAACAGACATGGGAGAAGACAAGTTCAACTAGGCCAGAGCTGCATAAGAATTCCTACTTAACTAGCAGCAAAACTGTGATGGGGGGGGGGGGCCGGGGACAGGGGCAGAGTGCCTCGTGTGGATACGGCAGCTCTCAAAGGTGCTGACTTTTCACTCTATTTCTGGAAAGAGGGTTATTTAGAGGAGCAGGTACCTCCACCTCCCGACTCTTGGAAGGGAGAAACTCATCTCAGCTCTTTGAGTCTGGTTCCCAGCTCCTGGCCAGTCGGCTCACCTCCAAGGCACCTTTTGTGGCGTTTAAGCAAAGCAGGACCAGCAGTGTTCCGACTGGGTCCAAGCAGTAACTCGCACACGAGCATCCTCATGCACTTTTCCCTCATCAAACTCAGCAGGGCTGTTTTCACTATGTGTGCAAGGGATCTGACAAGCCCATCAGGCAAGAGGCACTGGTCTGGTGGACCTCTTAGGAAAGGGCTGCCCTTTTCCAACAAGAGATTCTTTTTATGACCATTCAGTAGACTCTTCCTAGAAAATGAGGGCCCTGCCATCTATAGTCCTAGAAGGTTCTAAACCCGGTTCTGAACTCCACTTTTAAATACATGCAAGGGGACACAAAGGAGATGGTACAGCGTGAAGCAGAAGCTTTTACGTAGTAAAACCAGCCAGGTGGCCTCTGTATTAATTTCTTCTTCCCTTTCTGGCCACGGTTGAGGAGAGCTGTTTCAGATCTTTCCCGCCCTTTGCCGTTGTTTAATCATTTCAAACTCAGATCTTCAGAGGCGTAATGGAGAGACACTAAGCTAGCCGAAGTCTCAAACTGTGAGCATCTTGTACTGTGTTTTTTATTTATTTGTTTGTTTGTTTGTTTATGGCGTGTTGGGTCTTCGTTGCTGCTTGCGGGCTTTCTCTAGTTGCGGCGAGCGGTGGCTTCTCTTGTTGCAGATCACGGGCTCTAGGCACGCGGGCTTCAGTAGTTGTGGCGGGCGGGCTCAGTGGTTGTGGCGCACGGGCTTAGTTGCTCCGCGGCATGCGGGATCTTCCCAGATCAGGGATCGAACCCGTGTCCCCTGCATTGGCAGGTGGATTCTTAACCATTGCGCCACCAGGGAAGTCCCTTGTACTGTGTTTTGAACCCTGCATTAGCAACACTGACAAGGGAGCAAGGTCAGTGTCAAATTCTGTATATACTGTGTCTCTGGAAAAAAGCCTGCCTGTGAGGCTGCTCTGGCAGATTCTACTCCCAACCCAGAGTGCATGCCTTGGTATGGCCCCCCAGCGATTTAGGGAACATACTTGTTGCTAAGAACGAATGGATGTCGGGTATCACAGAAGCAGATGGCTCTTCAATTAATTGGAGGAAGAAATGATGCTGTTTCCTGAAAAGACACATCAGGTTCTTTGTAGCTGGGAATTTAGAGAAAATGGAGAAAAATCAGGATCTTTGGAGGAAGCTATGAATATATTTTGGGATGCGGATATGCCAGCGATCCACTTTGAAAATGAATATATTGTTTGTAGACACAGTCAGAGACCATGTGTGTGTGGGGCGGGGGCTGCTTTTTCATTCTGGAATCTTAATCGAGGTCTAAATTCAGAAACCCGATGCTGACAAAAAGGAACTTTGTCCTCCTCCGTTATTATTTGGAAAACGTCATGCTATCTCTCTGGGATTTGATTTACAGCTTGAAGAAATACAATTCCTCAGGAACAGTGAGCCAGGGCAGTTCATTTCTTCCCAAAAAGCAAGGTCTCCAACCAATACATTTGATGCCATTCTTTCCTATCTACTTTTATCTCGTTTTCAGTACCTGGAATAATTTGAGAGTGCTGAAAATAAACAACTCCGTCCGCCATTCACTATTGTGCTAGTATCCTAATTTTTCTGGTATCTTGCCAACTAATGAACAGAGAAGGTATGCTTTCAAATTCTGTGATTTTTTTTCATTACTTGATATTGACGTGCTGGCTATTGCTTTATGATTTCATCTGCTAACAATGATTGAGTTCAGTCTTTCAACTCATACACATGACTTCTAATTTTTAAGTTCTTTTAATAACCTTAAACACATGAAAAACAAATAGAATGAGCTGATAATTCAGCACAGTAAAATATACTTCACATATTTAGCTATCACGCTGTGGAATAACTCCACAATGTCAAGTAGCACACAATTAGTAAAACTGTAGGGGGAGGAAAAGGAGTGTTTTGATCCTGAAGAATTTTGATCCTAATCAGATTGAAATTTCAGCATTCTTGTAGTGCTTAATATCTTCAATCACACACACACACACACACACAAATCAAACTGATGCCAATGTCAGGTTTTGCATTCTGTGACTGAAATAAAATGCTAAAATATACAAATGCATCTTGCTTTGTACAATAAACATTAACATCATTATAAAGTAAGATTGAGTCTAAAATTATGTGATGGAATGTCTGATGTTTACCTAATTCTCAAACCAAAGCCAGCCCAGTAACAAAATGACAGAGCATGTAATAAGTCTTGGTTGTGTAAACATTGAAAAAAAAAAAAAGGCAAAAAGCCAGCATAGCATCTTGCTTGTCCAAAGCCCTAGGCTATTACTGAAGGATGCCTCAACTGTGCCTTCTTGGCAGGAGAAGGTCATGGTGACATGGAATCAGCTCAAGAATAAGATAGAATTCTAAAACAAAGGGATGGTTAAAAAATAAACCACATTAACTATTTAGCTTTTCTTCCTAGAGCTATTGGCACAATTCCTGGTTCTGTCCATGAAAGGCAGGTTGTAGTCATCTGATCATATTTCTGATATTTTGAGATGTGTCTTATGCTCCAGTTTATGGATAAACCTTAAAGAAAAAAAAGACTCGACAGCCTTTGATAACTCAAAATGCTCTCTTTATCACTTAGATCTACTTCCCTAGCATAGGTATCTGTAAATCCATAGATGAACTCGTTTCTAGAATAAGAAAAGTAAAAGGGAATCTCAGCTGCACCAGGATTTGACAACTCTGATAAATTGAACCAAAAACTTTGGACCATTTACTCGCCCACTAGGTTAACATGAGACTCCTGAGAGTTCACTGGGTTTCAACACAAAGAATCACTAGGAATCATTATCTATACCAACACGGTGGGTTAGTGAAATTACACCGGGATCTCAAGGGAGTTTAGGTCCTCTTCTATCATACTGTGACCAAAGACCTGTGTGATTTTTTTTTTTTTTTTCTCTAAGCCACCTCACTGGAGTCACTGAACCCAATTTCATTGATTCTTCAGGCCAAATTGAGCAAATCAACATTTCAAGGTTTGAATTTTAAATCACCCATGTTAGCAATTATTTGAGCACCTTTTCCTATCACCCTCCAGTTCTCCATTGCTCAGGATGTATTGACCTCAAGATGACCAGTCACATCTCCCTGGAGTCACACACTCCCGTTACCTAGAGCATCTGTGTCACTCTTGAATTATGAGAACGCTTCACCGTGTACTGCTTTGCCTCTGCCTATAGCCCAGAAAATAGAAGGGCAAACCACACATGCTAACCAGAGGAACATGCTTTGCATTTTGCTTTCGCCCCTGTCTATGGAAGATGCTGAATTTGCCTTGAGATATCCTTAGGGTTCTTCCCAGGTCACATCAGCAACGACTCTCTAAAACCTGGAAAGAGTGGCCTGAGGGAAAACTTCCTTTCTCTTTATTACGTTGTGTCCCAGCAGCAAGGGTCTAAGGCTCGGGCTCTGGAGCAGTGGAGCTTTAGAAAGAAGGAGCCAGCAAGCATAGAAGTGGTGGCAGTTTTCCCTTCCTAGAACTGCATCCAGGATGAGGAAACTCTGGAAGATTTATTTCAGAAAGAGAGGACGACTTTTCAGCTTGTCTATGAGATCATTAGAGTTAAAAAGCACGGCCTACCCAATATATTGGGGAGCTGTTAAAAAAGAATACGGTAGCCTGTGTATTTCTTAATTACAAAATCCTATACATCCTAACAGAATGAATACACCACTACCTGGCATAATGCATTCCACGCTGCTTTGCATCCATAACCCCTACACTTCCCTCCTGAAGGCGTCTCATCACCCAATGCAAGCCGACTGCTTAATGCAGGACTAATTAGTATATCCCCTTCCAGTCTGCAGGCCCTCCATTGTAATTCCTTCCCTGCTCATTTTTTTCCACAACCGAGCATCAATCAAAGTTAAGTGCCCTGCCTGCCTAGGAAACACAAGATGTCCTCCATGCATTTGTCATCTGCCACAAAAACAAAGGGGGAATGTAATTGTTGATTTGGGTATGCAGCCATCACACACAGTGAAGGAAGCGGCGAGTGAAGGAAGGAGGGAAGGTGTAAAGTTTGATGGGTGGACCAAATGCAGACGGCACAGGGGACTTTTTCTATTTCCTGATCTTAGCTTTTTCCAGCGCTGGGTCTTTAGGGATTGAGCTGCCACCTGATCATTGGCTGGACGTTTTCCCCCAAAGCAAATGAGTTTTTCCTCTTCTTCCATATGATTATGAAAATTCACATGAAAGGAAATGCATTTAATAGCTACCGTGTCTGACTTTTTTTCAGAAGCCAAGTCAGCCTACATCATGTGCCTGTCCACTAACTAAAAAGACTGTCAAATGGAGACAAAATAAAGTCAGGTTTTTTATGCAGGAGTGAATTAGGTATTTTTCGGTTTTGGTTTTGGTTTTGGCCGCGCCGTGCGGCATGCAGGATCTTAGTTCCCAGACCAGGGATCGAACCCGTGTCCTCTGCAGTGGAAGCTCGGAGTCCTGACCACTGGACTGAAAGGAAGTTCCCAGGAGTGAATTAGTATTATTACTTTACATCTTTTTTTCTTTTTCAGCAAGTGCTGATTTTAGCTTTCTAAGTCCAAGGTCAGGCAAACACAGAGAACAGAGACCAGCAAGGGCCTACCTACCAGCTGAGTGTCCCTGCTCCATTACATACTAGAAATGCAGAATTTCAGGCCAACCCTCAGGTTTACTGAATCCAAACCTGCAGTTACAAGATCCCTAGTTGACTTGCATTCATGTAAAAGTTTGAGAAGTACTGACTACACTGGTATTTAGAAGGCATTATTTTACATGGAGTAAAAGTAATACAGATCGACTAACGATCTTAAAGACTTCATTTACCCCCCTCCAATTGAATGAATTTTATTAATAGTAGTAAAATATGAATAGTCAAGTGGCTCTGAGGGCATCTCAATCAGTGTTCAAATGAAACGAGTGTGATTACTTGGTAAAGAGATCAACTTCTTTACAAAGCTGTAAAGTTTTGAATTGCAGTGGAGAAAGTTAATATTTAGCAGTAGTAGTCAACTTGTAAGCAAAAGGAGGTCTTTAGTTTTTCCCCAGGTTAATATTTTTCCATGTACTTGACTGCACGTGTGACTAGGAACAGTCATATTTTCCCTGTTCAGGGTCATCTAACATTTGTGAATACTTGCTACACACAAGCTTCGCAGTATTGCTATAAAGTTTCAAAAATAACGAAGTTATGGTCACTACCTTCAAGCAGCTTACATATTGGTAGAGAGGACAGCATGAAAACAGCCAGTTTTGAAAAGGTGGCATAAAATGAGGACCATCACGATGTGTAAACAAAACAAAGAAGCCCCAGAGGTGGGGGCCACCAAGGAAGGATAAGAAGTTCCACGAGGCACATTCTCCCTGGACATGGGAAGAAGATGGCAAGATGGCAGGAGATATGATAGGGGTGGGCGTTGGGTAGGTGTTGAGGGCATCCCAAGCTTTGAAGAGCACACGAAAAGACGCAGAATGTAGCATGTTGATCTTTTCTCTCTGCTCAGAGAGAAAGCCAGATCTTTGATTTGACTGATACATTCTAATGCAATTCTAACATGGATTCTTGGGCTTTTCCTTATTACTATTTCAATTAGTAGCTGCTTTTATTATCATAACAGAAACACCTGATATTTGAGAGAAACTAACCCATTGCTCTCATAAAGCATGATCAAGAAAACAAAACAATACTTCTAAGTCATCCATTTTAACAGAAATCAATTAACCTAAATAAAATCAATTCCAGTACTTCTTGTACTTTATACAAAATGAAGAACAAGATGACATCATTTTTCTAAAAAACACTGTTGATTTAATGACACCCTGCATATCTCAAAAAAAAACCAAAAACCCTCAAACTTTTTTTTAAACACAAATGAGCAGCGTAGGATTTAATTTGTGTATGTGTTTAGCATACAGTGTTTTTCCATTAATATAGGGTTAACTAAAGAGCAGCTTATTTGAAGCTCTTTAAGAATTCCCACCCCCTCTCTCTGGCCTCCTCAAATTTGGGGGGAGACACATTAGCCAGAACCCACCTGATTACAAGTAACAGAAAACCCAAGTAAAAATGACTTCAACTTTCTCTGTAATCGTCTTCACTTTCTCTTCATGATCAAAAGACAGCTGTAGCACAGCCAATCATCAGTTCCTCACAGGACAATGTCCAAAGTCAGGAGAGGGTCAGTTGCTACTTTGTGTTCATTTTTTGAAAGAAAAGAAAATATTCCCGCAGGCCCTCCAGGAAAGTCTCATTGTCCAGCATTTCATCAAATGCCCCAGCTTCCGCCAAGCGCTGGATGGAATTACTGTGGCTGGTTTAAACAAACATTTATCCCTCCTGAGACTTGGGGGAAGACCACCACACATAAAGCCCCAAATGGGAGTTCTATTACCCGGAAAGAAGTGGCGGAATAGCTGTTCAGAGGACACTCAACAGTGACCGCTACCTGGGAGAATCTATAATGTTTTCACAACAAAGTACCAGGATTTCTGACAATCCACAGAACAGCTGAACACATGACGTTTGTCTGGGCTCCTTTAAATAGTCCTGATTTTACGGAACACTAGTTTTTGTATACCTATGCCTCACCACTTAGATATTTCTTGCTAAAGATATTTAGTAGGCTTAATGAAATGACTGCATCCAGAAACACAGAGTCTGCCAGAGACATAAAATAAACCTGCCTATAAGGGGGAAGGGGAGGGTGGGACGAATTGGGAGATTAGGATTGATATATACACACCACCATGCGTAAAATAGATAGCTAAGGAAACCTGCTATAAAGCACAGGGAGCTCAGCTCGGTGCTCTGTGACAACCTAGATGGGTGGGATGGGTGGGCAGGGGGTGGGAGGGAGGTCCGAGAGGGAGGGGATATAGGTATGTGTACGGCTGATTCACTTCACTCTACAGCAGAAGCTAGCACAGCATTGTAAAGCAATTATACTCCAATAAAAATAAAAAATAAAAAAAGATTCACCTCATCTTTTTACCTTTTTTAGGTCTCCCTACATCCCAGCTTAACCTCCCCAGTACTCCATTCCTCTTCATTTTTAAAGGAAGGTGAAGGATTCACCCAGGCCAGGTTGGACCTGCTGTGCTTTCATACGCCTCCACGCCACTTTCCATAAGTCATCACTGTGATAAACTTACTAGTAAAAATGACTGATAAGCATCTGTCTCCTGTTCAAGGACAAAAAGAAGTAAATCCTTATATTTTCAGAAGGAAGAAAACATTTCCAACAGTCTCCCACGGTAGAGAGACTTCCCCCTGAGTCTCGTTGTGCAGTGTTTCATCATATTCCAAACCTAAACCAATCCCCGGGAAGGGAGACAGAATTTCTGTGACCAGTTCAGACTCAGACAGGAGTTCAGGCCGGCGACAGATTTTGCTCACTTTGCTATCCCCCAGTGCCTGGCACAGAGAGGCACATTGAAAAAAATTATTTATTGAATGAGTGGATAAATCCACCATTTCCCTGATTTCCTAGTCATAAATCTTAATTCCATGTGCAAGAGTTCACTGTGTCCCTTTTTATAACAAACCCCCAACAAAAAAGGTTTGGAGGCTAAAAAATACTCTGTTCTTAACTATTTCAGGTCAAGAAGGTCAGGACTAAACAGTACTGAAACTCCCTGACTGGACTGAAAACAGCTTAAAAAAAATCTGAGATGTCGGATGTCACTCGTGCCAACAATTACTTTGACTCTTCCGGTCCTAGAACATGATCCCCTCAATGTTCAAAAGCCTTGGTCTCCAACTCAGCACGTTATCATCAAGAAAAGGGGAATTTATTTTTTAAACTTAACAAATTGATATGTTCTCAATCAATGAAAAGTTTTCTGCAGGATTCAATATTAACAGTTAATAAAAATCTGTCAATCGGCAGCGGTGATATAGGAAAAAACCTCTTCTGAGGTTATAAATCACACAGATAGCAATTCAAGCAGGGCCTGTCATTAGGATATTAGGGGGAAAATCCATAGATGATGCATAGTCATTCACAGACCATCCACAGGTCTTCTGTCCTTAAGCTCGTAACTCACATTAAGTATCAAATATCATTCCATTTGACCAAATATTGCTCAGCACGTAAATTTACAAAAAAACTAAACACCAATTTGTGGATGCCTGCTATTTAAGACATCTCGCTCACTAATTGCAAAATCTATAGGAAAGTCTGCACGGCATCAAAGCCTTGCTTGATCCTCTGAGCAGTTCTAAATGAAAAACTGTCTCTATTGTAAGTAAATAAAGCGCCAAATGCACAGTTCCTGGCTCTAATGCTGTTTCTCTTGTGGGTTTTGAAAATGACCTCTGTAAGCATCAAGAACTATAACTTTTTAGATAAAGAAACCTGTTCTTGTTTTAAGTCTATGTCAGGTTCATTCCCCTATAGCCCACAGTTTTCAAAAGCAGAGGAAAAAGTAATCCAGAATTTAAAAAAGAAAAAAAAAAAAAGTCCTGTTTCCAGAATGAAGTTCCCTGTCAGCCTGCCTTGGGCCTTAGGTGGAGAAGCAGAGATTAAAGAGTCAGTATTCTTTTTCATGTTTCATCTGCCAGTTTTGTGAATGTAGAAAGAAAAACCGGTAGCTACAGCTAAGCACCCAACTGTGGTATTAAGTAGAAAGTGTGATTCTAGCACACCACCCCCCTAACTTGCACGCTCTCCACATTAGTGAATTCAAAATTAATTTTTGAGTATCTAGCAGAAAGCCCCCCACTCCCCATTCTCTGCAGCCATTGATGAAGGTAGCTCAAGGGGGGGGGGTGAGCCGAGCAGCAGATGCACCCTCATATTGCCATGACGATAATGAAGCTCTTTGTTCAGCTGTGTGAATGTCAAGTGTGAAAATCTCCGATGATCTCACCATTTCCTATTTATTCTATACTTACCTGAATACACCAAGTATTACAGCTTTTTAATGCATATGCAAACCTCTAAAATGTCCTTTTGTGAGACACTTCGCTAAAAGACCGCTTTTGAGATGTCTTCTTCATCTCCTCTTCAAACTGAATTAGACTGCTTCCTTCTTTTGAAGACACAAGTAACTCACTATTTAGAATCTTTGGCTTTGATTTTGTGGAACAGCCCAACAGGAAGAGACCATGTTCTCTTTTTTCCTCCATATTCCTGAAGGCAAACTTGGACTGATTTGTTTTGAGTTACTGACAGAGTTATGTTCCTGCCACAGACACAGGCTTCCTTTATGTCCTTTCAATCATCAGTCTATCTCTGTGGACAAAGTTTTCCTAAGGAACACTGAAATCCCTCTGTTGGTCACTGCGTGCAGAGCCATAGATGTGCACTGCAGCAAGAGCTCATCAGATTGGGGGGGCGGGGGTAGTTTTTCTCTACAGGGAGTACATTTCTTGTGTGCCTGCCACTAAGCTCACACCAAGAGGCCAGGTGACTTCTTAAAAAGATAGTCAATCAATCTGAGCATCCAGTCTTTGGGGGGGGGTAAAGTGTGTATGTGATGTAAAAGGTCACGTGTTCTAACACATAAGCATTTTTCTTTGGATTGAACTGCATTTGCCACTCCCTTCACGATTAGGGGTGGGTGGTATTTTGACACTTAGAGACAAAAAATGGTCAAATGAGTAGGGCTAGAATGGTTCCACCAGCAAGATGTAAGTCTCTCCTTGTCTCTAGTAGTTTCTTCTTCCAAATGCAGGGTCCCTTCTGTCCTCTGAAGAGCACAGTCTGTAACTCAGAGGCACCTGTAGCTTGGAAGGTGGGGCAGTGCTGATGACAACTTCTTGGTTTTCCCCAGAGCTGAGCAATAGCAACCAAAAGCAATCGGCTGCGCCCTAGACTTCAGGGCTCAGAGGAGCAAGTTGTGGTGCAGTAGCAGAGGCATCCACGGTTATACCTGGGACCATCCGAGACTGAAAGGGCATCTGGGAGAAACCCAGTCAGCCCCCCTGTGTCTTCACGTTTACCCTCTAACACCTAAGAAAAGGCCATTTCAGTGTTCTGAGATCCTTAAATAAAAACTAATTCCTATCGCACAGTTTTAAAGACATCTTTCTAGAAACGTTATGATGGGATCATTGAATTCAGTGGGCACACATAGGCTGCTCTACCAAAAGGTTTGGACAGCAAAAAGTAAACTTTGGGATAAACCAAAGAGAAGATGCCAGGTTATGTGTTAGAAGTACTCAGACCGTATCACCGTGTAAGACTAAAAATAAGATCCTCATAGATATTTCCTCTCTGTCTCGGTTTCCTCTCTTTATAGTTTGAGCACTGTTATGAATGTTCTCCTGGGCTCATTGGTTTGATGAGGAACTATCTCTTTTCAAGGGACAATTAACTGGTTTTTAAGGACTTCCATACCAAGTAACTTACATCATGCTTATTTCTGTTTTTCTCCACAAAAGGGATTTTGTGAAATAGACTAACGCAGACATTCTCTCATTTCTCTCCATTACTTAAAGCTAAAAAACCCCAAATAAAAACAGCAGCCCTGGATTAGAGAGTATCAAAAAAGTTTTTGTGTTTTTCAAGTTGTCTAATTTATTACAAACTAAAAATCTCTTTCAAACTGGCACCAAAGTGGCTTTTCTTCGTGAGCTGATTAGGACCACATGAGCTCAGGAAAAGCTGTCAGATCCTGCCTCTGGCACAGCTGGAATGATCCAACTGATTTGCCAGTATGATTTTTTTTTTTTTAAACAGGAAGCTTCATCCACAAATCATAAATTTATATTCTAGAGCCCCAAGCAAAAATTATTCCGTGTTCATTTTAAAAGAAGCAAAATTCCATTGTGACCGCTTTTATGGGTCCTCCTGAAAAACAGACGCAACCGGGGTGATCTTTTGGTCAACATTTCATGCTACAGTAGGAGCTAACTCAGTGCCTTATCTTGAGTTATCTAGATTCCCACGGACACATGGGGGTGTCATTCAGAAAACACTGATCCTCAGGAAACAGTCATGATCCAAGACCATGCTGGAATGTCTACCTTTTCAGAATTCTGTTTGTCAGGCTGGCCCAGGGCAAATTAATGGATTAGGTTAAACTTGTCTTCTTGAGCTGACGGTGATGGGCCCCTGCATCTGCTCTATGGTGTGGACCACGGTAAGTGAAGGCACTCAAGTAGCTCCTGACTCCCCAGGGAACCCCTCAGGGGTCCTTTTCTCCGCAGCTCTTTCACCACCACTTCATGACGTAAACTTGCCTGGCCTGCCTCTCTCTCACTGAGGTCTCCTCTCTTTGCTAGATGGCCCTTGGCCTGGGTGATAAATAATATTCGTGGAATCATGGGCCCTAATAACTTTGTATTTATCTTCTCAGGAAACACAGATGCACCTAATCAGACCCAGAGTCATGCTACCTTAACCCAAAAAGGTGACACACATCAATCTTTTAGCAAATGAGCCATTCTGCCCCTTCACAGCACATCCATGGGGCCCACTCCCAAGGCTGATGTTTTGCTGGTCATGCATTTCAGAAAGGAGATTTTGTTTCTCTGTTTCTTTGTTTGTAAGTAAGAGAAAGTATTATTAGGAACGGGAGGGCGTGGTGATCTTTATGCTGATTCTGCAAACTCTGATTTGACTTTATAATTTCTGTCTTTGCCCCTTGCTACGCACTGTATTGTGGGGTCTTTTTTTTTAATTGTGCCTGCTTTGGGTCAAATTCCAGTCCAAAAACCCAGCCAGGCTGGGCTGGTCTAGCCTACCATCTCAGTGTTTTCTTCATGTGACTCTATAAAAGGGGCTTTGCCTTTATTAAAAATACTAGAACCATTTGAAATTATCCCTTATTCCAGATACACAGCAGGTAGAATTATACGCCAACCACTGATTGGGATGCTGTAAGTATTTCTGTGAAAATAGTGGGCAGAATTTCATAACCCATCGTTCCTCTATTAATAGTTAACCAGGTTGAGAGGATTTGAATAAAAGCACATCTTGTTGCATGCAACAATGGTTTGACAGAAGTGCTGTATGGCAGAGTCAGTATTTTACTGCTTTCAGCTTCACTACCCAGTTTTGGAGCCGGGGAAGCCATGCATGCCGAATGGCAGAACTTACAATCGCCTACAAAAGCAGAGTACAGTCCTACCTGTGGAGCTTCACCACGAAGAGAAGGTGACAGTTCCGGGTTTTAAAAATACCTTAAACTGTAGAATAGTTTCTGAATAGAACTCGCCGCTCTTTGAAGCACTCATCAGAGCAAGGCTTTTTCAAGCAACTGTTAAGACATAAGTATTAAATTTTACAACCATCCATTTCGTGTATTGTGAGACAAAAAAAGAGAGAATGGGAGAAAAGCGTTGAAGTTTATATGTTTATGGATAAAATATATGGAGGTTTGATTTTTGACCACTTTCAGAGCTAGGAAGAGTGGCTCAGACATGATGGGAAGAGCTTCTACAGCCTTAAACACAGCTCTTTTCCAAAGTGACTTCCCTTTACCCATCCACCCCCCCAAAAAAAAAAAATCAAAATGTACTTCATGAAACTATTGTATATGAAGCACTTATTAGCCATAATTAAATGGACAATATGAATTTACTACGTCTTTAGGACTCTGGCTTGTTCTGGTTTAGAGCAAGATGATTAATGCAAATACATATTACTTGAGATAACCATTTAGCAGCTAATTTAGCCAAATTTATTACAGCAGTTAGAGGTTTTTCATTTTAGCAGACGGAGACAAGGACGTGCCAAAAGTGGGCAGCGTGGACGAGTGCACACTGCCCTCTAGTGGCCGGCCAGCTGGCGCGCTGTTGGGGGGGGTGTAGTCTCTGCAATTCGTATCCAAGCGATAACAGCGGGTTGTGCACGTTTCCGGCATCCTTTTAAACCCTTCCCATCCATAGCACTTTATTTCAGGGGCTGATTTACTGCACTCTTCCCCCTTTTACTAGCTCAAGCGTACCCAGATACAAATCAAATCCATTTCAACTTGGCAAGATTTTGGTTAAAGTATCATTTTTAACATCTGCATTTTAAAGCTCTCTTTCCGTGGATATTTAATGGCACCGTTTCACATTACTGATTGTTTTTACTTGTTCCTTCATTTGGGGCCATATTTCAGAGTCTGTGTGGAGCTGTCACTCTGTTTGGCTCTAGCCAAGTCAAACCTGTGCTTGCCTTAGGCCAGTGTTTCTCTCTGACTTGGTGAGGGAATGTATTTTGTTCCAACGTTCAGCAAATTTCTCACCAGAATCTCCCCTGCCTGACCCATGTAGATTTAGTTCATACTATAAATTCTGTTCGACAAGATCAAAAGGAACCGATACATAAGGACACGGGTTGATACTGCTCGCGCTGAGGTGAAATGATCAAAGACAGAGGGGGAAAGCATCTTTGGAACCATTCAGATATCCAGAATCGCAAAGAGGGCTACCTTGAAGCTATGAATAAATCACATCCAAATTTGCCTTTGTTCCCATCTGACGTCAAACCCATTGACAATATCCACACCGCATTAGGTGTTCTGTGAGCCAAAAAGATTTTGTAGTCCTGTTATCCTTCCTTTCACACCATGACTGCCCAAAATGGAGTAAAGTCTTGCTATAAACGCTAGTAACCCTAGCTCCGGAGCAGCTGCTCCACTGAATTGGTGATTTCATTTGTCCTACTAATGGCATTCTACATTAAGCATACAGAGGGGCACCCCTGGCTTGGTGCGGGACCTCCCCTTTCTTCTTTTTTAAAAAATTTATTTATTTTTGGCCGCGTTGGGTCTTCATTGTTGCCCGCGGGCTTTCTCTAGTTACGGCGAGCGGGGGCTACTCTTCGTTACGGCGCGTGGGCTTCTCATTGCGGTGGCTTCTCTTGTTGTGGAGCACGGGCTGTAAGTGTGCGGGCTTCAGTAGTTGTGGCACGCGGGCTCAGTAGTTGTGGCTCGCAGGCTCTAGAGCGTAGGCTCAGTAGTTGTGGTGCACAGGCTTAGTTGCTCCGTGGCATGTGGGATCTTCCCGGACCAGGGCTCGAACCCGTGTCCCCCGCACTGGCAGGCGGATTCTTAACCACTGCGCCACCAGGGAAGTCCGGGACCTCCCCTTTCTAAGCTTCAGGTTTTGCAGAGATGATAACCATTTTGTCCCAGTCCTAATATGCAATGCCTTCTATTCTGTTTTGTTTTTTCACCAGTGCTGAATAAGGGCCAGTGTGTGACAAAGTACTATCGTTGGATGCAGAAGAATGGAGGATATATTTGGATACAGTCTAGTGCCACAATAGCTATTAACGCCAAGAACGCAAATGAGAAGAACATCATCTGGGTGAATTATCTTCTGAGGTATATTTTGGAATTCTTTTTCATTTCCATCTCAGTTATAAAACATGCAGCCCAATGGTAAATAGCTGACATGTTGTATTATCTTTTGACAGTATCTGGTGTGGAATTATATGGAAATTCTGCTTTTCTTTCCACAAGATTCAAAGAAATGGGAAAAGTTCAAAGCCATGTCAGTAGGGACTTCGAGGGCAGATTTGCGAAATGTTCAATAGTTCTTGGTCTGCCAACCTTGGGGCAGTTCTGCAGAGGTTGCTTTGGTTTCCCCACAAATGCTCGGGCCAGAAAAAGAACACAGACGTTTGCCTCCAGTGGAAGCATTCAAAAAGCCTCTCCTTCTCCCCCACACGTTCTCATACTCATGCGCTCCAACTCTTGTGAAAATTATGAAAAGAGGATGTGGAAGAAGTGGCAGAGTTCATATTCCTCCTGTATCCCATCTCTTTGAAGTCCTCAGCATATTACGTAGGGTTGGATTCCCCAGACATTCAAGTTTTGGTAAGCAAAGGGAGTCGCTTCGCCAGAATTGAGACAATTTCAGTGTAAAAATGAAGGCAGTCTTCTTTTGCCTGCTCTGTGATCTCAGGCAAGGGTGACCGCTGTTTTAATGCATCCTCAAATTTATATCCATTAATGCAGCCAAGCTCAACAGCCTCCTGAATTCCAGTGTGCAACACCACTCCTCTCTCCGTCCTCATCTGTTTGCTGCCTGTGGATTCAGACTAGCACCAAAGTAACCAAGACGCATAGCCTGGGTGGTCTGCGTCTGGGGACAAGCTTTCTGGGAGGTTCTCCACCAATCCTGCCCTGAAGCTATCCAAATGCTCAGCCTGGCGCCCTCCCACCATTGTCATTCTAGTCTTTGGCTTCTCTTGGCCTAAAGCCACCAGGCGGGGCCCACATGTGGTCTGAGGAGGAAAACTTCCAGTAGGTCTTATGAATGG
The DNA here is from genome assembly GCF_965194805.1 of Balaenoptera borealis. Lineage (NCBI taxonomy): Eukaryota > Metazoa > Chordata > Mammalia > Artiodactyla > Balaenopteridae > Balaenoptera > Balaenoptera borealis. The sequence continues at coordinate 64,162,157 of NC_138866.1, read as the reverse complement.
AAGTTGTTGCCCTTTGACTGATAATCTAGACAGGGAGTACTGAATCCCATTTTTCTTTGAGAGAGAGAGATGCAGACAGCCGTGGCTTATCAGCACGCTGACCCTTCAGAGTGTGTTCGTGTCCGCTGGTGACGACTTGAAGGCATGAATGTGCTTGCTCCCAATAGCATATCAATCAGACACTAATGATTATTGCGCTAGAGAGGGCTTTAATGTGCACCACTTAGAAGAGTCTTCATTCATCTACTTTCTTTTCCCTTTTTTGACCTCTTCTACTCTACATTAATTCTCTCTAAAGGTAAAAGTATGGGTATCGAAGGGGGCTTTCTCCAAAGCCTGCTTTTCATGCAAACTATCCCCTGTGTTTGTGATATGCTCCAGATGGGTTCTGCTATCAGGGAATTCTTTTACTTAGAGGTTTATGGAACAGTGGCTGTATGCAATGCAGAAGGTTATAAAAACTCACATGCCAAAGAGAAGACAGAATAAGGTATTGTGGCACTGACATTCACTGTGCCAAGGAGACCCATTATTATTAAAAATTAGACATTAGTAACAGGGACACCATAGACTGTAGGATGGCCATCCCCCAGGCTGCTGGAGCCTAGGGCACTAAAGTAATCCCTATGGTTGTTCATCTCATTCAGGGAGACTTCTTCCCATCTGGATCTTTCTTACTGCCTCATCAGCCTCATGACTTCCTACTCTGCCCCCAAACAGAGGGAGTGAGGAGGGGTAAGGAGAGGTCAGCTGGTGCTATTTTGGAGCAACACTCTTGGTCTAGCCTAGGATCACATGGTACAAGCTCATGAGCCTTTGGTGCTCCTGGGCCACCTAATTCCATATGGAGAAGAAGGAAGCAGTTTGGGTACCAAAGACCAGCCTTCAGGCTCAAAGAGCATCAATCTCAGGCATGCCAGACGTGTTTCAGCTGACCTGAAGACTCACCCTGGGTTCAATAATAGAAGACTGTGAGTTGGGCAACAAGGGACTTGTGAACCCACATGGCATCTGGACCAAAGGAGACTGACATACATGAGCTTTAGCAGAGGAAGTTCCCCAGGTCTGTCACTCATCAGGATCACTTCTCCAGGCTGGAGGTCTAGGAAGAAGGGCCTTGGCCTGATAGCAACTACTGAAGTTGGCTTTTCTTTCCCACATTCCTGTCCTTTGTTCTTCCCCAAGCAGGATTTTCATGCTCCCTCTTCCTGGCCAGAATCCCTCACTTCTGGGCCCCATCCAGGCTTGCACTTCCCCGTTCTGAAATTACTGTGCCTCCAGTCTTCTTCCTGTACCCTCACAACACCTGGTAGAATTACAGAAACTGCGTAAGGGCTAAGGCTACCTTCCCAGCATCTGGCTCATCTGATCATCCAGAGAAAGCTCTGCTGCTGACGCTAATTCACACTAGGGAGTAAAGGCCTGATAATTCATCTTAGTGAATTAACCCCCCTGGGACATTTGCAGTTTTAGTGTAGTTACTGAAACAGTGACTCTTTGATACAGGAATTTCACTAGAAATTAGCTAGTGAGTCATAGAGACCTATGAAAGGTCTCTGGCTGACTGGCCACGATAGAAGGACAGAAGAGGCATTTTCCATTTGGAGGCAAGAGACTTTCCTAATGCCTTCAGAGTATGCAGCTGGTACTGCTCATACGCTGGGCTGGCCTTCGAGTGGCGTTTCTAGAAGGTCGCTGACTGACCGAACACACACTCCCTTTTCCAGAGGAGGCTTGTTTCTGAATTAAAAATAGAACAAAAATTAAGCACTTTTGTGCAAATGGGGTTAGCTTCATTCTTTCACACTGGGACTCTCCCCACTGCAATCAGATTTCCAGCTAACAAGCCACAGGTGTACACCCCACGAGCAGATGAAAATGTGATTGTAATGGGTGTGTTGACAGTTCAGTAGCCATAATCCACGCAGCCCAAGGTGCACCTGTGCATCTGTCAGATCGTTAGGTGCTGAGGGCTCTGCCCCCCAACTCCCCGCCCCCACTAGCCTTAGAGCCATCTGAACAGCTGAGAACTCCATCAAGGAGCCAAGACAAGGGTACTGAAGCAATGGACTCATTAGGAGCCCAGGAGAGGCAGGGCACACGGGGAGGCAGGGGAATGAATTGTTGAGGGTGCTTCTCTCATCCTCCCTTACCCCAGGTGTGGTACTGGGAGGAATGTCAAGCAGCCCAGTTCCCTGGCCCCCAGTGGTACCTGATTATTTGAAAGCTTTTTGGTGGCTTTCATGTAGCATTTGGGTATTCAGTCATTGTGGCAAAGTGCACCTGTTCCCCAGAGCATGCAATCCAAGCTTCTGTAAAAGTCCCATGATGAGCTGAGAAATGATTTCATGCTTAGTCTTTCAAACCCTCTAAACTCCAAAAGTTTGGGGCAAGGAAGTGGGAAGAAGATGGTCAAAAGCAGCCTATCCAGAATGGGTGTCTGCACTCCTGATGAACACCTCCCTCCTCCACAGCAACCCCGAGTACAAGGACACGCCAATGGACATCGCACAGCTTCCCCACCTGCCGGAGAAAACTTCGGAATCCTCAGAGACCTCCGACTCTGAGTCAGACTCTAAAGACACCTCAGGTATTACAGGTATTACGACTTCTCCGTGTTCTGCAGTTATGGCTTGCCTTTCCAAACTTGAGGGGTGGGCAACGGCCAAAGGAGTGTCATCTGAACGAAGCAACTGGTCAAAGTTTATATAGGGATATGTGTCACATCAAGTTATTACTGAGTCCTTCTCAACACATATATGTATATATACTTATATACCACTACATACAGATGTACACTCTAATAAGTGTGTGCACATATATACAATACATACATTTATGTATGTGGTGTTATATAAATATATACATGCATCTAAATACGTATAAATATATACATACATGCATGTTGTGGTATGTATTCATACACGTAGGTATATTATGGTATATAAATATATATACACAAATATACAGAGAGATTGATTGATTTAGCCGTCACTTAATGTCAGCCCTCTATACAGAAGAAGCCCGGCCCTAACCCCATAGCTAGCTCCAACCTCTTTACCAGAAGCAGACAGCAGGGCTATCTCTGTTGCTCCAAGACAGACCGTGACTTTGAGCCCCAAATAGTCACATCCTCACCAAGCTGGGATTGAACCTCTAAAGTGGGATACTTAATGGCATCGGTAAATGACTCTTTCTGGGTGCCGTCTGTTATTCATTTTCTGCATCTATGCTGAACAAATCCATGCTTTCCCAGTCCTAGTTATTTTGGGAAGCAAACTTTGAGTAGTTCCTTGGAGCACAGGAAAGCTAATATAAAAACTGACTCTTCCTCCATTTCCCAGTCCCCTTCCACAGACACACATAGATGCAAGGGGCACATAGCTCATAGAATTTACGGCTGCAAAAAATCCTAAGCCTCTCCTAACCCAACCTTTTCTGCTAAACAAATGAAGGCCAGAGTAGTTACATGATTTGCCCAAGGTGCTCTCCGAAAGCAGAGCCATAAAATCAGCATCATCCCTAAAGGTTCTGAGGTTCTATGACTGAGAAAATCTATCCTCCCTAAAATGTGCCAGATGACTAGGGCACACCGGCCACAAACCCCATCCTTAGGGGACATGCTCTTGTACCGTATTCCCTCTACTCCAGACACAGCTTCAGGGAGGCGGAAGCAGGTGAGGAGGATCTTGATTGATTTCCTGTAAATTGCATTCATTCGAGAAAGTTCTTCACTAGGGCAGAGTTCTAGAACAGACAATCTCTGCTCCTTATTTATATAGTATATAGCAGTGAACAAAAAAGACAAAAATTCCCTGCCCTGTGGAACTTATATTCCGGTTGGGGGAAGAGACAGAAGTAAATAAAAATAAAACATACAATGAATCAGATGGCGTTCAGTGCTCTAGAGAAAAATAACTTTAGGAATAGAGAGTATGGTTTTCAATAATGAGCAAATATTTACCAGGGGAAGGTGCAGACCTCTTTGGAAATCACCTTGCAAATCATCATTTTTCTGTGTCACTACCACCTTATTCCCGGTTATTTACTCTGAGTCCGTCAGTATTTTCGCAGAACATCTCAAATGTTAACGTGCCTAAGAATCACCTGGGGATCCTGTTCAAATGAAGAATCTGATTCAGTAGGTCTGGGTGGAAGCCTGGGATTCTGCATTTGTAGCAAGCCTCCAGGTGATGCCAATGCTGCGGGTGGGTCCGGGGACCACACTTCTGAGTCAGGGTCCCTCTAATCTAGGTCCTCAAGAGAGGGAAAGCCCAGGCTTTAAGTAACCGAGGCAGTGGAGCAGCTCAGGATAAGGCAAGACCCCCCCCCCACCTCCGCCCTCCCCTCCCCCACCCCCGCAGGTGAGAGGTGGGTCTTGCCCCGCTAACCCGTTGTCTCCTGTGTCTCCTCTCCCCGCCCCCTACCCCCCGCGGCCGCCGGCCCTACGCAGAGGACAACGAGAACTCCAAGTCCGACGAGAAGGGGAACCAGTCCGAGAACAGCGAAGACCCGGAGCCCGACCGCAAGAAGTCGGGCAACACGTGCGACAACGACATGAACTGCAACGACGACGGCCACAGCTCCAGCAACCCGGACAGCCGCGACAGCGACGACAGCTTCGAGCACTCGGACTTTGAGAACCCCAAGGCGGCCGAGGACGGCGGCGGCTTCGGCGCGCTGGGCCCCATGCAGATCAAGGTCGAGCGCTACGTGGAGAGCGAGTCGGACCTGCGGCTGCAGAACTGCGAGTCGCTGTCGTCGGACAGCGCCAAGGACTCGGACAGCGCGGGCGAGGCGGGCGCGCAGGCCTCCAGCAAGCACCAGAAGCGCAAGAAGAGGCGGAAACGGCAGAAGGGCGGCAGCGCCAGCCGCCGGCGCCTGTCCAGCGCGTCGAGCCCCGGCGGCCTGGACGCGGGCCTGGTGGAGCCCCCGCGGCTGCTGTCCTCCCCCAACAGTGCCTCGGTGCTCAAGATCAAGACGGAGATCGCGGAACCCATCAACTTCGACAACGACAGCAGCATCTGGAACTACCCGCCCAACCGGGAGATCTCCCGGAACGAGTCGCCCTACAGCATGACCAAGCCCCCCAGCTCCGAGCACTTCCCGTCCCCGCCGGGCGGCGCAGGCGGCGGGGGGCTGCACGTGGCCATCCCCGACTCGGTCCTCACTCCGCCCGGTGCCGACGGCACGGCCGCCGCCGCCGCCGCCCGCAAGACTCAGTTCGGCACCTCGGCCCCCGCGGCCTTGGCCCCCGTCGCCTCCGACCCGCTGTCGCCCCCGCTCTCGGCGTCCCCGCGGGACAAGCACCCCGGGGGCGGAAGCAGCAGCGGCGGCGGCGGGAGCGGCCCCGGAGCGTCCAACTCCTTGCTGTACACTGGGGACCTGGAGGCGCTGCAGAGGTTGCAGGCGGGCAACGTCGTGCTGCCGCTGGTGCACAGGGTGACCGGGACCCTGGCGGCCACCAGCACGGCCGCGCAGAGGGTCTACACCACGGGCACCATCCGCTACGCGCCCGCCGAGGTGACCCTGGCCATGCAGGGCAACCTGCTGCCCAACGCGCACGCTGTTAACTTCGTGGACGTTAACAGCCCGGGCTTCGGCCTTGACCCCAAGACGCCCATGGAGATGCTCTACCACCACGTGCACCGGCTCAACATGTCGGGACCGTTTGGCGGCGCCGTGAGCGCGGCCAGCCTGACGCAGATGTCCGCCGGCAACGTGTTCACCACGGCCGAGGGACTCTTCTCCACGCTGCCCTTCCCCGTCTACAGCAACGGCATCCACGCGGCACAGACTCTGGAGCGCAAGGAGGACTGAGCACCGCCCAGCGCGGCCCGGGGCTCTGCCCGGAGGCATCGTCGGCGTTTTCGTTTAGACCTTTGATTCTAGCACTTTGAATTCGAGCAGGTCAGCATCTTCTCTCGCCACGACGGTCCCCGTTCCATCCCCTCTTTCTTTCACTGGACTCATTCTTTCCTGTAAAGATATGTTTATTTTTGGCCTTCAGAGGGTCAGACGACCAGTTGCCTGCCATTTTGTCTTCTTCCGAGATGTGTGTTGGGTTGTTTTGCTTTCCTTTGCATCTTTATTAAGATGTCTTTAATGTGTATATGCCTCTGCCATAGAATACTCAGTCTTGTGGTCAAGAGATTTCTCAAATGACAACCATTGAGTTTTCTTCGTAAAGATCTTGATATGATCAAGATTGAAAGAGACAAGCATAAACAATGTGCCCTGTTTGACTAAGTCAAATGAAATGGGGTGGTGTTTTTGTTTTTGTTCCTAATTCCTTTGAAAATAGGGGGATAGTATTTTAGAATTTTATGCAGAATTTAATTCTCTTTTTATGGTTAAGATTTTAAGATTTTCTTACTTGCACATAAAAATAATTTGGGTTCTTAAACTTAATTTCTGGCCTGTGACTAGAATGTTTAAAAAAAAAGTTGGACTAAATGTTAATTACTGAAACATTAACTTAATTTCTAAAACCATGGTGCTATCATTTATTAATCTGTAATGTCTTCATACAAAATGCAGCTCCTGGGCTGGGTTTTGAAAAAAATGTGTTCTGTCCTGGTCTGGAGTCCATTGCTGCAGTCTCCTTGGTTAGTTAAGACAAAGCCCTCATTAATGTTTGCTGCAGGACTTAAAATTTTTTACCTCCCAACTAACATAGCCTCACATTAAATTTAATGGGTCAGGAAAGCCCTTTTTAAAAGGGCTTTTGGAAAACTCAATCAAACTGATTTGAGGAGCAGTTTAGGTACATACTGCCTTTTGTTGAGCTTTCTTTCTTTCCTTTTCTCAGTCTAACTGAGGCTAATTTTTGCAACTTCAATAACACTTTGGAGTAAAAGAAGGAAAAAAATATTTAACGTTTTTGATTTTTTCATTTCTTGCTAAAAAAAAAAAAAAAAGGAAGGTTGTATTTTGGGGGACTGATTTGGTGGATTTTTTTTTCCCTTCGGTTCTTTTATTTCTAGGTTGGAACCAGTAAGGTTTAAAACTAAAGAATGGGTTAAAATAAGCTTCAAACAGATAACTGCAACTGAAAACTGCACATTAAGTTTAAAAAAAAAAAAAAGAAAAAAAAAAGAAAAAGAAAAAGAAAAAAATATCCTATTTTGTCTTTGTTGCCAGAAATCAGTGTAGTGTCAAACACTCCAAATGACTGTCAAGTATAAATTCTTCTTCCACTCCATTTTTGGCAGCTGTTTGTTAAGGCATCTAATAACAGATGTGAGAACTGTAATGTGTGCACTGTATATGTGTCCTTGGCTGTCAGTCCATTGCAGTTTCAATGTGTGTTTCTATATGCAGTATATACTAAGCTAATGTAGTTGTTTTGTCCTTTGTCTTCTCTGTGCTCTATCTCTAGTACAGTCCCATTCCTGCAGTCCTAGTGAATCAGTGATTCTTGGGGGTTAGTGATTTTTGTGTGGTGGCCTTCCTCTGTAACGTCACCCTATGCTGCTTCTACTGTCTGTGAATCTTCCATTTCACTTTTTAAGATTTCTGCTGTTGCTTTGCTGGTGTATATTCTCCTGACCTCTCCCCTTTCTCTCTCCCTCTCGCGCCCTCTCTCTCTCTCTCTCTCCCTCTCTCTCTCTCTCTCATCTCCCTTTTTCCTGCCTCATCTCCCCCCCACCCCAACTTCTCCAAAATCTTTTTCATTCTCAGAGATAAAAAAACTCTTAACTAGCTCAAGGTTAATGGAGCCATTTTTCCCATAATGGAATTCTGGGTACGACTCTTTCTTCTGGAGTGCCACACAAAGCACTGAAGAATAATGCTCAGATATATGAAATAAATTGATGCCATATAGCCTCAGTTGTTAACATTCCCAGAGTCCCTTGTGTTCTACCTATAAGCGGTGGGTGCTTTGCTTTGGTTTCCTTCCAGGTTGGCTGATGGAGCAATATATAAAGCAACTTACCAGTGAGACAGAAAATTATTTCAAAGGTCAACCAACATTTTTTAAAAACAAAAGGGGAGCGGGGGGTATGGACTATAGAATTGTCGTATATATTTGTTTATGTGTGCAATGCTAATATAGTAACTCAGCTGTCCTTTGAATATCACTGTGTTGAGTGGATTCCTCCAGGCCCTTTGATTCCATGAGTTGGGCCCAAACCACTGTGGAATAGTGACAAGAAGTTTAATGCCACAAATTCTAATAGTGAGCACTTACTTGAAGGATTTGAGTAGGTTTAGGAAGTGAAGAAGGCCAATCACGAAATTTAAAGAGTAATTGTGGAAGCTCTACTCTAGCTATTGAACAATCAAAGGAACACACCTATCAGCTACAGAGAACAGCTAGACAGCTGTTTTTTTTTTCCTTTTATAAATGTTTCTGTGTTGTGTCAAAATGATTTCTGGTGATTTAAACTAACAGATAATCACAGCTGCTGTCTAAATCCATAGTGTTAAAATTACAAAGTGAAAAAAAAAATACTTCATTACCTGTGAAGACTGTGTCTGTGTTTTTAACTATTTCTTGTACAAATATATGAAAACTTTTATGAGGAGACTGGTGCCAAGTAGCTGAATAATGGGGAAAGGGATATTCTGTTCGTAAAACTCTTAGCAGTGTTACCAACTCTACAATATATATATAAAAAAATTAAAACATTACAAAGCGACAGCTATGGTACATTTGTTTTGTGTGAAGCTAACGGGACCTAACTTCCTGAGTGCCTGGCTTATTTTGAAACATTTTTTTTCATTGACCATTTATAATGCTGCAAATCAGAAATGTACATACTTCATTTACAACAGGGTTCTTTTTATACTTTTGTAGATTCTCATACATGTCACATACATGATTGTCTTTATGTAACTTAATTTTTCATCTGCAGGTGCCATTTTCATAATAAACTTCTCTTGGATTTGTTACTATCTGGCATCATTTCTTTTACATGTAACCATCCTAACTAATGAATGCTGGTAGTATTTGTTTAAGCAGGTACCTTGGTCATTATTCTTGATTTAAACAAAAAAGAAAAAAATTTTTAAAGCATCCATATTTTTGCTAGTTTCGGACAAAATGCGTAGCTTGTATACCGATGAGGCTGACTGACAAGGCACAGATTAAGATGCTAATCCAAATACTACACCAAACGTGCAACCATCCTAGATTTTCAGCTACCCCAACTCATTGTCATATGAGCATTATTATGTACGTTATCAAAGCTGAACAACGGGCCTGCGACATTAACTACTATGGGAAGTGTGCATTTTTTCTTGATTAATGCCCAGTAAATGATGAGAGTTATCATACATTAATCATTTAAAATGCACTCGATATTTTCATTTATTATGAGCTCTAATGTATAACCAACTGTTCCATTGCTTATATCTTCTCTTTATACTAAATATGTATTTTCTTTCTCCAGATGAGCCAAGTAAGTCATGATTGTGCTGTGTTATTGGGTAGGTCAGCATCCAGCCTGTTCCTTTTTGAGGCAGGTCAGCTGGCCAACTCCAAAACATAAACAAATAAAGAGGGAAAACTGCAGCCGCTCTCTCAAAGTTAAGGATACAGGTGGGTCACCTGTTAAGTCTGTGCTCTCCAGAAAATGAAGACATACGGATGGGTTGAGTGGAAAGAAAAGGCAAACACTTTGTCCAAAAGCTCCCAACTATAGTAAATATCATGTCCTACTTTAAGTCTTTGATGACATTTGCTAATTTGAGGGTACTTGTGGTTAATGGAGGATAGCTTCAGACTGGTGGATGTGGAAATGCAGTTATGGTTGTGGGGTCCTAGATCTCTCCACTAGACCCTTTATGGATCCCTGGAAATAAGTACTTAAAAATTAGAAATAGGAAGAGGGTGACTGAGAATAAAGAACTGGATTCTCTCAACTACTTTGCCAAAATCTATCTTTCCTTTTTGCTCTTGAGAGTCAGAAGAATATTGTAGAGCAATATTGAGAAGCAGACAAATTGATGAAGCTGGAAACGCGGTCCTGAACAGATGACAGTGAGCGTTGAAGCCAGCTTACCCAAGGCACTCTGTCTGAAGGTGTTGATGGACCCGGCTGTTAGCCATGGCTTCCAGAGCTTTGCATGGGGGAGGGTCTACCAAGGCTGAGGGCTCACCCTCTGTTGGCTCGATGACAATGTTGGTTGGCCATAACACTTTAATTCTGGACACCCCTTCACCCTGTGATCTGGAGGTAGTAGCAGCTGGGAGTTGAAAAAGGAAAGCCAGACATGGTGATGGGTGAATTGAAATCCTCATGATATCTGGAGCTTCCGCAATGGAGGTGATAGAAATCCTCGATGCTTACCCAGGCTTAAGCTTCCTTAGCATCAAGTTACCTGTCCTTTATTTGTACCCATCAATGCTAAAATATGTCACTAATTAAATAAAGAACACCTCTTGGCCAAAAAGAGAGGGAGTGAGCTCTGGGCGCAGACCCACTGACAACTGGGCAGCCCTGCCACTTCCCCAGCCCTGGGGCTGCCAGCCAAACCAGAACCCTGAGCTCCTCAGAGGCACAGGACCTCTCCCTTGCCAGTCTGGCAGCAAGTCACTTTGTTAAGGCTTCAGTTTGCAGGTGATGGATAGAACAGGGATCTAAGGCCAGCCCTCTGCATCTCTTCTCCTTCCCAGCTGATTCTGACACTTATCCATTTGGCAATGAGGAACAACAATGGCAGCAAACCTTTAAATAAAGTAGCAGGCAGGACAAGAGGGAAGATATGCATTCAGCTGAGCATAAAGAAACTGGTCTTAGTCCTTTTGGACTACAACTCTTACCCATCTTCACCTACCCCTAGGCAAAGCGTATTTATGTTGAACAACATGCTGAACAATTTGAAATCAACTTGGCCTATGCATTGCATTGAAGGTAAGAGATAATGTATATTTTCAAGCCCAGAAGATAGTCTGTTCAAGCCAAGAAGATTGTTATCCAGGCTCAAAAATTAGAAAGAGTGAAGGACTTGGAAGAAAAGGAAGAATACCTCTGCTAATCCTTCATATCATGTAGTGAAAAAGGCAAACCTTATTCGTGAGCATGAGTCTCAAAGAATGATGACAACGAGCAGGCTTAAGAAACAATTCTGGGATGCTAAGGTAAGCTAACACCCTTAGATGCTTCTGCTTTTCTGTATCTCCTAGGAAACCATTATAAGGGCGGGGGGAGGGGGGGCTGACCTGGTAAACTCGCCACAGGCATAAATCATGGCTTGTTCATCTTCATGTCCCCCCACAGTGCCTAGCTCAATGATTTATGAATAGTCTTGGCTCGGTGAAGATCTACTAAATACTGATGGATGAGGACACTTGGAAAAATGAAAATGAAACATGAATTGTCAAGAGTCAGCGATTCCACAAGAAATGACCATGTGGTTTGGCAGGATGGATTGAGTTTCCACCAAGAAAGGAATGGCAAAATGGATAAAGCAGCAAGTTCATCCATTCCTGCCTTCGCGGGTAGTCCGTATGGCTGGCACAGAGTTGGCCATCGAGAAATGTTGGTTGGAGGATGTGTGTGTGTCCACAATACTATTTATTCTATATTCAGCAATAAGTTAGGTACCACAAATAGAGAAAGGAGGAAGAGGAAACAGCCCAAGCAGTTAGTAACTGGCTTAGAAAAACTTTGACGATGTAGCCCATGGACAGCTAGTCAGATGGAGCTTAGATTCACAAGAAGGTACCATTTAACAGTGTACCCTCACAGATGAGCAGTGAGCTATCTAAACTCAGTCATCATCCAGAGACTCTTAGCAACCGAGAGAGACTCTCTTGTATAGAAATCACATCTCCTTAATTCTAGTGGTGAAGGTCTTTCTAGACCACAGTTGAATTGTTAACATTTTTAGAAGGTGCTGAACTGAAATCTTCCCTCTGGAGTTAAATGGACTAGATCGCAACCCTCTGCCATCTGAGTGGCCTTCAAATATGTGAAGATGGATATCAGAGTTTCGATAAGTCTCTAGGTTAACTGTCACCTGTTCTTTCCATTGTTCCTCCAATGGCATTGTGGCAGGTCCCTTCACCATCCTAGTCACCCTCATCTGGGTGCACCAGAATTTGTCAAGGCCCCAGAATTGGTTTCCTATGGCTGCCTTACTACCACAAACTGTGTGGCTTGAAACACCAGAAATGTATTGTCTCCCAATTCTGGAGACCTGAAGTCTGAATTCAAGGTGCCACAAAGGTGGATTCCCTCTGAAAGGCTCTGATGGAGAGTCTGCTCCTTGCTTCTCTCCTAGCTTCTGGTGGGGAGCAGCAATCCTGGGCATTTCTTGATGCATCATTCTGATCTGTGCCTCTACCAGCACATGGCCATCTTCTCCCTGTGTGTATCTGCATCTTCACATGGAGTTCTCTCTGCTGTGTGTGTCTCTCCTCTTCCAATAAGGACACCAATCATATTGGATTAAGGGCCCACCCTACTCCAGTATGACCTCATCTTAACTAATTACATCTGCAATGACCCTACCCTGAGAAGGAAATGGAACTAAGGTCACATGCTGAGGTATGGGGGGTTAGGACATCAACTCTTTGGAGGACACAATTCAACCCATAATGGCCCCTTTTAAAATGTGGCACCCCGGACCAATCACAGAGCTCCAGGTGTTATCTGGTGCCTGCCTGGGCTAAAAGTCCCATTACATCTTTTGCTCAGGACTCTGAGCTTTTAATTAAAACAGTCTGAACCTGAAGTCACTTTTAGCAGCCAGGCCAAATTGTTATTTCATCTTGAGCCTCTAGTCAACCAGAACACCTTGGTCTTTTCACAAACTTTTGACAAGGTAGGTCTCCCACCTCCTATACATATATAGCCCTCATGTAATGCTGGCATGTGCTTAGGGGAAAAGCAATTTAAGGAAAGAAGTTCACTTGTTCCCTAGGCATGGGAGGTGAGCAAGGGCCTGTCCCTGTGAAAACATTGCTCATTTTCATTGTACTCTACATGCCCTCTGAGACAACTTCGCCCAGCCCTGCTGGAGAGGAGAGACCTGGCCCCAGCATTTATAGAACTCTGAACCCTGGGATAAAAGCACATAATGCATCCATAACAAATTCCCAGTGGGCTACTCTCTTGTAAATAAACTGTGGCAGGGAAAAAACGACCATGAGAAGGAAATTAAAAGAATTAGAGAAACTACGGTATCAGCCATTACAGGAGCAGAAGTGGGGTGAGATGCCAAGACCCCTGAAATGTACGTGTAAAATCATCCACTCAAACGTCAAATAAAAATCATGAGGCCAAACTCATCAACCTTCTGAAAATGAATAGACCTCTTTTTGTCTCCTTTCACGGACTAAAATCAAAGCGATTAGTGTAAGATCGTCTTGTACTTTCCTGGGGACAAAGCACAGTTGTTTTTTGTTCTGTTAGCTTTCTACCGGCAGTCATGAGATACACCAACAGGAGTGACCCAGATAATGTTCCTCTGTTGAAATTTTTCTAGAATAAAATTAATTTCTGTTTTAAAAATAATATATGTGAACTACTAAGACCACTTCAAGAAAAAAAAAAAGGAGCAGAGGGTAAGGTGATGGCTCTTCCTTGTACTGAAGGAGTTCTCAGATTTATAGCGGAAGTGTCAGAAACAGGATGTAATATCCCTGTGACCCTCCTACCTCCCCCCAAACAAAACCATTACACCCTTGATGAATTATTGACTTCAGAGTTTTATCTGTGCCATGAATAATCACAAACTTGGGAGTCTCAGGGCACAGTTCATAAACAAATAATTATATCATAATGATAATTTTTCAGGAATTACAACATCAATCACGGCCATGTTATTATCAAGTACATTTTCTGGTCGCCTCTATTCATCAAACCCTCCTCCCTCTCCACCCTTCCGCACCACACAAGCAAAACTCATCACCAGATTGCCTCTTATTTACACATCACTCAAAGCAGGACAGAGCAGGCACACACAAAATGGGCCAACCCAGCGTTTATGAGAGATGAGTTTTCATTAAGAAAGTTCAAATTAAATGCATTGAGAAAGATGCAGGGGAGAGAATTAATTATTCCAGACTCCCCCAAAGAAGCATCTTTGAAAAGATCTTATTTGGAAGATAAAAACAGACAGAAGGTTTATTCCATTTCAGGCAGTTCTAGTACAAAAAATAAAAAGAGTCTCTGAAAGCCAAGGAAATAACAACCATGCAATAACATGTGCTCTGTTTAAATAATGGTGATACATGTGCATCACGCTTGAGCCCTGTTCTCATAGCTCCCTCCTTCAGCTGGAAGAGGTGAGTGGAGGTGGGGACGGAACTCAGAACAGGTATAAATACCTTACCCAAGTCTATATACGAGTCAGGAATAGAGCTGCTCAGAACGTTCAGGTCTAAACCACTTTACTAAAACTATTACAGAAGGTTAATAATTCCAAACACAGTAATGGTTTATGCTTTTTGTGAAGCACCCACAGTCAAACTGCTTTACTGAGTAATTTAACATCACTTAAGGTCATAGGTCTACTCTCCCTAGATAACAGGTGCATCTCACAATGCAAAAGAAAAATAGCAAAGCAACATAGAGCAAGTACCCTCTTCAGAGAAAACTTTGTACAATAGGGTTAAATCCATCATACACTGGTGCTTACCATTAACTCCTTGTATGAGAGAACTTTCTCATTGGCCTCTGCTTCTAACTGGCAAGCTATGCAGGCAAAGCAGTGTAATTCAGAACAACGAAGAGGGAGGACATTCAAACTCCTCAAAAGGAGATACCAACCCAAGCACCTGAGACAATCCAATGAGTCCCCCAGTCACACTTCACCCTCGAGGGCAGCCCTTGGGGACATACGGCTTGCACTTAAATCAGATTCTCTTCTCCTTGGCATTAAACTGTCCAGGAAAATGTAGGGCTGGTGCCCAGCAGTGAGCAGCACAGGCGGGGGAGGCGACACTGCTGACACTGGGGACCTCGGCTCTTCCGACCATCACCGTGCACCCAGGCCACCCGCCGAGGCCGCCCCAGTGTTCAGGTGCCCGCATAATTCCTCAAAAACTTGGTCAGCCCTCTCTACCACTCTCATTAAAACCTTCCAGTTCCTTGAACGTACCTAGTCTATTGTAGGTCACCTTGCCTTAAAATCAATCTTATTTAATATATAAACTCATTAAAGGAAGGGGCAGTGGGATGCGAAGGAGAAAGATATGACACCAGTCCGTGGCCCAGCAAGCTGATAAATCCGCCCTGCAAAGCCTCTCTCTCCCCCCGGCCTACCCTTGTCTTCACAGGCAGACCAACTCCCTCTCCCTCCCCCTCCCCCTCCCCACCCCAAGCAAGGGAGCGCCACCTCTGGGGCGTGCCACGCCCTCCTCGCTGTGGCCAGCTCCCCTCACCGCCTGGTCCTGTGCCGGCCTCCCTCCCTCCTGCACGGAAGAGCTCCTCTGGGGTCCTTTCATTGTCTCTCCTGTGGCGCGATTTGACCTCCCTTGGCCGCCTCCCTCCTCTCCTCCCCCCTTTCCTCCCCCCATCCCCCCAGTCACCCCACTCAGCATGAGGAGGCCCTCAAGCGAGCCAATAACCCAAAAAGGTCCTTAGGCGAAACCTTCCCTTTTTAGAAAGCTGGGGAAGGGTTGACTGTAAACCCTTAACCTTTTTATTTGGGGATCACATTACATGATCCCAAGAGCGCACATCAGCTTCCGATGGAAGCCCCCGCCCATCCTCTCCCTGGAGATGGAAGCTGGGCAGTGGGCAAGGAGGGGAGAAACAAGGCAGCTCATAACCCACCCCGGGAAGCCGACAGCAGTCTGCACTGGCAGAGTCCAGCTGGCACGAGTGGCTTTTGTAGTTCATATTGAGTCATCCAAGAGGCCTTTGTCCCACACACCTGGCATTCACAAACCTCAGCAGACACCTCATGGATGGGGGGAGGGGAAGGCTTATAAAAGGACATTTTTCCCAATATGAAAATCTAACTACTATTTCCTTAATAGCATTTTTCAGGATAAGGACACTAGCGATTATTTTTCCTTTTTAATATTTTGAATAAATTGAAAGAAAGCTCAGATTTATTTCTCTGGTATTTACACCTGACTTTCCTACATGCTACACTAGATATTTACATAGAGTTTCCCAAGTTAGAGACGCTTTTCAGACACTGATTAATCTGTAATTCTTTGAAGTAAGGAAGCATTATTATCTCCACTTTACAGATGTGGAAACTAAGACACAGAGGTTAATGACTTGCCCAGAGGTCAAACATCCAGTCAATTGCAAGAGTGGGTTTTAAACAGAAGCTCCCCTTTCTGCCCTTAGGTTTAATTCAAGTCGCTTCTTAGCTCATGTGCCCTATTCACATCACAGCTGTCTCCTGCGTCTGGCCACCTCTTAAATCTTGCCTTAAAGGCCCTTAATATGCTTTCTGAAAGGCCAGTGCTTTCCCTGCCTACTGTCAGCATTTGCCCTCTCCTATTCATGCCTTTGCTCATAAGTGAGAAATAACAATTCCTCTCTGGAGCATTTTGTAATGGTTTTGCATCACTAAATAGTACCATACTTTTCTTAATTTTTTAATAATAAATGTAATCCCTATAGCTCTGTCTAAACCTAGATAGAATCTGATGTTTTGTTTAATTTCTGGCAGTTGCCCTACAATCAATTCAGTGAGAATTTACACAAGCCAGGCCAGGATTATAAAGATGAATAAAGCATTACCCTCTGCCCTTAAGTTGTTCACAAAGTAGGGAAGGAGACAAATGTAAAAGTTAATCATTACAACAGCCTGACAACAGGACATGACAGACATATAGACTGGGTGTCAGGGTTGCACTGAGTGATGGCAATTAATTCAGGCTGAGAGGGCAGAGAAGCCTCCCAGGAGGCAGTGATGCTTCAAGCAAGTCTTGAAAGATAAGTAGGAGCTAATCGTGGGTGCTAGAGGAAGAGCGGTTCCTGGAAGGCACGGGCACCATCATGGAAGCAGGAGAGAGTCTGCAAAGAATCTGATATGCTGGAGTTTGGCCACACTCGCACACCATGTGTAGATGCGGCTAGAAGTCAGGTGACAAGCGCATGGAATGAGTTTAGCCCAAGCTTTGCTAGCCAAGCCCTGTGCCCTCGTGCAGGGCTGCCCCCACCAATGGAAGGGGTGCCTTGTTCTCGCATAAAGTCACGCTCCACTCACCAAGCCTTCTTTCTGCATCTGCTGGACTGCAAAGGGGTGTCTTCTTCTTGTTCATACAAAGTAGCCATATAGACAGGCAGCAGCCCTGCAAGGGACTACCTTGAATACTAAGTTGAGGAGTTTGAATGGCATCTTATGGGCAATGGGAAGTTCAGAGGATTTTATGCAGAGAAGTAACATAAGAGAGTTTTTGTATTTGAAAGATCATTCTGATGGCAGTTTGAAGGACAGCCTGGCTTAAATAGAGGCAGTCAGGAGGTGGTTGTAGTAATATCCCATGTGATAAAGGATGAACAGTGGTAGGACTGCAAGGACGGGGGGATTGAGAGACTCAAGGAAGAGGTCTTTGTGATTGGTCACATATGGAGAGAGATTACGGAAAGAAAGGAGTAGATGACTCCCAGGTTGCTGGCTTTGAGATGGGTGTTTACCAAGATAGGCAGAGAATATAGGAGAAAGGAAAGGTTTAAGAGAATGAATGAGTAGGAGGAGTTGAAGAATTCCATTTTAGAGGTTGTAAGTTTTAAGTGCTAACGGGGAATCCAGGTAGAAGTGTCCAGCGAGCAGTTGGAAAAATAGCTCTAGATCTCTGGAGAGAAATCTGTTTTAAAGATATAGGCTCAGAAACATCAGCACTTAGACAGTAGGAGGAGCTGTAGGTCTAGGGGACATTGCACAGGAGAGAGGGTAGGGAATGAGAAAGGGGCCAAGAATGGAGTGCTGGGGCACATCAGCGGAGTAGTCAGAGGAATGAGCTTATGACAGAAACGAGAAAAGTAAGAGGCAACGGGAAGTGAGTCCCAGCAATCAGTGAAGGAGAGGCTTTCAAAAAGGCCAGAAGAAGCAACATCACCAAAATGCTGTACAAACATTAGGTAAGGACTAAAGCGTCAAATGGTTGTGTAAACAGTGACAGCAAATGATGGCTACACTTTCTAGAATTTGGCAGTGAAGGAAATGAAAAAGAAAAGGCTTCATTCCTAAGGAACAACCTTGTATTTGACACTGATTGGTATGACCTTTCTTTGAAAAAGTATAATCCCTTCACCACTCATATCAAATGGGTACTGAACAAGCGGACTTGAGGAAAAGTCTTACCCTTGTGGAACCTGCCATGTCCCCTGCTTCTTATGAGCATCGTGTGGATTTACCTACAGCCTAGGCTCTGGAACAAACACTGCAGTCATAGAAGACACTGTGCATGCCCTAAGGGAAGACACACAGGATGCTGTGCATGTATCAAGAACTTACTGCACTCTGACATTTTTTCCACAGAGAAATTAGTTGACTTTGCTTGGCATGACTGCTCTGGTAACTTACAGTGGCTCTTGTGTGATATTCTATATTTTTAAAAAGAAACCTCTTTCCAAGAAAGGTAAAGTAATGAAGTGTACAATTCGGGCTTTATTCCATAGAGAACGACGAGTTTGTTCCCAAACCTGGATGAGACTGGGGTTGAGTCATATGGAGTCATCAACCCCAGGTAAGCCACTGTAGGCAAATACCATTG
This sequence comes from Balaenoptera borealis, assembly GCF_965194805.1. Taxonomy (NCBI): domain Eukaryota; kingdom Metazoa; phylum Chordata; class Mammalia; order Artiodactyla; family Balaenopteridae; genus Balaenoptera; species Balaenoptera borealis. Next base: position 64,143,517 of record NC_138866.1, on the reverse strand, counting down.
TAACAAAGACTGTTGGTTGACTATCCAATATCCATTCTCCTTTTTCTCCTTGGTAACAGATCCCAAAACTTTAGCTAGGCACAGTGCTGCCCCGAATAAAATATTATATTTCCTATCCTCCCTTGCAGCTAAACATAACCATACCATACGACAAAGTTCTAGCCAATGAGATCTGAGCACAGGACGGAACATCAAATAAAGCTGATACACTGGAACAGCACCTTTCTGTTTTTGCCTTTTCTCCTTGTTCTAGCCTGTAACTAAGATGTAATAACTGGAGATCCAACAGCCATATTGGATCATGAAGTGACCTAAAACTGGAAGCTATGGACTAGGATAAGGGAGCAGAGTTTAGTTTTCTGACGACATCATGCCAGCCATGGACTACTTACTCCTGGACATCTTTTATATGAAATTGAATAAACTATCTTGTTTAAGCCATGTTATTGGGTGGCAGGAGCTTATTTTGCTACTGAATTCAGTTCTTCATTGGTGTAGTTATTATATTAGATTCACGGGCTACTGGCTGTTTATCACTAAAGCAATTTCCCTGGGCTTCCCTGGTGGCGCAGTGGTTAGGAATCTGCCTGCCAATGCAGGGGACACGGGTTCGAGCCCTGGTCTGGGAAGATCCCACATGCCGTGGAGCGGCTGAGCCCGTGTGCCACAATTACTGAGCCTGCGTGTCTGGAGCCCATGCTCCGCAACAAGAGAGGCCGCGATAGTGAGAGGCCCGCGCACGGCGACGGTGGCCCCCACTTGCCACAACTGGAGAAGGCCCTCGCGCAGAGATGAAGACCCAACACAGCCATAAATAAATAAATTAAAAAAAAAAAAATGACTACAACTCTTTAAAAAAAAAAAAAAAAAAAAAGCAAGTTCCCTAGTTCTTTCCTGAAGTCTGTCTTTTGACTTGCATTGTTCCTTACGTATTCTAGCACAAGAAAGGGAAAGCATGAGAAATCAAATGTGAGGAAAGCTAGAAGCTTCAACAATGTAGGAAGGATGCAGTGAGGTCCTTTAACTCTTTAGCAAAGAGTTGACAAGTGAGGATTCTAGATAACTCCACATATCTGAAGAGAAAAAGAATACTGCAGGAAAGGTAAAGTACTTCACAATCAAAACCAGAACCAATTCTGGCTGCACAGACAATACATGGAGGTTCTGTATCCCATTTGTTGACAGGTGGAGTCTTCTGTGAAACACTCATCTCGGAAGCATCTTCTGAACTGTTCTTAAACAACAAGCATGGTCACAGCTCAAAGAAAATGTCAAGAGGAATCTAGCGTGAACAACTTGGAGAATGAATCAGGGAGCCCCCCCAAATTAACTTTACTACCAGATTATGGTGAGAAGGTTTATGGCAAACTGATGTTTGGCATGGATGGAGTCAGGAAACCTTCTTAGTGGAAGCTAGACTAATAATGAGAACACAAAATGATGCTACAAAGCAGCCACCAGTTATCTGGAGACATGGCACACTCCAAGCTGGGTGCTTTGAATGTTGCCTAATAAGAGGAACTGAAAATTCCACAAAGAAAACATCAGGTCATCACAAGAAGATAATCACAGACAATATTTGCCATATACCAAGCACTTTACATCCATTCTCTCATTGACCCAATATTGGTAGGTGCTACTGTTATGTCTGTCTTACAGATTAAGAAGCTGAGATTCAGAGAAGTTAGGTGAGTTGTTCAAAGTCTCATAACTAATAAGTGGTGGAACCAGGATAATAACTCAGGTCTCCCTGGTTCCAAAGCTTGATTTATCTTTAACCAGAAAGCTATGGGCATTTTTTTTTTCTTGCTGTGGAAGGGAATTCAGAGGAGAAAGTCATTTCTGAAAGCACCAGTACCTATTTTTTCTTTTAAATACTTTGTAAAACAGAGATTTTAAAAAACAACCAAAAAAATGTACTGAAAGTAAAGAGGGTTTCTTCTTCTTTCTTTCTTTCTTTTTTTTTTTTTTTGCATATTTATTCTTTAATTTGTATCCAAGAGCTCTAACATGTAAAACTCAAAAGAGCTACAGCACTCATTTCTGGTTTAAAAAGTAGCTTACCCTAGGACAGTTAAAGACTGATAGCCTGAGGGCTTAAGGCTGATGTGGAGATCTAGACATGACTGTGATTCTGGGGGTCTGGCCAGAACTGTCATCCACTAGGGTGACACTTACCCAGCACCGCTCTATGCAAGACCACAAAGCCTGAGAGTCATTATAGCCTCTTCTAAGCCAGTTGCTGAGCCTCAAAGTGTGAATGGGGCAGGCATTCCAACATGACTACCATCACCTTGGGACAATGTCCAGTTTAAGTGTACAGGCCTGTTCCCCACACCACTTCTAAAACATGTTCCAGCTTTCCATCTTTTCTTGGATGGAGGTTAAAAGAGGGCTTCTTGATAGTGACAAAATACTTGATTTACCAGAAATTTTAACATTTTACATGTTATTCCCTCATAACACAATCTAAACATTTACAAAGCCAAAAATTTCAAAACCACAAACTCACATCAATAATCATGTTGGAAGATGTAAACGTATGTCTCTTGGAAATTGATAGAACAGGCAGGAAAAAAAATAAACAAGTATATAAATGATTTGAACATTATTAATAAACTTGACCTAATATATGCATATATAGAATACTGCAATCATTGAAATAGTGAACTTCTCAAGTCCATATAGAATATTTATAAAATCAATCATATACTGGACGTTAGCAAGTCTCAACAAATGTCTAAGGATTTCAATGTTCAGATTCAGTATGTTCTCTCTCCATAATGCAATTAGGCTAGAAATCAATAACAAATAATAACTGGAAAATCACCATATGTTTGGAAATTAAGAAAAGATTCATAAATAAAGAAGGAATCGTAATGGAAACCAGAAGATAACTGAACAATAATGAAAATACTAAATATCTAGGGTTCTGCTAAAGCATTACTTACAAGGCAATATATAACCCCATAAACATATATTAGAAGAGAAAAATGACTGAAAATTAATGTTAAGCATCCATATCAAGAAGTTAAGAATGATCAAATTAATCCAAGGAAATAGAAGAAATGGAATCATAATGAGATCATAAATTAATAACTGAGAACACTCCAAAGAAAACAAATATCAGGTAATTGAAAGAAGATGATCACAGCATTCATTAATAGCAGAATGAAGAATTGTACCAGCCTTCCCCACTGACAATAAATAGAAAAGCTGAACAAAATAAAATATATTTTAAAAATATTTTCAAGGGGTCAATTCAAAATGAGGATATAACATTTGTAAATATTTATTCACCCAACAAAGTAGCACCTAAATACATAAAGCAAATGTTAACATACCTAAAGGGACATACAGACAGCAATATAATACTAGTAGGGGACAACAATACCCCACTTTCAACAAAGAATAAATCGACCAGACAGAAAAGCAATAAGAAAATATTGAACCTAAATGACACATTAGATCAGATGGACTTAACATACATCTACAGAACATTCTATCCAAAAGCAACAGAATACACATTCTCCTCAAGCGCACATGGAACATTCTCCAGAATAGATCATATGTTAGGCCATAAAGCAAGTCTCAATAAATTGAATAAGATTGAAACCATATCAAGCATCTTTTCTGACCACAATAGTATAAAACTAGGAATCAGTTACAAGAAAAGAACTAGAAAATTCACAAATATGTGGAGATTAAACAACATGCTACTGAACAACCAATTGGTCAGAGAATAAACCAAAAGAGAAATCAAAAAATATCTTGAGACAGATGAAAATGGAAATACAGCATACCAAAACTCATGGGATGCAACGAAAGCAGTTCTAAGAGGGAATTTCATAGTAATAAATGCCCACAATAAGAAACAATAAATATCTCAGATATGTGCACCCCAATGTTCAAGGCAGAATTATTTACAACTGCCAAGATATGGAAGCAACCTAAGTGTCCATCAAAAGATGAACGGATAAAGAAGATGTAGTATATATAAAATGGAATACTACTTAGCCATAAAAAAAGAATGAAATTTTGCCATTTGTAGCAACATGGATGGACTTGGAGGGTATTATGCTAAATGAAATAAGTCAGACAGAGAAAGACAAAGGCTGTATGATATTGCTTATATGTGGAGCTAAAAAATACAACAAACTAGTGAATATAGCAAAAAAGAAGCAGACTCACAGATATGGAAAATAAACTAGTGGTTACCAATGGTGGGGAAGAGGTAATATATGGGTGAGGGAGTGGGAGGTACAAACTGTTGCATGTAAGATAGGCTCAAGGATGTGTTGTACAACACGAGGTATATAGCCCATATTTTGTAATAACTGTAAATAGAAAGTAACCTTTAAAAATTGTATAAAAAAATGTTTAAAAAAATTTTTAAAGAAACAATATGTGTTTCAAACAACCTAACTTTACACCTCACAGAACTAGGGGAGAAAAAGAACACACAAAGCCCAAAGTTGTAGAAGAAAGAAAATAACAAAGATGAGAGAGGGGAAAAATGAAATGGAAACTAAAAAAGACTATTGTGAAGATCAGTGAAACTAAGAGCTAGTTTTTTGAAAAGATAAACAAAATTAACAAACCTTTAGCTAGACTAAACAAGAAAAAAAGAGAGGACTGAAATAAATAAAATTAGAAAATAAAGAAGAGATATTACAACTGACAGCACAGAAATACATAGAATCATAAGAGGCTACTATGAACAGTTATGTGGCAAAAAATTGGACCTAGAAGAAATGAATGCATTCTTAGAAACACACAAGACTGAATCATAAAGAAACAGAAAATCTGAACAGGCTGATTACTAGTAAGGAGACTGAATTAGTAATCAAAAATTTCCCAACAACAACGAAAGCTCAGGACCAGGTAGCTACACCAGTAAATCCTATACTGGTGAATTCTACCAAACAGTAAAGAAGAATTAACACCAATCCTTCCCAATTCTTCCAAAATAATTGAAGAGGAAGGGAAACATTCAACTCATTTTACAAGGACATTTACTAACATTACCCTCATACCAAACCCAGACAAGGACACTACAAAAAGAGAAAATTACAGGTCAATATCCCTGCTGGACATAGAGGCCAAAATCTTCAACAAAATATTAGCAAACCAAATTCAACAATAGATTAAAATGATCATATGCCATGATCAAATGGGATTTATTCCTGGGATGCACAACTCAATCAATGTCATATACCACATTAACAAAATGAAGGATAAAAATCATATGATTATCTCAATAAGTCCAGACAAAGCATTTGACAAAATTCAACATCCATTCATGACAAAAACTCTCAATAAACTGGGTATAGAGGGAACACACCTCAACAAAAAAGGCCATTATGACAAGCCCACAACTGACATCATACTCAATGGTGAAAAGCTGAAAGCTTTTCCTCTAATATCAGGAACAAGATAAGGATGCTCACTCTCACCCCTTTTATTTAACATAGTATCAGAAGTCCTAGCTGGAGCAATTAGGCAAGAAAAAGAAAAGGCATCCAAATCGGAAAAGAAATAAAACTGTCTCTATTTGCAGATGACATGATAGCATATATAGAAAACCCTAAAGACTCTACCAAAAACAAAAAAAAAACTGTTAAAATTAATTTTTAAAATCTGTAAAATTACAATACACAAAAATCATTTGCATTTCTATACACTAATAACAGACTATCAGAAAGAGAAATTAAGAAAACAATCCCATTTTATGATTGCATCAAAAATAATAAAATACCTAGGGATAAGTTCAACCAAGAGGTGAGAGATCTGTACACTGAAAACTATAAAACACTGCTGAAAGAAACTGAAGATATAAATGAATGGAAAGATATTCCATGCTAATTGGAAGAATTAATATTGTTAAAATGTTCATATACCCAAAACAATGTACAAATTCAATGCAATTCCTATCAAAATTCCAATGGCATTTTTCACATAAATAGAACAAGGCTAAAACTTGTATGGAACTACAAAAGATCCCAAATAGCCAAAGAAATCTTGAGAAAGAACAACAAGACTGGTGGTATCACACTTCCTGGTATCAAACTGTATTACAAAACTATAGTAATCAATACAGTATGATACTGGCATAAAAACAGACACATGGATCAATGGATCAGAACTGAGATCCCAGAAATCCACACATATATGGTCAATTAATTTACAACAAAGGAGCCAAGAATATACAATGGGGAAAGGATAGTGTCTTCAATAAATGGTGTTGAGAAAACTAGACAGCCACATTAAAAAAAAGAAGGAAAGAAAGAAAGAAGGGAAGAAAGAAAGAAAGAAACTGAACCCCTATCTTACACCATACACAAAAATTAACTCAAAATGGATTGAAGACTTGAATGTAAGATATAAACCATGTAACTCCTAGAAGAAAACATAGGTGGTAAGCTCCTTGACATTTGTCTTGGTGACGATTTTTGAGATTTGATACCAAAAGCAAAGGCAAGAAAAGCAAAAATAAACAAATGGGACTACATCAAACTATAAAGCTTCTACACAGTATGGGAAACTATCAATAAGATGTAAAGGTAACCTACAAAATGGGAGAAAATTTGCAGATCATCTATCTAATATCCAAAATATATAAAGAACTCATAAAACTAAAAAAAAAAAAAAAAAATCCAATTAAAAGATGGACAGAGGATCTGAATAGACGTTTCTCCAAAGAAAACATACAGATGGCCAACAGGGACATGAGAAAGTGCTCCACATCCCTTACCATCAGGAAAATGCAAATCAAAACCACAATGAGATATCACCTCACAACTTTTAGAATGTCTGTCATCAAAAAGATGAGAGATAAGTGTTGGCAAGGATATGGAGAAAAGAGAACCCTTGTGCATTGTTGGTAGAAACGTAAATTGATGCAACCACTATGGAAAACAATATGGAGGCTCCTCAAAAAATTAAAACTAGAACGACCATATGATCCAGCAATTCCACTTCTGGCTATTTATCTGAAGTAAATGAAAACACCATCTCAAAAAGATATCTGCACCTCCATATTCATTGCAGTATTGTTTACATTAGCCAAGACATGGAAACAATCTTAAGTGTCCATCAATGGATAAAGAAAATGTAGTGTATATACAGAGAGGATTATTATTCAGCCATAAGACAGAAAGAAATTCTTCCATTTGTGACAACCTGGACTTTGAGAGCATTATGCTAAGTTAAACAGGTCAGACAGAGAAAGACAAATACCGTATGATCTCACTTATATGTGGAATCTAAAAAAATTGACCTCATAAAAACATAGAACAGATTGGTTGTTGCCAGAGGACGGGGGTGGGGTGGGGTGTGGGAAACAGTGAAGGTGGTCAAAAGGTACAAACTTCTAGATATAATATAAAGTGCTGGGGATGTAATACAGCACAATGACTGGACTTAATACTATATTGTATAAGTGAAAGTTGCTGAGTAGATCTTAAAATTCTCATCACAAGAAAAAAAAATTGTAACTGTGAGGTGATGGATGTTAATTAAACTCACTGTGGTGATCATTTCACAATATATACATACATCAAATTATGTCATACACCTAAAATTAATACACTATTATATGTCAATTACATCTCAATAAAATGGGCGATAAAAAAGACTATGGGAACTTAATCACCAGAAAAGAATACCAAGTACTGGACTAAGAGTCAGGAAACAGAGAAATTGACAAAAGGTCTCTTACTATGTGACCTGCTGCTGGTCACTTCACCTGCAGCAGCACTTCGTCTGCAGTCCAACTGTTTTAACTCTAGAGTGAGTTACATTTGGGTCAGATGACTTCTGAGAACCATAGAGGAGAAGTTCTCTTTTTTTTTTACATCTTTATTGGAGTATAATTGCTTTACAATGTTGTGTTAGTTTTTGCTGTATAACAAAGTGAATCAGCTATATGTATACATATATCCCTGTATCCCCTCCCTCTTGAGCCTCCCTCCCACCCTCCCTATCCCACCCCTCTACGTGGTCACAAAGCACCAAGCTGATCTCCTTGTGCTATGCAGCTGTTTCTCACTAGCTATCTATTTTACATTTGGTAGTGTATATATGTTGATGCTACTCTCTCACTTCATACCAGCTTCCCCTTCCCTGCTGCCCACTCATGTCTTCATCAGAAACTTTTTTTTTTTAGATTCCACATATATGGGTTAGCACACAGTATTTGTTTTTCTCTTTCTGACTTACTTCACTCTGTATGACAGACACTAGGTCCATCCACCTCACAAAAAATAACTCAGTTTCATTCCTTTTTATGGCTGAGTAATATTCCATTGTAGATATGTGCTATCTTCTTTATCCATTCATCTGTCGATGGACACTTAGGTGGCTTCCATGTCCTGGCTATTGTAAATAGTGCTGCAATGAACACTGTGGTACATGTCTCTTTTTGAATTATGGTTTTCTCAGGGTATATGCCCAGTACTGGGATTGCTGGGTCATATGGTAGTTCTATTTTTAGTTTTTTAAGGAACCTCCATACCATTCTCCATAGTGGCTGTATCAATTTACATTCCCACCAACAGTGCAAGAGGGTTCCCTTTTCTCTACACCCTCTCCAGCATTTATTGTTTGTAGATTTTTTGATGCTGGCCATTCTGACTGGTATGAGGTGATACCTCATTGTAGTTTTGATTTGCATTTCTCTCATGATTAGTGATGTTGAGCATTCTTTCATGTGATTGTTGGCAATCTGTATATCTTCTTTGGAGAAATGTCTATTTAGGTCTTCTGCCCATTTTTGGATTGGGTTGTTTGTTTTTTTGATATTGAGCTGCATGAGCTGCTTGCATATTTTGGAGATTAATCCTCTGTCAGTTGCTTAATTTGCAAATATTTTCTCCCATTCTGAGGGTTGTCTTTTCATCTTGTTTATGGTTTCCTTTGTGGTGCAAAAGCTTTTAAGTTTCATTAGGTTCCATTTGTTTATTTTTGTTTTTATTTCCATTACTCTAGGAGGTGGGTCACAAAGGATCTTGCTGTGATTTATATCATAAAGTGTTCTGCCTATGTTTTCCTCTAAGAGTTTTATAGCGTCTGACCTTACATTTAGGTCTTTAATCCATTTTGAGTTTATTTTTGTGTATGGTGTTAAGGAGTGTTCTAATTTCATTCCTTTACATGTAGCTGTCCAGTTTTCCCAGCACCACTTATTGAAGAGGCTGTCTTTTCTACATTGTATATTCTTGCCTCCTTTATCAAAGATAAGGTGACCATATGTGCATGGGTTTATCTCTGGGCTTTCTATCCTGTTCCATTGATCTATATTTCTGTTTTTGTGCCAGTACCATACTATCTTGATTACTGTAGCTTTGTAGTATAGTCTGAAGTCAGGGAGCCTGATTCCTCCAGCTCTGTTTTTCTTTCTCAAGATTGCTTTGGCTATTCGGGGTCTTTTGTGTTTCCATACAAATTGTGAAATTTTTTGTTCTAGTTCTGTGAAAAATGCCATTGATAGTTTGATAGGGATTGCACTGAATCTGTAGATTGCTTTGGGTAGTATAGTCATTTTCACAATGTTGATTCTTTCAATCCAAGAACATGGTATACATCTCCATCTGTTTGTATTGTCTTTGATTTCTTTCATAAGTATCTTATAGTTTTCTGCAAACAGGTCTTTTTTGTCTCCTTAGGTAGGTTTATTCCTAGGTATTTTATTCTTTTTGTTGCAGTGGTAAATGGGAGTGTTTCCTAAATTTCTCTTTCTGATTTTTTGTTGTTAGTGTATAGGAATGCAAGAGATTCTGTGCATTAATTTTGTATCCTGCTACTTTACCAAATTCATTGATTAGCTCTAGTAGTTTTCTGGTGGCATCTTTAGGATTCTCTATGTATAGTATCATGTCAACTGCAAACAGTGACAGCTTTACTTCTTCTTTTCCGATTTGGATTCCTTTTCTTTCTTTTTCTTCTCTGATTGCTGTGTCTAAAACTTCTAAAACTATGTTGAATAATAGTGGTGAGAGTGGGCACCCTTGCCTTCTTCCTGATCTTAGATGAAACGGTTTCAGTTTTTCACCATTGAGAATGATGTTGGCTGTGGGTTTGTCCTATATTATTATATTGAGGTAGGTTCCCTCTATGCCCACTTTCTGGAGAGTTTTTATTATAAAGTGGTGTTGAATTTTGTCGAAAGATTTTTCTGCATCTACTGAGATGACCATATTGTTTTATTCTTCAATTTGTTAATATGATGTATCACATTGATTGATTGATTTACATATATTGAAGAATCCTTGCATTCCTGGGATAAACCCCACTTGGTCATGGGGTGTGATCCTTTTAATGTGCTGTTGGATTCTGTCTGCTAGTATTTTGTTGAGGCTTTTTGCATCTATGTTCATCAGTGATATTGGCCTGTAGTTTTTTTTGTGACATCTTTGTCTGGTTTTGGTATCAGGGTGATGGTGGCCTCATACAATGAGTTTGGGAGTGTTCCTCCCTCTGCCATATTTTGGAAGAGTTTGAGAAGGATAGGTATTAGCTCTTCTCTAAATGTTTGATAGAATTCACCTGTGAAGCCATCTGGCCCTGTGCTTTTGTTTGCTGGAAGATTTTTAATCACAGTCTCAATTTCAGTGCTTGTGATTGGTCTATTCATATTTTCTATTTCTTCCTGTTTCAGTCTTGGAAGGTTGTACTTTTCTAAGAATTTGTCCATTTCTTCTAGGTTGTCCATTTTATTGACATACAGTTGCTTGTAGTAGTCTCTCATGAGCCTTTGTATTTCTGCAGTGTCAGTTGTTACTTCTCCTTTTTCATTTCTAATTCTGTTGATTTGAGTCTTCTCCCTTTTTTTCCTGATGAGTCTGGCTAATGGTTTACCAATTTTGTTTGTCTGAGGAGAAGTTCTCTTATCTGACCTCCACCTAGCTGACCATCTATTGATACATTCACTGATATGCTCTACTTCTGATCACAGATCCCCAGAGCATACTGCATTCTCACCACTGTTGGATTACTCTTTGGGTATGAATGACAATTTCCTGTTTACCAAGAGTCAGAGTTTATATAGACCTGTTGTGCTTGTTATTATAACAATGTATTTTGTTTAATTTTATATAAATATCCCTATTTGAGAACAAAAATAATTGTTTCTATGAGAATCAGGATGAGTGTTTTATAGAGATGATTTCATAAAGGAGAATCACATTTAAAATTTGATATTGATGTCTATAAAATATCGAGGGAAAAAAAGAATTCTACATGGATTCTGCTCTCAGATTATGTCAGTCATCTTTAAATTTGCACCTCTCTTTAAATAAACTAAACTTTGGACAATGGACATGATGTATCTTGGATGTCATTTATGTAAGAAACATGATGCAGGACTCTAATTGGTACACTTGCCCTAAAAAAAAAAAAAAGCCTAGAATTTATAAATTTAATATGAAATGTTATAGGTACATACATGCATTGGATTTCCTATACTTTTTTAAAAAACAAATTCCCTGCCTCATGCAACTTTTTGATTAAACTGTCAGTCTTGATTTTGTTAGGTAACAAGGCTTCTTCTGAATTTTCATAACTGGAATTATGTTTATGTGAAATACTGTTCACTGAGTAGGTTTGTTAAGGCACCCAGCTTCAATAAAATCTCCTTCTCAGCATTCTGAAATGGCTTAAATGTTGATTCTTCAATCCTTGTTTCTGTGCTTTTTATCACATCATCTGCTTTTCTAAAGAACAGGTCAATTGGAGACAAGCAAGACCACCACGGGGACAAACATTTGCAGTGCTGGAGCAAGTGAACAGGAGAGCAAGTTCACCTTTGGGTTCTCTGCAAATATCCATGCCCTGTGCTAGCCCCAATCTTTCACACAGTAACCTTTTGCTTCTACTAGTAGCCTCAGTACCATTAGGTTGGACAGGAAATTTAGTAGAGAGAGCATTACACTTCAAATGAGGAGACACAGGTCCTCAACATAAAAATGACCTTTGCAAGACACTGTCTCGGTTTCCCTATGCTATTCTTCTTGTTCCAAAATAAAGACGTAAAGATAAATGAGGTCCAAAAAAATTTATATAAATCTTCTTCAGAGTATTTAAATTTTATCTGGTCTTAACACATTTTAATACAGATGAATTAATCAAATATCGAACTGTGTTTGGTATAGGAATGGAGAGGGATAGAGAGAGATGGAAGACAGAAGTAGAATCAGAGAGAAGCCCGGCTCACTCTTGTCAATGTCCAGGGGCAATCAGACTGAAAAATACGGACTCACACTAACTAAAATGTACAGTTGACCTGAGGAAAGTAGCAGGCTGGCACTATATTAATTTAAAGTGAGAAATAGAAATGTCACACAGATTGGAATTATTCAGGTTGGCATGACAATCTCCTTTTCTCCCTGTAGTCAGGGAAAACCAAATGGTAATCAGAAGCCACTCATTACCATGAGAAATCACTGTGAAAGACTCAAATATTTAAAATCTGTATATTTTCTGCTTTCTCTCTCTACATGAGCAGACCTTCACTGGAACCAGAAAACTGCTGTGAGGACATGGAAACAGAAAAGGGGGAGTCAGATGAAGCTCATGTTTTAACATCAGGCTCACAATAGGGACACTCTTGCCTTTGGGACTGGAATTTCTGGAAGTCTGATGGTAAATTCTCCCACTCTCAGGGACAAAACTGTTATGGGGTAAAAGAAAAGGGATCCTTGGTGATTCTCTTTTTCCTATGCTTCCCATACAGACCAATCCCTCTTCTTTAGGCACATTATTTCTTTAAATAAGTGCATATTAGGTTACAGTCTTGCAAGCCTGGAGGCCAGGCTTCTTCTTCTAAGTGACTTTTTACATCTTTCCTCGGCTCCATCAGCACTGACCTTGCAGTGTAACTCTACTTCCCTCACTTCTTAGTTCTAGGAGAGGTACTCCAGCCCCCAAGAACCAACCATCTTGACATCATCTTGTGGAGGACACACACCTGTCTGAAATATGGGTTCAAAATCGATTTCTGGTTTGACTTTGATGTTCTGGATCTTTACTAATTGTGTCAGTTTCCCTTCTAGATGAACAAATCTTTTTGAAACAAACAAAAAATTTCCTGAAGGTTATCTAACAAAAACATGGTTTTCCCATTCTTCAGAAATTGCTGTTTTGTCATTGCATTTTGTTCCCATTTTCAAATAAGCATTGTTCAATATGCATGTGTAAATACGCATAAATTTTAATAACTTACATTATAGGCCTACAGGTTCTTACACAACCTCACTGAAACACAGGTCTTGCTATCTCCTCCTCATATTCAAGCTTCTTAAAATGGAATTCTATTCAAACCAACTAATAGTGAACCATGTAGAATCACTGAAAAATTACTTGGTGTCATGTTAAGATGGCAGACTGAATTTTTGTCCCTTGATACCTAACAGAATAAGAAAAAAATAGTAACAGATAAGGCAAAAAAATTTCATGACAGCAGCCAAATACAAAAAGGGTCATAATCTAAGTTAATAAGTTTCAACATGAGACATTTTGGAGCAAAGAGAAGAGGCTCAACACAAATCCATTTCTGAACAATCCCTCATCCTTTCCCCCAAGAATTTAAACTGTTGATTTTAACAAAATACCGAGAATTCTCACTAATACGCACAGACCTGGAGAGTAGCAAGCAGAGTTGGTAACAGTAACTCTCTCCTCTCCTGACAGGATCCATTGCCAGGAGGAATGTATGAAATGGAGAAAATGAATGACAGAGCAGACCTGAGCCAAAGTGAGTGCCCCAGGGCAATAGGCACTACTGAGAAGATGTTCAATACACCTTGAATGATATGCAGCGAAGCTGTAGAAAACATACAAAAAAAAATCTTGGGAAGGGGCCCAGATAGTCTAACAAAGACAGCTTAACTCTGAGATGAGCTCTTTCCCTTTACCCACCCTCCCCCCAACCTAAGCCCAAGATCCTGACATTTTCTCACATTATGAAAAAGTAGAAACTCAGTCTCATATTATAATTTGGAGGAAAAACAAAATGGTTTGAGATATTGTGGGAATAAAGTTAAAAAGTCATCCAAACTATATCAGAGCAAACAGAAGATCTAGACAAAGTTCCCTGAACATGAGCAAGATATAAATCAAGCAAACAAAAATAAGCCAGTATGGAAACTATGTGCACAAATACAGCAAAACAAACCAAAAACAAGTGCATTGTACCCTAGAGCAGCTAAATAAGAATTTTTTAAATCAAGAATTCAAGGACAGGACTTCTCTGGTGGCGCAGTGGTTAAGAATCCGCCTGCCAATCCAGGGGACATGGGTTCGAGCCCTGGTCTGGGAAGATCCCACATGCCATGGAGCAGCTAAGTCCGTGCACCACAACTACTGAGCCTGCGCTCTAGAGCCCGCGAGCCACAACTACTGAGCCCATGTGCCACAACTACTGAAGCCCGCGCGCCTAGAGCCTGTACTCCACTGCAGGAGAAGCCACTGCAATGAAAAGCACGCACACTGCAATGAAGAGTACCCCGCAACTAGAGAAAGCCCCTGCACAGTGACGAAGACCTCAGCCAAAAATAAGTAAATAAATAAATTCTAAAAAAAAGAAAAAAAGAATTCAAGGACAAAATAATAACAGTTGGGGTGAAAAAGTAAATTAGAAAAACTAATTGAGAGCTGAAGCAACATTATAATAAAATGAATATAAAAATTAGAAAAATCCAGGAATAGATTAAGTACTTCTGAAAATTCATTACTAACATATAGGAATGACTAGAGATAAATACAGTAAATGCAGAGGAAAAGACAAATGTAAAGAAATCAATGTGAAGCTAATAGATATGGAAGACATAAAAAGACCTTTCAATATAGGATAATCAGGATTCCTGAAGTATATCCCTCCTCCCCTAATGAAACAGAAGACATGAGACATGTTCAAAGATATAAGAGCATTCTCCTGAAATGAAAAACTAAAGCTACAGATCAAGTTCTGGGAATATGTGATATAACAAGTTCAAAATTGAGACAAATTCTAATTACATTATTGAACTCCAAAGATTAAAATAAATGAAATAATTATTCAGCATCCAGATAGCCAAATCAAAATCACCTACAGAAGAAAGGAAAAAAATATCAGTTGGTTTCAAACGTCGGTGCCAGAGAACATTGAAGAAATGTCTACAACATTCTAATGGAAAGAAACTGTGACTCAGGTACGTCCAGCCAGTACTTTATCACTTTATCTGGGTACAATGGGAAGACAATGGGACACATGATACAAGCAGCTTCTTTAAAAAACTTTATGATCATGAAATCCAACCAATTAAGAGATGCAGCAAAATAATTAATTCAAGAATAAAGAAGTCATGTTAAGAAGGTCAAATGGTAAACACGAAATCCGTTAGAACATTGATTCAATACTACTATAGAAATTACGAATACTGAAGATAATGTGAATGCTGTAAACCTGTACAATAAAAAAAATATAACTAACAAAAATTGAGAGGTATAGGAGAAGAGATGAAAAGAAGGATGAGAGTAACAAGGTCCTAGTCTTTCAAAGGTAGATACTGTCTATAATGGAACCCTAGTTTAAAAACTATGACTCCACACAACTGAATGTTTGCCTTAATTATTTTTAAGCTTTAGAGAGGTCTTTTAGAAAATAGTATCTCTTATGGAAACAATCTAAGTGTCCATTGACAGATGAATGGATAAAGAAAATGTGGTATATAAATACACACACACACACACACACACACACACACACACACACACAATGGAATACTACTCAGCCATTAAAAAGATGGAACCTTGCCATTAGCAACAACATGGATGGACCTTGAGGGTATTATGCTAGGTGAAATAAATCAGACAAATACCATATGATTTCACTTATATGTAGAATATAAAAATATAAATAAATGAGCAAACCAAACCAAACCAAACAAAAGCAAACACATACATACAGAGAACAGATTACTGGTTACCAGAGGGGAAGAGTGGTGGGGGAGGGTGAAATGGCTAAAGGGGGTCAACTGTATGGTGAGAGCTGGAAACTAAACTTTTGGCGATGAACATGTTGTAGTGTATACAGAAGTAGAAACATAATGTTGTACACATGAAACTTACATAATGTTATAAACCAGTGTTACCTCAATTTTAAAAAATGAAATGGTATCTCTTATGGTAGAAAAAAGTATTCAAAATTCAGCATTCTTTAGTTTTACTTGTGTATTTTTTTTCTATTAAACTCAGTAAACTTGAACTAAGTATTTATTTAAAAGAGTATATACTATGATTCCAGTTTTTAAAGTTTCCTTTTTTAACATTTTCTGGAAATTTTCAAACAACCCCAAAAGTAAACCATCATATACCTATTATATAACTTCAGAATTATTAACATTTTTACCTGTTTTCTCTCATACACATATACACACACACAAATATTTGCAGTTAATCTACTAAAGAACAGTAACATCTAGATAGTAGAATTTGGGGTGATTTAAATTTTATCCTTATATTTTCTGCACTGTTGAATTCTTTATAATAAGCCTATATTATTTTAAGAAATAGAAATATCCTTTCCTCCCTCCCAGCCACCCCCCGCCCCTTGCCTTTCCAAAATAACTGGAAACAAATAAACCAACCACTAACAGTGATTGCTTTGGAGTGGTGAAAATGTAGATAATTATTTTTATCTTTTCTATATATATATTTTTTTTTAATTAGAATTCAAATTTATTTTTTTTAACGTTTGACAGTCTCTTTTTTTTTTTAAACAGAAAGTCACAAAAATTATAATCATCCTCATCAGTTCACTCAGTCCCATGTAATTAATTTTTTTTTGATCTTTTGTTAGCACTTTTATGAATTCATCAGTTTTCCATTAGAGTTCTGAAAATGCTTATTCATTCAGTTTAGCAGTATAGTCAGTTACCAGATCTTTTCTATATTTTTTTATTTCCAAAATCAGGAAGACTGTTGGAGAGAACAATGAGAAGATATACTATACAAAGTAACAGATTCCCATTAGACATTATTGTTCTCCCCTCAAATCCTTTTCATTCTCACTACAAAGCCTCAGAGTTAGAATGTCTCCACTCTGGGTTAGAATGTCCCCCCTTTCTGTTTTAAACTGTGTGCAAGATAAGAGCTGTTATTCAAGCTTCATAACAACCCTCAAAGGTTGATATTCTTGTGATTACAGCTTTATAGATGAGGAAACCAAAGCATAAAGAAATTAAGTAATTTGTCCAAGGTCAACCACTAGTAACTGCTGGAGCTGGGCTTCAGACTCAGGTGGGAGAAAGTGATTCGTGAGGCCCAGATTCTCCTTGTCTGCTTCTTCTTGCTGGAGAAAAGGAGGCCTAAGGCTTGCTTCCCCCCTGGAGTGAGTTTATCAGAGTTCTTTTCATAAGGCCAGGCCCCACAGAAAATTCTTTCATCAGCTGCTAAGAAGATATTTTTCTCCCGAGGTAACGTTCCTCTTGGGGTAATCTCAGTGGCCCTGGCAATCTCTAGTCCTTATTTAATGACTAGATATATTGCTTACTGGACTGAAAAAAATTCAGTAAATGCCATAGCCTCTTGGCCATGAATTGTAGCTAAGAAAATACTAACTCTCCTTTATCATTAGGTTGGCCAAATAGTTCGTTTGGGTTTTTAGTACGATCTTATGGAAAAACCCGAGCAAACTTTTTGGCCAAACCAATATTTCTTAGGCTCACAATCCAATATTAAAGCGTTTTTTTTTTGGCCACACTGCACAGCTTGTGGGATCTTAGTTCCCCAATCAGGAATTGAACCTGGGCCCTTGGCAGTGAAAGCACAGAGTCGTAACCACTGGACCGCCAGGGAACTCCCTAAGAGCCCTTTTCTAAAACCATGTGTATCTCACAATGGAGGAAGCACTCTTGCCTTCTGACAACTGCAACATCATCATCCTCCTTTTATAAATAATGTAGGGACTTCCCTGTGGCGCAGTGGTTAAGAATCCGCCTGCCAATTCAGGGGACACGAGTTCAAGCCCTGGTCTGGAAAGATCCCACATGCCACGGAGCAACTAAGCCCGTGCGCCACAACTACTGAGCCTGTGCTCTGGAGCCCATGAGCCACAACTACCGAGCCCGCGTGCCACAACTACTGAGCCTACGCTCTAGAGCCCGCGAGCCACAACTACTGAGCTCATGTGCTGCAACTACTGAAGCTTGCGTGCCTAGAGCCTGTGCTCCGCAACAAGAGAAGCCACCACGATGAGCAGCCCACGCACCACGATGAAGAGTAGCTCCCGCTCGCCGCAACTAGAGAAAGCCGCATGCAGCAACGAAGACCCAACGCAGCCAAAAATAAATTAATTAATTAATTTAAATAAATAAATAAATAATGTGTTAAGGTACAAAGGTTAAGGAATTTGTCCAAGGCAGGAAAAGTGAGAAGCAGATATAAGAACAACAACAGTCTTCAGGCTTAGTATCAAACAAAGAAAATCACGTTCACGTTTGATTATAAAACTCTTCCCAGGATCAGGCCCTGCACCCCTCCCTCAGCGCTCTGGGAGCCGCACAGGGAGACTTTCTCAGAACGTGATTTGGAGTCTGACTTGGGTTTTAATCCCAGCTGTTCCTAGCTTAGTCGCTTAACTTCTCAAAGCCTCAGTTTCCTCCTCTGTAAAACTGGAGAAAGCAAAGGTCTTAGTTCACTGGCTGTTGGGAGCATCGAGAAAGATAAAGCATGTAAGGCATTTCTCAAGTTCCCAGCAAATAAATGTTAATTACGATAAACAATAAATAAATGTTTTTATTTATTGTTAATTAATAATGTTAATTACACTCCAATGAACAGTTAAAACAGTCCAATAAATGTTAATTACAGTCCATGTCAAAGTAAAAGATATTCCACACCCCTCAGCCCTGATTTCCTCCTACAGCCTTTCCTTGTTCAGAGAACCCTGATATATTTCATGTGCCAAGCTGCCTGCACGTCAGCATCAGGCTGCTTAGAGGATGAGATCCACACACTTAATCGGTTGGAAGGGGTACTGCCTTCGCCTCTGTTTTGATTTGGATTTTACCAAACAGAGCAGCCTCTCCAGGCCTGCAGAACAGAACCTACATACATACCACATTGGCTCTATGAAGGTTCTTTAAAAGAAGGTTCTATAAAAGACCTTTCTTTTATATTGAAAATGGGACCCAAGAAAACTCAGAAGATGTTAAGACCTAAACAAGCTGAGCCTGCACGGCCATTCCTTCTCAGAGCACAGCTTCCCAACCAGCACACCGTGAACAGTCACAGGATGCCTGACGTTCATCCTTGGGGCTGATGGCTGCCAGCCCAGAATGTCAGTTTTGTCCCAGGATATCATAAATATCACCGTTATCTATTACTACTTTGACATGTAAAGGGTTGGGAAACAACAGAGAGCTCAGTACTACTTATCCTAGGGTTAAGAACTATCAACTATGATTTAGAATCCTAGTTGCTAACCCTTCAATTAAAATTCCTTGACCATAAACCATCCCAGTCATGGAGTGTTTGCCTCTCCAACTCGGGAATCTATTGAGCAATATTTGCTGCTCCCAAGGACTGCGGCAGTAACCGAGAAGTGGGGATCCTAATTAGACATCCGGTATAATTTAGCTTCTCCCACAAATGATACTTTGATACGTAACTGCGACTCCGAGTTATCTGACAAGCCAGAGCTACACCCCGATCAGCTGCCTCCACAAACCGGCAGATACGGCCAGAAGACACCATGTTTTGAAAACACACCTTAACGAAAAGCCGCTTTTCCATCAGATCCACACCATTTGAATAGAAAAACAAAATACTTTGTCGCTTCTAACAAGTACAGAGAGCCTGACAAGGGAATGACTTTTTTCTCCCCCGGCATGAATCTCAAATATAATAACGTCTAAATACGATGTTTATCGTTTGACATTCTGTTATGGAGTAAAAGCTGAATTCTTGGACTATGCACTTTGGGTTTGTCTCTCGGTCACTGACTCGGAAATAAAGATGAGTGGGATATGCTGAATGAACCGGACTCCTGCATGAAATGGTTTATGACAGATGACGATATATGATGAGAATACAAAACCCTGATGATAATAGGTTTATTTATCGATTGCGAATAAAATTCATGAAGCGTGAAGCTGAAAACTGCACTGGAGGGAATTGGACAGGGAAGCCATCAGGCAACGTGCGCATGACACAGAAACGGAGCAAAGAGCTGCCTGATGGAGGCCAGGGTGGCCGTGGAGACGGGGCTGGGGTGGAATTTGGATGCAGCTGCTGACCTGCTCGAGTCCTTGGGCAGAAGACACGGTCCTCTTTCTGCCTCTGCCTCCTCAATGGCACATTAGGCCTGTGGGATGTGGGGTGGAAAGAAAGGCACAGGAACTCAGGAGGCTGGGGTTCCAGAACCAGCTCTGCCGCTAGCAAGCTGTGCGACCTTGGGCAAGAGTTTGAGTCCCTAATGGCTTCCATTTTCCTTCTCTGTAAAAGAAGATTTATTCATTGAACAAATATCCCAGGGCACAGTGTTGAGCCTGATAATGCCAAAATGAGTACAGTGAGGCTGCCATATTTACTGGAAGTCCAGCACTGTAAACAACTCCAGTAGAGACCAGTCCAGTGCAATGAAATTCACAGCCAACTCAGCGCTGTGTCTTGGCATCCCCAGCCTTTATGAGTCTAAATTTTATACCTTAAACAACAAAATCATGTTGTCCACGCTCTTGAAGATGCTCCCGACAAAAATGGGCTAAAGGGCAGCAAAACATGAGAGGCTTTTTTTTTTTTTTCCTAAGATTTTTTTTTAATTAATTAATTAATTAATTTATGGCTGTGTTGGGTTTTCGTTTCTGTGAGAGGGCTTTCTCTAGTTGCGGCAAGTGGGGGGCACTCTTCATCGCGGTGCACGGGCCTCCCACCATCGTGGCCTCTCTTGTTGCAGAGCACAGGCTCCAGACGCGCAGGCTCAGTAGTTGTGGCTCACGGGCCCAATTGCCCCGCAGCACGCGGGATCTTCCCAGACCAGGGCTCGAACCCGCATCCCCTGCATTGGCAGGCAGACTCTCAACCACTGCGCCACCAGGGAAGCCCATGAGAGGCTTTTTAACTCTCAGGCAATGTCTCAGAAGGCCAGGAGGACAGGATTGCAGTCCTGAGAAGTCATGTGCATATTACTGGATGATTTACATACTGGAGGGAGCCCACAGTCCCAGAAGTACCTTCCCTTGCAGTCTCCCTCACCAGACCACTGCTGAGAGAGCTCAAAAGCCTACGAAGGGTTGTGCCTAATGTACACGGGAATTTGCATACTATCAGTTCACAACACAAGAACCAGAAGAAAAGCACCTCTTTGTTTTATTTCTCTTCCTGCAGCCCCCAGAAGCAAGCTCACAGGAAGCCCTTCGTGACAGAATTTCCTGAGAGGTGGTTTCCAGAGAGTCATGGCAGGTAGTGACTGAAGGAGAGAATAATTGTGGCTCCAATTTAGGTTAGTAACAATAAAGTCTTAAAGTAGATGGCATCTTGAAGACTTGTCGAGATTGCATTTAAAAACAAAAAAAAAAACAGAAAACACACCAGGATCTGTATTTGTTTTCTATTACTGCCTAACAGATTACCACTAATTTAGCCACTTAAAATAACACAGCTTTATCATCTCACAGTTCAATGTATCAGGAGACCAAGTGTGGGTTAGCTGGGTCCTCTATCCAGGGTCTTGCCAGGCTGAAATCAAGGTGTCAGCAGGGGCTAATCTTGTCTGAGGTGTGGGGTCCTTTTCCAGGCTCACCGGTTGTTGACAGAATTCAATTCCTTGCAGTTGTAGGACTGAGGGCCTCAGCTCCTAGAAGCCACGCACAGACAACTGCCATGTGACCCTCTCTCTAACATGGCAGTTTGCTTTTTCAAGGCCAGCAGAAGTATCTGACTACTTCTGTCTCTGATCTTTAGACCTTTTTTTAAGGGCTTACCTGACTGGGTAAGCCCACTTAGGATAGGCCCCTTTTGGTTAAAGTCAACCAATCAGGGACTTTAATCATACCCATCAAATCTCTTCACCTTTGCCATATAAGGTAACATAATCATGAGAGTAATAACCCATCCCCTTTGCCATGATTTGTTGCTTAGAAGCAAGTTACCCTTTCTGCCCACACTCAAGGGGAGGAGATTATACACGGACATGGTCATTGGGGGTCATCTTAGAATGCTGCCTACCACAGAATATGACTTCGTATTTTTTTGTATGGTTTGGTTTACTTACGTTGGGTTCATTGAATAGGATTTTCTGTTTTTGCTGGAGAGAAATCTTCCAGAAACAAGTCTCTCTATTCCATCAGTACTGTGCCCAGATTCTGTCATTACTGCTCTGAAGATTGGGAACAAAAGGTGACGGAAAGTTTCTACCCCCCTGCCCTGGCAACTGCTTAGTCCTTCTACTGCACTCTCTCAGGAAAGAGAGTCAACAGGTACAATACAGAGATCCCACCATCAACTCAAAATCCCCATGGATTACATGAAATTACCCTGGAGAACGTCACCTCATCCAGGGATATTTCCTATTGAGAGCAGCCCAAGCAGAAGAAGTTGTATCCGAGGGGAGATCACAGAGGAGGTTCAGCCCCCAACACATTGCAAAGGCAGTGCCAACCATCAAATCAATAGCTCCTCTTGTTTCAAAGAAAAACCAACTGCTTCTCTCGTCCCCTGTATGGCTTTACCAAGCCACCTGCCGTCCAGATCAGCAAGCTTCTCCACCTCACCCCACACTCTAGTAGCAAGGGATTTAACTTCTCACTGTTATCTTCTCAACAGGAAAGAACTTTGGGGTTAATGTGAGCAACGGTGTTTCCACAAAAACCATTTTGTTTCTGCACTCATTCCTGGCACTTTTCCATGCAGCTGCCCTTCCACCCGCCTTCTCCCTGGTACTTCTGGCTCTTTTTCTGCTTCCCTCCTGCCTTGCCGGATGGTGTTCAGCCATCACTTCAACCCATTCCCCAGGCCTTCTGTCATCCCTCCCTGGGCCTGCCACCAGCACTCTCCTTAGCCCATGATATACTGATTGTCTAAAAGGAGAAGCCCTTTGCACTAATGAAGAACTGGTGCCAAATCACCCAGCAAGATTGAAAGAGAACACTCTTTATAGGCAAAGGAAAAAAGGAAAAAGTCAGGGGAAGAAAGAAACACAGCAGGACCACTCAGAGACAATGGAGAAATCAACTGAATTTCTATAAAATAATACTGGATCTTCAGACCAAGACTGATTCTGACTTTGGGTAGGGAGAAATCAAGACCTAACATTTCCAAGTCAAAGGAGGTACTGATTGCATTACAAAGACCACGCTGTTAGAGGAGCCGTTTCCATGGGTTCCAGAGAGCTAGAGCTGGCACAGCATTAGCATCTCCCTAGGGGATCATCAGCACACATCCTTGGGGATCCACTTTTAAGAATGTGGGGGGACTTCCCTGGTGGCACAGTGGATAAGACTCCGTGCTCCCAATGCAGGGGGCCCAGGTTCAATCCCTGGTCAGGGAACTAGATCCCACATGCATGCCACAACTAAGAGTTCACATGCCGCAACTAAGAGTTCACGTGCCACAACTAAGGAGCCCATGTGCTGCAACTAAGAAGCCCATGAGCTGCAACTAAGGAGCCCGAGTGCCACAACTAAGACCCGGCACAACCAAATAAATAAATAAATATTAAAAAAAAAAAAAAAAAGAATGTGGGTCAAATGAGCCTCAGTTGGAATCCTAGCTCTGTTGCCTCCTGACTGCATGATCCTTATCAAGTCACTCATTGGCTGTGTACGCAGAGCCTCAGTTTCTCCTTTGTTAAATGGAAGCCACGTAGCCACAACACAGCTGCTGTTGTGAAGATCATATTAGATATATGGCCTGTGATAAGATTAGCACAACGCCTGGCATGTAATAAATATTGTTGTTAACACTCCCTGGATCGGGGAGCAAACGCCTGCCAGCATCATGCTGCTCGGGCTTTACCCTCCTCCCTCACTTCAATGTTCTGACCAGACTGGCTTCTTTGTTTTTGTTTTAATTCATGAGAGAGAAGAGGATTGGTTTTTTTCCCAAATTAAGAGTTCCTGAAACTTAAACATTAAAATAGTCACTTGAGGCAGGAGCCGTGGAAATGATTGAGGCATCTGCCCCAAGATTGGGGGTCTCGTAAGTGATTTTCCTTGGGGACAAAGTTCTGTAGAAGCACGCTGGCAACAGAAGACCAGAGGAAAGCCTGGGTTTTTTTTTACGTGCTTGTACAATTGATATCCCAAGAAGGTCAAGAGAGACAGGAACATTAGAAGATCAGCTTTTGGACTTCCCTGGTGGTCCAGTGGTTAAGACTCCATGCTCCCAATGCAGGGGTCCTGGGTTTGATCCCTGGTCAGGGAACTAGATCCCATATGCCACAGCTAAGAGTTCGCATGCCGCATCTAAAAGATCCCACATGCAGCAACAAAGATTCCACGTGCTGCAACTAAGACCTGATGCAGTCAAATAAATAAATAAATATATTAAAAATAAAAAGAAGAAGAAGGAGAGCAGCTTTCCTGGAACCAGAGTGAATCCGAACATCTCCATGAGCTCATTTGGAAACTCTAAAGACGCTGGCTCAAAAAATAGCGTCAGGAAACAGAAGGGGCCATTTCTAATAAAAAACTAAATAATTTTTAAATGTTTTGAATATTAAAAAAAACACTGTTTGATTTGGAAAAATTTCAAGCATACAGTCAGCAAGTGAGATGTTAATTGTCTTTTCTGTAATAATCCCCTTAACCATAAACCAAGTTCAAGCCCTTCAGAAAAGCCTCATAATTACATCAGACCCCGTTCTATAGACCCCGTTCTATAGACACACGTACCAGCCCTTCTCACAAAGTATCTGGCAGAAGGTCATGATCTCTGGTTTCCAGCCAAGGTCAAAAGTCACCAGATATGAAGCAAATTATAGAGAGCAAAGATAAGGCCCAAATTAGATTCTATTTATGGCTTGATTCCTAA
Organism: Balaenoptera borealis; assembly: GCF_965194805.1. Classification (NCBI taxonomy): domain Eukaryota; kingdom Metazoa; phylum Chordata; class Mammalia; order Artiodactyla; family Balaenopteridae; genus Balaenoptera; species Balaenoptera borealis. The sequence goes on along the minus strand of NC_138866.1, from coordinate 64,118,509 downwards.
TAAGTAGAACTTCTAAAGCAGGAGTTCTCAAAACTTAGTGAGCCTAAAAAGTGGCCTGAGATGCTTGGCATTAAGACCCACATTTTGGTTTTTATTCATTCAACAAAGATTTATTGAATGGCTTATGTGTTGAGCAGTGGAAACACAAACAAGATCTCTAACCTCACAAAAGCTTATGGTCCAGTGGGGATATGGACAAAAAACCAGACCATCACAATAGGGCAACACTGCTAAACCGTTGTCATAGAGACAGCTCTCACTTACTCTTAGAAGATCGTCACAGAAATAAAGGAGTTAGGCCAAAGAAAGATGAGAACCAACATCTACTTACTGGACAACTACAATGTTCCAGGCCATTTTCATACATTTGGCCTTGAAGTCCTGAGGCAGGTGACATTCTCCCCATGTCACAGGGGAAGAAACTAATAGGTTAGCAGGTGGGTGCCTACACTGAGCCTGGAGCCTCCAAAGGCCATGTTCATACCTACAGGCTCAGGCTCTCAAATGGTAACAACCCCATTCAAGGCTCTGTGGTGATGAAATGGCACTGGACTTCGGGTCCCCTGGATTTTTCAATCAGTCAGCACGTTATTGTAGGGCATGGAGAGAGAAAGGACTGAATGAAAGGAACAGAGAAATTCATGCAAGAGAATGAATGCTTTGGACAGAGAGATTGTAAGGTGCAAGGCAGCTCCAGCAATACTGCCCTGCAGGGATTTGGGTGGATACCCCTCAGGTCGTGGGAAAGCTTGGCCACAAGGGGGCAGAATGTGCACTGAACAATCACAACAAAAATCCCAGTAGCCCTTTGTGAGGAAGAAACCGAATGGGGCAAGCTTCATTAACTGCCCCGTGCTGATAAGTATTTGCTGCCTCCTGTTCAGACAGGGAGCATAGAAGGGATTTTTATATTATGATAGGTTTACTGCACCTCAGACCACAATGTGTGGGAAGAGGCTTCCCTCCCATCAGATCCATTCATTCCCAATATTATAAAGCTGCATGCAGTTCAATTACCCTAGGTCTTAAAAAGAAAAGCCTTCTTTGGTATACTGCAAACTTTTCGCCAGCATGGAGTACACAGCACAGTTAAAAAAAAAAAAAAAAAAAAGGGACTTCCCTGGTGACGCAGTGGTTCGGAATCTGCCTGACAGTACAGGGGACATGGGTTCGAGCCCTGGCCCGGGAAGATCCCACATGCCGCGGAGCAGCTAAGCCCCTTTGCCACAACTATTGAGCCTGCGCTCTAGAGCCCGCGAGCCACAACTACTGAGCCCACGTGCTGCAACTACTGAAGACCGTGAGCCTAGAGCCCGTGCTCCGCAACAAGAGAAGCCACCGCAATGAGAAGGCCGCGCACCACAACGAAGAGCAGCCCCCGCTCGCTGCAACTAGAGAAAGCCCGCCTGCAGCAATGAAGACCCAACACAGCCAAAAATTAAAAAAATTTTTTTAAACCTTTAAAAAAAAATTTGGCCCCTAATGTCAATGTAATAGTAACAGCCATACAATAGCGGTAGTAATAGCAATAGCAGGGGTTTGGGAATCAGCTCAGAGTTCAAGTGCTGGCTCTGTTACTGACCACCTGTGATGTTGGTCAAGTCACTTAACCTCTGTGAACCCCAGTTTCCTCATCTATAAAAGAGAACCTATTCCCTAGGTCGGTTGTGAGGACCTGACCAGTGCATTGTCCTCTCGCCCTTCCCGGGCCCCTTCCGTTCCCACACTGAAGCACGCTCTAGTCTCTTCTGCCTTAAAGATAAATATACGTCAACCAAAGCAAACCACCCCACAACCCATATGTCCCTTGAGGCCCTTATTTCTCCCCACTTTGCCGCAAAACTTCTCAGCAGAGCTTTCTACAGCCCAGAGTCCATGCTTCCTCACTAGCCGCTTACCTCTCGGCCCATTCCCATCAGATTCCGCCTGGTCTGCTCCACCGCCCCCAGCAAGCACCCCTCAGTTCTCTTCTTACTTGGCTGTTCCACAGTGTGCAAGGCAGGTGACCCTCTGGAAACCCTGCTGTCCCTCGGGCTCCGTAACCCCAGACTCCTCGTCACTGATCGTGGCTGACTGCTTTGTCTAGTTCAACCCAGATGCTGGCATCTCCCAGGCTCTGTCTTGGGCTCTCTGCTTTTCTTATCTACTCCCTTTTAGATGCTCTTGTCTAGTCCCAAGGATCCAGCGGCCATCTCCACATCCATAATGTTTCAGTTTTAGTCCCACCCACGTCTTCACCTGAATGTCTCCTAGGCACATCCAGCTTCAACGGGTCCCAGATGGAATTCCTTCTCCCCAGCCCCTCCACCTGCAGCCCCACAGCTGACCAGCTTCCTCAGTCTCTCTTTATGAAATCTGTACCCCGATGCAGCCAGCTATTTAAGTCAGAAGTTTGGCAAGAACTCTTCATACTGTTCTTCCCCTTATCCCTCACATCCAATCAGTTGTGATTCCTATCCGTTCTCCCTACCGGAGTTTTTTTTTTCAAATTGCTTCCCTTTTTCTCATTGTCCTCATCAAAGTTATCATCTTTTGTCTGCCCCTCTCCATTCTTGCCTGCACCTGAGCCAGAAAGGGTTTTGAATGCCGATTTTACCATATCATTTCCCTCATTTGAAATCCTGTGTTGATTACAGTTCTTTGGGTAAAATCCAGACTCCTCAAAGAATTCTAAACTTCCCTTCTGCATCTGGCCCTTGCCTATCATCTCTGCAGCCTCATCTCACTTCACTCATACCTTTTCTTTCCCCTCAGATTCCCCAAATCCTTTTTCTTCTCATCTCAAAAAAACACATTTGAAAGTGGGTTAACTTGAGAAGCTCTTGCGTGCCAGGCACCACAGAAATTTCAAAGCTGTGTCAGTCCCTGCCCTCCAGGAGTTTCCAGTCATGGGAAAGGGGAGCCCAGCTATGCCCGTGAGTACAAAGTAAAATGTGGTCGATAGCATAAAAAAAAATGCACACAGAGGGAAGTTCAGAGGAGGAAGCAGGTGGGGGAAATGTACAGGGAAGTCTTCAGAGGTATGATCTGTGCCCGTCACTGTGTAGGTTGGTGACAGCTGGCTATTCCCAGACACGTGTGGGAAGACGAGAGTGTAGAGAAGGATGAGAGAATGCAGGAGACGTAACGTTTACGTCAGGCTGATCAAGGGAGAAATGGTCTCAAGAGAAAAGTGTGTTCAATGTGAAGTACTACAGACACCAGAAAACACAGGCACTTAAGTCTGACAACCAGAGGCCACTGTGGATCTTTGAGAAAGCAGTTTCGGTAGGAGGGTTTCTGGAGAAGCCAGATCACAAAGGACAAAGCAGCCCATGGGAGAGTGAAGACTGGCTATAACAGTCTATGTCAAGAAGTCTGGTCATAAAAGAAGAAACCATGAGACAAAGAAGTGTGGGAATTTAGTATTTCCTCATCTTAGCCTGGACTAAGTCCCAATTGGGATGACATCAAACTACTATCTGTTGCTTTAGACCACAGACAGTTGGTAAGAATCCCAGAAAAGGAGAGAACCAAAGAAATGGCTGTGGACACCTTAGGCTCACCTGGAGAGCGCCTCCCCAGCCCCTGGGAGCAGCCTTGGGACCAACAGGAGGCAGGCACAGCCAGCCCCACAGTAAGCACTAGCTATACAAAGTGCGGAACCACAGAAGCTGATTGTAAAACTTAAGCAGATCAGACACTATAAAATACTTTGTAATGCGCCATTGAGGCGACCAAATAAGAGGCTTGAATAAATTTATATTCCAATTGCTAAACATTACAGTCAATTTAAAAACCCACAAAAGTTTTGCTGAACAACTGTATAAATTAGAACGGATCTGCTGCGCTGCACAGTACCTAATAGACTGAGACATAAAACAATCGGAGCTCACTCCCTCTCACCTGTTAAATCATCGTGGACTAGATCTGCTAGCTCAACTCTCCTTTTTTTTTTCTTCCCCCTTTCAAAACACAGTGTGAGATCATTCTCAGGTTAATGTGAATTTTATTTATTTATTATTTATTTGCCTTTTTGCCCCTTAAGACAGAAAAGACTAAAAGTTGTCAGGGCTAGGAATTTATCCTACCTGAACCTGTCTCTTCCCTTGGAAGCTCTCCACCTTATTATTGGGGTGTCTCTTCTATTGAGCTGTAGTGGAATAATCAGCTGGTGGCTATTTATTTATAGAAGTTGAAATCAGTACATACACACATACACGAGCACACACTAACACATACACATGAATACACACACACCCATACACAGAGGCAATACAACATGAAGAATATGAAACTTAAGCCAAGAGCCAAAGAAAGCAAATTCTGCGTCTGTTCCTGTCATAAATGTGCTGTGAGAGTTTGGGCAGGTTCCCGGTCCTACTGTTCCTTGGTTTCCATGCCAAATTCTTTGACTGACCACAATTAGAAAACATGCACTGAAGCGGTGCAGAGGTGAGGATGATTGATCGTCCCCTCAGGTATGTGTTCATGTTTAAAACCCAGGAGTTAAACAGTAGAGCAAAGTGCAGTGCTCATGTAATTCTCACAACACTCCTATGGAATAAATATGATTATCACCCCCACCTTTCACACATGATAACTGAGATACAGAGGTTAAGTAATTTGTTCAATGTCACACAACTAATAAATGGCAGTTCGGGGGTTTGCACTCGAATTTTTCTGAGCATACCATATAGAAGACAGCAGCAGTGTGGGCAAGTCAGAAGCAGATAGAAGACTAACTCCCTCTTCCTCTCCTCTAATCCAGGAGTAGGAGATTGTCCTGAAGTGGGGAGAGGCTGAAGGTGGGTTACTTGTCTGTTTCTCCCACTAAATATTAGCAACTCTGGAGGGAAGCTTCCTCCTCCCACTGCTATAGCCTGGTCAAGATTCTGTGTCTAGGGAAAGCAAGATTATTAGACAGATGCAACCTTAAATCTCAAAGAACATCCAAGGATAGAAAACAAGTTCAGTTGAGCCTTATGGGGTCTAGAATCTCTTCTATTCTTACTGTTAACTGAAAAATATTTTTTGGAGAGGGGGAGGCCTTTGTTCAAATTTCCCCCCAAAAAGAGATGAATCCAGTTCATCTTCTTTAAGCCTGAGCCACAAAGCCAGCTTATGAAGGGATTGCTCTTGGGTCGCAAACCTATTCCCGGGCCAGTAAGATGAAGGTGGGGCATGAAGAAGGGACTCAAATAGTATATATGAGACCTGGCTGCCTGGGCGGCAGGAGCTGTGGGCAAGCTGCGGGTTTCCCTCAGAAACTGGGGAGGGAGCGGGAGGACGGGCTGAAATGGACAAGGTGACGGATCCAACTGGAAGGTGCACTATCTTGTCCAGGTGTTGCAGGGACTTCCCTTACTGCGTGAATAAGGAAACCAGGGCCCAGGGAGGTCAAAGGACCTGCCCAAGGCCACCCAACTTAGTTGTGGCTGAACTTAGACCAGAACTTAATTCTCCTGTCTCAGTCTAGTGCTCTGTCCTCCAGAAGTGAGTTAACTGCCCAAGACAGCAAGAAAAAGAAAGGTCCTAGGACACCCCTCAGAAGGACACAATCCTTTGAGGAGGAAAGGTAAAGGTGGTCCAGGTGTGTCCATGATGGACAAGGTAAAAGTTGTAACCCCCTCCAGACTCAGCTGTAACTCAGCTGGGATTCGGGAGTGGAGCAGGGTGAACATGAGTATATGTGCTGGGGTCGGGGGTAGCAGGGATTTTACCTCTGCCAAATCCAAAATAATTGTAGATGAGCTCCCCAACTTACAAATCGAGGGTTTTGCTGATGTCATTTTTTAAAACACCACCTCCATCAAGTCTTTAAGGTGCCACTCATAGAAAGTGATCCTTGGAACCTAATCTACTTCATGCCACTTGGGGGCAACACCTACATGTTTGATTTATTGCAACTCCCCACCTCTGCTTGCCTCCTGAAAGCTGAGTAATGTTGCAATTCTAAAGGCCATCTTCTCTTTAAATGCCTGCAGCAAACCCCCAACCTGCCCGACTACTGAGAGCTCAGGACATGTTCATATACATATTTCTTTAAAGTCAAATTGCTTTCTGGTTACTGCAGGACAAGGCAAGGTGAATGTCAGCTACGGAGACTTGATTGTAGGTACTGGGTAAAATCTCCCCCCGGGGCATGAGAGGGGGTTCTTCGCACAGACAGACCATGGCTTCCTAGAGGGTCTCCAAAGACAAAAGGCAATACAGTCCAGATGACCACCAGCAACAGTCTGACCTTTTACAAGTTGGGTTGGCAACTTTCAGAAATCCAAGGAAGCGGCAGGCAGCCAACGCTGAGAACATGAACAGGGTAGCAAAGCAGCAGCTACCATGGTGATGTATGTGCAGGACAGAACTCCAGGCTCGGGGCAGATAACCAACCAGAACAAACCAGGGCACCAGGTAGAAACAGACTTGGAGGCTCAGGTCCCAGGACGAGTCTAGAGTCCGGCTGGGGCTGTCGTTTCTACTTGTAGGGCTAGTTCTAGGCCTAGGCTGTTCCTAAGCAGCATCAAACAAACTTCTCTCCTGACCTCCAGATCCCCACACGCTTACAGACTTCTCACCCGGATGTTCCCCAGGCTCTTCAACACCACGTCAAAATGCACTCATCATCCTCCCTCCAAGACACCTCTTCCTTCTTTGAGTCCTTTACCAGAGAATGGCACCACCATCCAACTAAGCAGGCAAATGAGACTCCTTAAAATAGTCCCACCTCCATCCTGTCCCTCACCATTTATGTTTCACTGGTCCCAGATGTACTACTTCAGATCCATCCCAGCCTTCACTGCCTTAGGTCAGGCCCTCATCATCTCTCACAACTAGGGTAGCAGCCTCCTAATTGGTCTCCTGCCTCCAAGAATCCCCTTCCAAACCATCCCCCCTCCTGCCACCAGAATTAGTTCTCTGAAACTCCAATCTGACCGTGTCATCTCTCCTATTTTATAAACTTCAGAACAACAAAATGTAAACCAGAGGCTGGATCTGAAGGTGCTTGTGCCCCTGCCCATTCTATTTTCCATTTGCCAGCCTGGCAAACTCCTATGCATTCTTAAATACCCAAGTCAAATATCATCTCTATCACGAGATCCTCTCCAATTGCTTCCCCTCCACTGCTCTCCTTGGCTAATTAATTCCATTCTCTTCTATAAGCCCTTTGTACTTAGTCTGGAGGCTTCTACTACAACATTCACAACATATAATTATTAATCTATCACTTGTCTCCTCCATGAAACAGCAGGTACATCAGAGGCAAGCACTACTTTTGTATAACCAGAAACTAATATGTAGTATAGGTGCTCAATAAATGTTGAATTGATTCAGGCAATCACCCAGTTATCACAGGTGGTAGAAGCAGTGAATTAATGTTGATTACTGAGCTAGAACTCCTAAAATCTCTCTAACATAATATCGGACATGGTCATAGAAAGCAGGTAAGTATTTAGGTAAATTAGATTTAGTTTTGCTTGCTCTTCTCAGAGAATTGCCTCCCTGTCTATGGCCCCAGACAAAGTAAGAGTTTAGAGGCCAACAAGAAGCACATGAAAAGCTATTCAACATCGCTAATTATTAGAGAAATGCAAATCAAAACTACAATGAGGTATCACCTCACACGAATTAGAATGGCCATCATCAGAAAATCTACAAACAACAAATGCTGGAGAGGGTGTGGAGAAAAGGGAACCCTCTTGCACTGTTGGTGGGAATGTAAATTGATACAGCCACTATGAAGCCAGTATGAAGTTTCCTTAAAAAACTAAAAATAGTATTACCATATGACCCAGCAATCCCACCACTGGGCATATACCCAGAGAAAACCATAATTCAAAAAGACACATGCACCCCAATGTTCATTGCAGCACTATTTACAATAGCCAGGACATGGAAGCAACCTAAATGCCCATCGACAGATGAATGGATAAAGAAGATGTGGTACATATATACAACGCAATATTACTCGGCCATAGAAAGGAACGAAATTGGGTCATTTGTAGAGACGTGGATGGATCTAGAGACTGTCATAAAGAGTGAAGTAAGTCAGAAAGAGAAAAACAAATATCGTATATTAACGCATATATGTGGAACCTAGAAAAATGGTACAGATGAACCAGTTTGCAGGGCAGAAACAGAGACACAGATGTAGACAACAAACATATGGACACCAAGGGGGGAAAGTGGTGGGGGGGGGTGGGGGGTGGGATGAATTGGGAGATTGGGATTGACGTTTATACACTAATATGTATGAAATGGATAACTAATAAGAACCTGCTGTATAAAAATAAATAAAATAAAATTCAAAAATTCAAAAAAAAATAAAAAAAGAGTTTAGAGGCCAAGTTTGTGTCACATGACCCTACTCCTTTTGGCAGTAGTTGATTGGACCAGAAATGGATAGTTAACTATAGGTTCCAGAGACTAATTCTCAAAAATCGAAAGAATGTACTAAAGCATCAAGAATAGCATTCACTTTATATTAAAACAAAGCTACAGGCAAGAAAGTTAGGACAGAGCTCAAAACAATGATAGTAAAACATTGATGATACAATAACAGCTAGTGTTTCTAATACTTTCTAGATGCCATATTGTGCTACATGATTTGTTATCCGTTATTTAAACCCAACCTTACAGCAAGTCTGTGAAATAGCTGTATCAGTGCCCTTTCCATTAGCTCCCCCTCCCTTTTATTTTAACTTAAATCACAGCTGGTTTCTATTGCTTGCAACAAAGAGCACTGACTAGTACAATTACTATCTACATGTTATACACCAGCCATCAAAGAAGGCAACAGAACTTTCTGAGTTCATACAGGTAGAAATACAAAGATCTAGGATTGAAATCTAGTCCCCCCACCTCCAGAAACCTGAGCTATTAATGCATCATTATCATTTGTAATTCTAGTCCCCATTAGGCCTTTCTGAATTTTACTTTTGTAATACCTGTATCCTTTATTGGAGAGAGTTCATGAACTACTTCTCTGTTGCTATATTCAAAATGAAAGAAAGGAAGGCTGGAAAGAAGGAAGAACCAGACAGAAGGTCATGAAAGCAGGTCAAGTGATGGTAACCAAGCAGAGAAGAATGCAACCACAGCTAGGCATCAAGCAGAACCTGACAAACAGTCAGTCTTGAGTTTTTCTAAAAATAAGTCTTAGAGGTGGAAATGAACATTCTCCCTCTGCCTTTTTGCACCTAGGTTGAGTGAGGTCGTGTTACCAAGGCTGCTGCCCCAGAATTGTACCTCTGCCCTTCCCCTAAATGGAAACCAATTGCTCCTATCTAAGTTTCAGGAGAAAGCTGCAAAGAGAAAAAGTAGAACTGGTTAGAACCAACTAGGCCCAAGACGGCAGAAGGTTTGACTTCCAGTAAACCTTGAGCCTCGTTATATGTTCATTGTAATACATTAGCATATGTTAAAAGACACACCCACAGGTGCCATGACAGTTGACAATTGCCATGACAACAACTGGAAAAGCTCATACAAGGACTGAAAAGGAATGTTGCCTCAGTTCCAGGTCCAAATCACACCCCTGTTCTCAGATAAGTCATGAATATTCCTGCCTCTCTTTCCAATTCCCTCCCTTTTACCTCAAACCTCTTGTATACAAGGTGTCTCTGCCCAAATCGGGTTGAGAAGTTGATTGGCCAATTAAGTTCTGACTTCTCCATTCTTTGGCCATTGAATAAAGCTTGCGCTGTTCCAATCTCAGCAACAGTTTCATTATTGGCTGTACGAATCTGAGCAGAAAAAGAACCTCTCTGACCCTGACAGAGACAAGGGATCCTGGCCTGGGCTAGGACTCCAGCGCAGGTCCAGGTGAACAATTCGCTAACAGTTGGAAACCTAACGCAAGCCTTGTGCTTCTGGATCCTAAATTCTAAACCATTAAACCACACAGGCTGCATTTGTTAAGCCATCTAGACCTATTGAGTTTTTCCACTGCAATGAGCTAAACCAGGCTTTGAGATACTGTCCTTAGGCTGGAGGTGGGGAGCAGGAGTGAAGCAAAGTAGGCAATTATTACATAAGGACCATTGAAAGAAATTTCTAGGCCCAAGACAAAGCTGCTCCTGCCCAGGTACCACGTCAGCAAACTGAAACTTGGATAACTTTCCTGTCCCAGTAAATGTTCTGCTTGACAGAAACGCAGTCTACCGGGTCAGCCAACCCCCAAGGTCAAGCCAGCTCTAGGCTCTATACTTACTTCTCTGTTCTTCTCACCACAAACAAGGTTGACTATGTGGCCCCAGCCAGAGAGTTTCTATTTTTCTCTCCTTGCTCTTATTTCTTTATCCTATAAAAGCTTCCTATCTCCCGCCCCATTTTGTAGTTCTCTGAATGGAGACTGCCAGCTTTGTGAAGTGTTTAAAAAAAAAAAAAAAAAAAAAAAAGTGTGTTTGCATCACCCAAATGGTCTTCTTTAATCAATTTTTTAGAGGCAGGACCAACATGCTGAAGTACGGGAAAGTCAGGATACATCATCCTGTCTTGGGGCGGGGACATTTCCTGTGAAGAGGCCATGGGGAGGAGAGTGGGGCAGGGGCATGTGTAAGGTGTGGGAACAGCACACAGCGTGGCCCAGGGAGAAGACCGCTTGCGCAGTGTGTTCCAGACCCACAGGCAGTCGCACAGGCTGGGGTGGGGGGGGTGAGGGGTGGAGGGTGGAGGGAGGCCCCTGAGCTGCCAGGCTGCGCAGGGACACAGGGGCCAGAGCACAAGGGGTTGGGCCTCCACCCCGGTGCACTGAGGACCATGGAAGGATGTTAAATAGGGCAGTGTCTTGACCAGGTTTGTGCCTTTAAAGTACAACTGTGGTTTCTATGGAAAGAATGGATTGGAGGAGGAGGACCAAAGAAGGATGCAGCACAAACAGTCAGGAGGCCATTGTGATAGTCTAGTGAGATGATAGGAGTGATGGACAGAGGGTAGATGGAGGCAGACAGAGTCAAGAGACAGGGAGAGATAGGGACAAGACCTAGTGGTTGACTGGCTCCGAGGGAAAAGAAGAGATCAAGGAAGCCTCCTTGGTTTCGGACTTGGGCAGCTGAACGGACAGTGGTGCTGTTTGCTAACACAGGAAACCTGGCAAGAGGAGCGGTGGGCAGGAGGGCAGGTGTAATCATGCGTTCAGACTGGAGCCCCGAGTTTGAAATGCTGCTCAGCAACTCAGTGGGAACGTCCTGCAGGCAACTGGACTCACACTGTGCTTTAGCTGCACAGCTGTGGGTGTGCCATCTTTCTTCCCAGTTTGATGGCTGGTCATCTAGGGGCCAGGAGAGGATTGTAACTTTTTTTTATTCTCAATGTCTAGGTCACTAGGCCACTGAAATGCTTGATGAGCAGATACAACGTATGAACAGATTGAAGGGGGAATTCACAGGGGAGTAAAGGGAAGGAAGTGAGACAGGCTGGGACCTGGGACCCTTCGCTGTAGTGCTGCAGGGCTTGCACCTGGACACACGTCTCCTCCAGCAACAAAATACAAAGAAACTGTATGGGACTAAAGATAACTGTGTGCATGAGCAGCTGGGGCAAATTCTGGAACAAGATACAAAAAGACCAAAAAAACCCAACTGCCACTTCTGAAGAGCCGGGAGCAAAAACCGGCTATGAGGAGCAAAAGCAGGGTATTGTGCATGCCCCCTGCACACAACATCACAAAGGGGTGGGCAGAACACCGCTCGCCCGACCCCTGGACACACCCCTACCCTCACCCCATATAAGGAGCCAGCTCACCCGCCCTTGGGGAAGCGAGCATGGGAACCTGTAACTTGCTTTCACTCCCTCCTGCGGCCACAGGGGCCCCCATAAAGCCTTGCCTGAATTTCTTGTCTGGCCTCTAGTCAATTTCTGTTGATTGGGGAAGACCAAGAACCCTAGTTGGTTTCAGAAGGAGAGAGGGAATACACACCACAACAATCACCAAAAGGCATGAAGAAAAGAGAGACGGAGGTAAGTCTACAAACAACTCTGATGAGTAACAATCAAGTGGATTCAGAAATAAGGTCTTTTTCACAAACAGTTTAAAAGCTAATAGAACTAAGAAAAAATGGAATAGAGAGAGTTGATGATTGATGAAGTGTTGAAGGGGCACAGTTGTGTAACAAGAATATATTTCTCTCATATATTTACTGAAAATATGTCGGTAAGAACAAAGCTAGATCACTGGCAGTAATGGAACTAGATAGTTTAAATGAAGTCATGACCAGAGCTGAGACTAGCTGCCCATGTGCCCAAGATGTGTTACCCACCCCCCTAAGCCTCATTTGACTATCAAATTCTGACTCCCTAAGGACTCATCTAGAATGTCTCAGCTCTGCAGGGTTTTGTTGGGATGACCTCTGAAGCTACTTTCTAAAGACCAATAATGCGTTCATTCCACTTGTCTTCAGAAACTTTGAAAGTGGCAGAGTAAATCAGAAGAAAGTTTCAGAAATAACTTTGGGGTTTAGGAAGGGATAGGAAAGTGGGGCTGGGAAGTGTGAGGAGATCCCAGTGGCACTGGGCCAGAAATGGACCCATCCAAAGGCATTTAATCGAGGATGGGGAAAGAATAAGATCAGGGTGATGGGCTCCAGGTGCAAAGAATTTAGGGAATCAGTCTTTCTCCCTCATTTTTATTGAGAGGGAAATCAGAGCTCATAAATCTAAACTTGTCATTCCTTCATTTAAAACCCTTCAAAGGATTCCCAGTGCGTCTTGGAACAGGTATAAGCTCTTTAGCCTCAGTGAAAGCCCATGTGCCTCCCTTACTTCTCCCCAGTCCTCCACTCCCCATGGTCTGGTTCTTACCTCTGCTGCACTGTCCAATAGTGAAACTAAGACCAAGCCACACTTGGGAGGGAGTCCTAGGCCAGGGCTTTGGGAACTGGACTAGTTTTCTGTTGCTGTAATCAGTATCTCACAAGGCTGTAATCAGGATGTCAGCCAGGGTTGGGCTCTCATCTGAAGGTTCAGCTGGGGAAGTATGTGCTTCCTCATGCTCATGGAAGTTAGAAGCATTCAGTTTCTTGTGGCCATAGGACTTGTGGCAGCTTGCTTGTTCAAAGCCAGTGACAGAGAGAGAGAGAGAGACTCTAGCAATATATCCGGAAAAGAAGAAAACTCTAATTCGAAAAAATGCACATACCCCAGTGTTCACAGCAGCACTATTTACAACAGCCAAGATACGGAAACAACCTACATGTCCATCAACAGATGAATGGATAAAGGAGATGTGGTATATATAGACAATGGAATACTACTCAGCCATAAAAAAGAATGAAATAATGCCATTTGCAGCAACATGGATGGACCTAGAGGTTATCATACCAACTGAAGTAAGACAAATATCATATGATATCACTTATGTGTGGAGTCTAAAAAAATGATACAAATAAATTTATTTACAAGACAGAAATAGACTCACAGACATAGGAAACAAGCTTATAGTTACCAAAGGGGAAAGGGGAGCAGGGATAAATTACGAGATACACACTACTATATATAAAATAAACAACAAGGACCTACTGTATAGCACAGGGAGCTATATTCAATACCTTGTAATAACCTATAATGGGAAAGAATCTGAAAAGAATATGTGTGTGTGTGTGTGTGTGTGCATGTGTGTGTGTGTAGTGTGTGTAACCGAATCACTTTGCTGTACACCTGAAACTATCACAGCATTGTAAATCAACTATACTACAATTTTTAAAAAATGGATGCTACAATCTTATATAATCACTTAAACACAATCATATACATCCCATTGCCTTTCCCATATTCCACTGGTTAAAATCAAGTCACAGGTGCTGCCACACTCAAGAGGAAAGGATTATATGAGGGTATGAGCACCAGTAGGTGGGGACGGTAGGGCTATTTTATTCTGTCTGCCCACAGGGTCTATGGCCTGCAGTCTACCTGCTGCAATAAAGCTCTGGAGAGTCTTCCCACCAGGGGTGCTTGGAGTGGAAGGAGGAGACAGAATATGGAAGGAGAAGACATTTTCCAACACAAACATTAATCACAGTGCTTTAAAGATTATTTCTTTTTGTCTCTTACTAGACCTGAAAGTCTTTGGGGGAGGTATCATATTTTTTATACGAAATCTAGCATCATGCCTGGCACACAGCATTCCTTCAATACAAATTTGTGCCTGAATAGACAGACTGGGTTTTGGATATACAGGTATCAGTAACAAAATCTATATGGTTTGCCTGAATCTCAGTAGAGATTTTCTCTGCACTTGTCTTCAACATGCTATTTCTCTCTCATAAGGTTTGTAGAAACTCTGATAATTATTTTGTCCATCACAACCCTAGGATATAAGCATAGTTCGGAATATAAACTGCCTCATAAGTCCTATCTTTTATATGTTAAACATTCCTATTTATGAAGGAATATTCTAGTTAATGTTTCCTTGATCACAAACAAACTTGCAGTCAAGAGCCAAGAGACACTATACTACAGATTTGGTCAAATTATTAACGAGCTGGGGAGGGGATGGGAGGATTTTTATTTTACATTGCCAGCTCACTCACACGTTCCTTGGAGATAATAATCCTTTATATCATCACCTAAATTCCCAATGACGAGATACATGTGAAAGCCCTTACATTATGAACCTTTGCAGGGAGGAACGAGAGCTATGCCTACGTCTCTACAGATTTTCTTGAGCTATTTTCAGGTACAAAATAAGTAGAGAGAGAAAACCCATTGACTTAACTTTCTATGTTGGATGTTTAATACATTAAATATTCTACCCAAATGCTTAATTTGTTGGTTCCTTCCAGGCATGTGCCTAATTAAATGTCTATTACATGGTACCCATGTAATGCCAATTGGTTCAATCCCATTGCTACCTTACAAACCAATAGAAGAATATGGTTTTCAGGAGCGTAAGATGTGAATAGCATCATGCAATCGCATGACAAGTTTTACAAATTAAAAAAGGCTTATATACCATTACATTTCTTTAGCTCCTGGGAAATAAAGTAAATTGAAAACCCACATTCACATGTGGCAAAAATATTCTTCGTGTGCACCAAATTCCACCTGAAACCAAAAGGACTCACTTCCCTCCCCCATCCCAGAGTTCCAGCAGAATTCTTCATATTTGCTAAGGTATACAGAACAAAACAAAAATTCCTGCCCACGTGAATTTGACAATCTAAAAGGAAAGATATAAGATATACTATTAATAAATATTGAACAACTCAACTGCTGTTAAGTATTATGATAGGCTGAAAAATGTCCCTTTAAAAGTATCTATACCCTAACCTCTGGACTCTGTGAATACTACCTTAAATGTAACAAGGAGTGTTGCCCACCATCAAGCCAGCAGCCACTGCAGACCCCCTGCCTCTACCCATGGTACACCCTGAGGGGATTCAGGATGGAGAAAAACAGGATACTGGCCAGAGATAGTTAGGATGCAAATCAAAGGAACACTTTCAATGAGCACAGACTCTTGCATCTTCCCATACAAAGAAAAGCACTAAAATCATTAACTTGAGATGGCTGTTTTTTGTGATTACCAGAATCTTTTGATGTTCGACTACATGTTTTTTTTTGTTTGTTTTTTCTCCAAACAAAAGCTCCTATATATCCTGGCTCCACCCTTACCTCTCTGGAACAGTTCCTCAAACTATCTGAAAATCTGTTTCCCAGATATAATCCTCAACAAGGTCCCCAAATAAAGCATAACTTGCAACTTTTAGGTTGTGAGTTTTCTTTCAGTTGACAATGGCAAAAAAAGGACTGAAGCTGTGTTTCAACAAGGATCTTGAGATAAGAGATTACCCTGGATTATCCAAGAGTTTTAAATGCAATTGCATGTATCCTTATAAAAAGGGAGGCAGTGGGAGATTTGACACAGACACACAAACAGAAGAAAAAGCAATGTGACCACAGAAGCAGAGATTAGAGTAAAACGACCACAAGCCAAGGACTGCAGGCAGCCCCCAGAAGCTGGAAAAAGAAAGGAATGAATTCTTCCCTAAAGCCTCAGGAAGGAGAGTGACCCTGCCAACACTTTGATTTCAACCTGGAGAAAATGATTTTTTAAAAAGATAGAAATAGCTTATACTTGAATGAAGGTGAGCTGAGCCTGGGCAGGTAACTGTAGCCCCTGAGCCACTACACACCAACAAAGACCCAGGCTTTGCAGCCCAGCTCTGCTGCTGCAAGTCCCAGCGGACACACATGACAAACATTCCTGGCAAGTAATTTGGTCGACAAATCGAGGTTCAAGGAATAAAAGGAAAATAAGACTTTCCATCCTCACATATTGCATGGGCAACTTCAAGGATTCTTAGTGAAGAGAATATTGTGGTTAGGACAAGGAGAAAATATTTTGATTATAAATGTTAACTGACTAGATAGAATAGACAAGTGAAAGATCTATAGCACATGTTCTTGTGTTAAAGAAGAGTGACTATTTTCAGAGGACCACCAATAAAGCAACACTGAAGAGAAATATAAGAATATGAGTTTAACAATGAAATCAATCACAAGCATCCAGTAGGTGTTTCAATCATATTGTAAGTGAATTCAGCTGGATTTGCAGGATTCTGCAGTAACCTTTGAAACGCTGAAGGAAGTGACAGATACTTAGGGCTCAAATTTCACAGTTGATCTCTGAGAAGTATAGATGACCGTTCCTACATCCCAGGATTGTTGGGAGGATTAAATGAGATAAATACATAAGAACCTCTGGCCATCACCTGTCCTTAGGAGGCCAGAGCATACATAGCACCCTCACCCTCTTCCTCTTCTTTCTTCTCCTCCTCTTCCACCATGAGCCACAGGCCCTCAAAGGTCTAGCTCCACCTACCCCTGCGATTTCATTTCCACCCAACTTTCCTCCTACTGATTATGCTCCAGATTCACTGACCTTCTTTCTGTCCCTTGAACACACCCTACTTGCTCTCACTTGAGGGCTTCTGCTCAAGCTGGAAAGCTCTCGCTCCAGATCTTGGCATGGAGGATTCCCTCTCTTCATTCAGGTCTGAGTTCAAATGCTGTCTTCTCAAAGATGCTTTCCACAACCGCCACATTAAATCCTTCCCAGGAGTTTATCCTCAATCACAGCATCCTATTTTATTTTCTTTATAACACTGAATTTCTGGAATGACCTTATGGATCTAAGTCCTCTCTCTTCCCACTAGTGACAAAAACCTTGTCTGTCATATTTCTTGCTTCTCACTCAGCACCTAGAACAGTACCTGGTACAGAGTAGTGGCAGTAAATAAATACCTGATGCAGTTAATCATTATCAGTGTATAGAGTATGTACACACAGTTATTCTAGGTATAGGTATTCTGTGTGTATGTGTGAGAGAGAGAGAGAGAGAAAAACAGAGATGAGAGATGGAGACAGGGAGAGACAGAAGCAGAAAGAGAGAATGTAAATGAGTTGAGGAAGAGAATAAGCACCAAGTCACATGTATCAGTTTAAACCCAACTTTGTCACTTGAATCATGTGATTGTAGGTAAAATAACTAGGCTTTCTATGCTGTTTCCTGTCTGTCATTGAAGGGTGATAAGGATCTCTCTAGTATTAGGAGAATTCAATGAAATGCTCCAAGTCAAGCACTTAACATAATGCTGGCTATAACATACTAAGCTCTTAATAACTATTAACATGTATTTCCTGTCAAACAAAATTATTATCCCTTGGTACATAATGTAATACCCCACCCATCCTTAGCAAGCTATCATGACTACAGCAGCATAATCTTTAAAAAAGAAAAACCAAATTCTAGGATATCCAGTTATAATAATGAAGAGTCACCAGGGCCCTGACATTTACCAAAGTTGAAGGTCATATCTAGTCTAATGTTAAAAATTTTTCAGAGGGGGAGGAGATCAAGATGGCAGGGCAGAAGGACATGTAGCTCACCTCCCCCCACAAACACATCAAAAATACATCTACATGTGGAAAAATTCTCACAGAATACCAACTGAAAGCTGGCAGGAGATCTCTTATACAACTAAAACTCTAAGAAAGATCCCCACGTAACCAGGTAGGACAGAAAGAAAAAAAAAGGAATTTGGACAGGACATGCACCTCTGGGAAGGCACTGTGAAAGAGGAAAGTTTCCCTCATCCTGGGAACCTCCTTCACAGTGGCTGGGTGCTGAAACTCAGGCTTCAGCAGACAGACCCAGGGAGAGGACTCAGTTTGGCTGCATGAAGACAGTCTGAAAGGACTGCAGTGTGGTCCAGGCCAACAGAGTGGGTGTGCGCAGGATGGACCTGAGTCTGCCATAGGAACCTCATTATCAGCATGCTCATGGTGGAGTGCAGCTTTGGCTTCAGCGGACTTTGGGAGCTCACCTTCACGGGAGGCAGGGTTGACGTCTGAGCCGATTATCAATGCTCCCACAGTGGGGATAGGTCCAGGGGCTACACTAGCAGCAGCAGACTGTGAGTGCACAAACCAGGTGGCAGGAGGTGTCACAGAGTTGCATGTCCCAGTGACAGCACCTGGGGAGAAACACACAGTGGCTCCTTTCCCAGCAGGAGCACTCCAGTCCTGTCTACCTCACACCACAGTACACCTCACCCCGAACTGGATCTGGGGGTTTCTACTCCAACAACTGGGGAGCAGACCCTGCCCCTAACAGAGCTGTGACAGCCACAGAGCAAAGAGGAGGCCCTGCCCAACATCCAGTGCAGACTCCAGTCACCACAACATCAAACACACCCCTATCAAGGGGACAACAGCCACACACCGAGGAAAACCGTGGCAGGCATCTATACCAAAAACAGCCCTTGCACAAAAAATACTGGACTCACACAGTTCACACAGGGATGTTCCCACATAAAAACGGCCCCTCATGGGGCTTCCCTGGTGGTGCAGTGGTTGAGAATCCGCCTGCCAATACAGGGGACACGGGTTCGAGCCCTGGTCTGGGAAGATCCCACATGCCGCAGAGCAACTAAGCCCATGAGCCACAACTACTGAGCCTGCGCGTCTGGAGCCTGTGCTCCGCAACAAGAGAGGCCATGATGGTGAGAGGTCCGCACACCGCGATGAAGAGTGGCCCCCGCTTGCCGCAACTAGAGAAAGCCCTGGCACAGAAACGAAGACCCAACACAGCCAAAAAAAAAAAAAAAAAAAAAAAAACGGCCCTTCAAGACCACTGTAGATAACTGTTCCTCCTAAATTCATAGAGTCAGAGAAATTTAAGTAAAATGAAACAGAGGGATTACTCCCAATTAAAAGAACAAGAGAAATCCCTTGAAAGAACAATGAAACAGATCTCTCTAGTCTGCCAGACCCTGAGTTCAAAAAAGAGGTAATAAAAATGCTAAAGGAATTAACAGAGACTGTCAAAAGAAATGCAGATCACTGTAACAGGAACTAGAACCTATAAAGAGGAACCATTCAAAATTAGACAACTCAATTGCTGAGATAAAAACTGAGCTAAAGGCAATGAATAACAGCCTAAATAATGCAGAAGAACAAATAAGTGATCTGGAAGATAGAATAATGGAAATCACCCAATCAGAACAGCAGACAGAAAGACAAGTGAAAAAAAAGAAAAGAAAGCAACATATGAGATCTGTGGGATGACATAAAGCATGCCAACCTATGCACAATAGGGGCTCCAGAAGAAGAAGAAAGAGAAAAGGAATCAAAGATGTATTTGAAGAAATTATGGCTGAAAACCTCCCTGATCTAAAGAAGGAAACAGATATCCAAGTACAGGAAGCACAGAGGCTCCCAAATAAGAGGAACCCAAAAAGACACACACCAAGATGTATCATAATTAAAATGGCAAAAATTAAAGATAAAGAGAGGATTCTAAAGGCAGCAAGAGTAAAACAAAGAGTCAGTTACAAGGGAACCCCCATAAGGCTATCAGCTGATTTCTCTACAGAACCTTTTTCAGGCCAGAAGGGAGGAGCAAAATATATTCAAAGTGCTGAAAGGGAAAAGCCTGAAACCAAGGATACTCTACCCAGCAAGACTATCACTTAGAATAGGAGAGAGAAAGAATTTCTCAGAAAAGCAAAAACTAAAAGAATGCAGCAATACTAAAACTGAAGGAAATAGTGAAAGTTCTTCTCTAAATAGAAAAGAAGTAAGAATCTATAGGAAAGGGAAAATCACAATACGAAAGGCAAATATTTAAAAGGATTGAAGATCACTTAAACAAGCTGGTACATAAACTTTAAAAAAAAAATCAAAAAAATTTCTGAAAGCAATTATAACTACAATGAACAGCAAAAGTATAAACATGAAGATGTAAAACAGGACATCAAGATCACAAAACATAGGTGAGGGGAATAAGAAAATGTAGATCTTTTAGAATGTGTTGGGAACTTCCCTCGTGGTGCAGTGGTTAAGAATTTGCCTGCCAATGCAGGGGACACGGGTTCGATCCCTGGTCCAGAAAGATCTCACATGCCACGGAGCAACTAAACCCGTGCGCCACAACTACTGAAGCCTGTGCTCTCTAGGGCCTGCATGTCACAACTACTGAGCCCACATGCTGCAACTACTGAAGCCCGTGTGTTCTAGGGCCTGTGTGCCACAACTACTGAGCCAGGGTGCTGCAACTACTGTAGCTCACGCACCTACAGCCTGTGCTCCACAACAAGAGAAGCCACTGCAATGAGAAACCCGTGCACCACAACGATGAGTAGCCTCCGCTCACTGCAACTAGAGAAAGCCCCTGCACAGCAACAAAGACCCAACGCAGCAAAAAAAAAAAAAAAAAAGAATGTGTTTGAACTTATATGACTATCAGTCTAAAGCAAGTAGATATAGTTATGAGTTAACATACTTGAAAACCAGGCTAGTCACAAATCAAAAATATATAATAGATTCACAAAAACCAAAAAGAAAGAAACTCAAGCACAATTTAAAAAAAAAACCCATCAACCTACAAAATGGAAAAGCAAAAAAAAAAAAAAAAAGGAACAAAGAAGAAATACAAAATCAAATGGAAAACAAGGTTTAAAATGGCAATAAATACATACTTATCATAATTACTTTAAATGTCAATGGAATAATGCTCCAATCAAAAGACACAGAATGGCAGATTAGATAATAAAACAAGACCTACCTAATTAAAATTCAGGAGAGGAAAAAAATATTCAGCAAACAATTCAGGTGAGTTTCAGGTGAGTATTTCAAAACATTACTCTGCCTCACCACCATAAGTCATGCTGCCTCAGGCTCCCTGGTGCTATCATATTAAAATTTTCTAAGAACTAGTAGGAAAGAGTTTTAGCAAGACACCCAAGACAGTCTGACTTAAAGTGTGAATCCTTTGTGCCTACATGGACACACACACATACACACACAGACAATTTTGGAACAATATTTGTGTTTGCATATGTATAAAATTTTTGGAGATCTATTTCATAGTTTTTTGGAAATATTTCCCAAAGTAAGAGCAATATCACATTGGTTTTAAACTACGGTCCATCAGAAGAAAGTGTATGCTGTTACTTTAAGTCTCATTCCAGAAGGTTAGTTGTGCTGTTCAGGAATTACACCTCAGTTGCTGTCAGCTAAACATTTCATCAAAAAATTCTCTATTCCAGTGTCGTATAAAAGGAGACAAGGTTAGCACTCCCCTTGACAACAATGGAAGAGGCCCTTGGGCCTGACAACATGCATATGGTTAAGGCATTTCCACCTACTTCGTGGCATCTAACCATTGTTTTTTATCCAAATTGTAAGGGAAGAGGTAAAATTGTCACTATTTGCAGATGACATGATACTATATATATATATAGAAAACCCTAAGGACTTCACACAAAACTACTAGATCTAATAAATGAATTCAGCAAAGTAGCAGGATACAAGATTAACATTCAGAAATCAGTGCATTTCTTTACACTAACAATGAAATATCAGAAAGAGAACATAAAAAAAATACCTTTTAAAGTCGCACTAAAAAAATAAAATACCTAGGAATAAACCTTACCAAGGAGGTGAAAGACTTATTTGCTGAGAACTATAAAAACATTAATAAAGTAAATTAAAGAGGATTTAAAGAAATGGAAAGATATCTCATGTTCTTGGGTTGGAAGAATTAATATTGTTAAAATGGCAATACTGCCCAAAGCAATCTACAGATTTAATGCCACCCCTATCAAATTATCCATGACATTTTTCACAGAACTAGAACAAATAATCCTAAAATTTATATAGAACCATAAAAAACCCAGAATTGCCAAAGCAATCCCAAGGGGGAAAAAAAAAAAAAGCAAGAGGCATAAATCTCCCAGACTTCAGACAATACTACAAAGCTACAGTAATCAAAACAGTGTGGTATTGGTACAAAAACAGACATACGGATAAGCAGAACAGAACAGAGAGCCCAGAAACAAACCCACACACCTCCAGTCAATTATTCTTTGACAAAGGAGGCAAGAATATAAAATGGGAAAAAAGTCTCTTCAGCAGGTGGTGCTGGGAAGGTTGGACAGCTGCATGTAAATCAATGAAGTTAGAACACACCCTCACACCATGCACAAAAATAAACTCAAAATGGCTTAAAGACTTAAATATAAGACCTGACACTATAAAACTCCCAGAAGAGAGAATAGGTGAAACATTCTCTGACATAAATTGTACCAATGTTTTCTTAGGTCAGTCTCCCAAGGCAATAGAAATAAAAACAGAAATAAACAAATGGGACCTAATCAAACTTACAAGCTTTAGCACAGCAAAGGAAACCATAAAACAACCAAAAAGACAACCTACGGAATGGGAGAAAATATTTGTAAATGATGTGCCCAACAAGGACTTAATCTCCAAAATAAACAAAGAGCTCACACAGCTCAACAACAACAACAAAAAACAAACCCAATCAAAAAAATGGGCAGAAGACCTTAATAGACATTTCTCCAAAGCAGATATACAGATGGCCAGTAGGCACATGAAAAGATGCTCAACATCACTAATTACTAGAGAAATGCAAATCAAAACTACAGTGAGGTACCACTTCACACTGGTCAGAATGGCCATCATTAAAAAGTCTACAAATAACAAATGCTAGAGAGGGTGTGGAGAAAAAGGAATCTGCTTACACTGTTGGTGGGAATGTAAGTTGGTACAGCCACTATGGAAAACAGTATGGAGGTTCCTCAGAAAACTAAAAATAGAGGTACCATATTATCCAACAATCCCATTTCTGGACATATACCTGAACAAAACTATAATTCAAAAAGATACATGCACCTCAGTGTTCATAACAGCAATATTCACAATAGCCAAGACATGGAAACAACCTAAATGTCCATCGACAGACGAATGGATAAAGAAGATGTGGTACATATATACAATGGCTTACTACTCAGCCATAAAAAAGAATGAAATAGGGGCTTCCCTGGTGGCGCAGTGGTTGAGAATCCGCCTGCCAGTGCAGGGGACACGGGTTCGAGCCCTGGTCTGGGAAGATCCCACATGCCGTGGAGCAACTGGGCCCGTGAGCCACAACTACTGAGCCTGCGCGTCTGGAGCCTGTGCTCCGCAACAAGAGAGGCCGCGATAGTGAGAGGCCCGCGCACCACGATGAAGAGTGGCCCCCGCTCGCCGCAACTAGAGAAAGCCCTCGCACAGAAACGAGGACCCAACACAGCCAAAAATAAATTAATTAATTAATTAATTTAAAAAAAAAAAAAGAATGAAATAATGCCATTTGCAGCAACATGGATGCAACTACAGATTATCATATTAAGTGAAGTAAGTCAGAAAGAGAAAGACAAATACCATATGATATCACTTATATGTGGAATCTAAAATATGGCACAAATGAACTTATCTACAAAACAGAAACACACTCACAGACATAGAGAACAGACTTGTGGTTGCCAAGGGGGAGAGAGAAGGATGGACTGGGAGTTTGGGATTAGTAGATGCAAACTATTACATTTAGAATTGATAAACAACAAGGTCCTACTATATAGCACAAGGAACTGTATCCAGTCTCCTGGGATAAAGCATAATGGAAAAGAGTATTAAAGAAAGAATGTTGCTTCCATGTCTTGGCTATTGTAAACAGCACTGCAATGAACACTGGGGTTCATGTATCCTTTCAGACCACGTTTTTCTCTGGGTATATGCCCAGGAGTGGGATTGCAGGATCATATGGTAGCTCTATTTTTAGTTTCTTAAGGAACCTCCATACTGTTTTCCATAGTGGCTGCACCAATTTACATTCCCACCAACAATATAGGAGGGTTCCCTTCTCTCCACACCCTCTCCAGCATTTATTGTTTGTGGATTTTTTGATGATAGCCATTCTGACAGTTGTGAGGTGATATCTCACTGTAGTTTTGATTTGCATTTCTCTAATAATTAGCGATGTTGAACATCTTTTCATGTGCCTCTTGGCCATCTGTATGTCTTCTTTGGGGAAATGTCTGTTTAGGTCATGGAAGCAACCTAAATGTCCAATGACAGAAGAATGGATAAAGAAGATGTGGTACATATATGCAATGGAATATTACTCAGCCATTAAAAAGAATAAAATAATGCCATTTGCAGCAACATGGATGGACCTAGAGACTGTCATACTGAGTGAAGTCAGACAGAGAAAGAGAAATATCACTTATGTGTGGAATCTAAAAAAAATGAAACAAATGAGCTTATTTACAAAACAGAAACAGATTCACAGACGTAGAGAATGAACTTATGGTTACTGGGGGATGGGTGGGGGGTAGGGATAGTTAGGGAGTTTGGGATTGACATGTACACACTGCTATATTTAAAATGGATAACTAGGGGACTTCCTAGTGGTGCTGTGGTTAAGGATCCGCCTGCCATTGCAGGCGACATGGGTTCAAGCCCTGGTCCAAGAAGATCCTACATACTGTGGAGCAACTAAGCCCGTGCGCCACAACTACTGAGCCCACACGCCACAACTACTGAAGCCCGCACGCATAGAGCCCGTGCTCCCCAACAAGAGAAGCCACTGCAATGAGAAGTCCACACACCGCAAAGAGTAACCTCCACTCACCGCAACTAGAGAAAGCCCACGCACAGCAATGAAGACCCAACGCAACCAAAAATAATTAATTAATTTAAAAATGATATTAAAAAATAAATAGATAAATAAAATGGATAACCAACAAGGACCTACTGTATAGCACAAGGAACTCTGCTCAATATTATGTAACAACCTAAATGGGAAAAGTATTTGAAAAAGAATAGATATGTGTACATGTATAACTGAATCACTTTGCTGTACACCTGAAACTAACACAACATTGTTAATCAATTATACTCCAATATAAAATAAAAAGTTTTAAAAAAAGAATGTGTATGTGTATAACTGAGTCACTTTGCTGTGCAGCAGAAATTAGTTCAACATTGTAAATCAACTATACTTCAATAAAAATAATAAAATGTCTCTATTCCAGAAGTAGCTACTACAAGCTCTTCAGTTATCTCTTTCTCATCAATTTCAGACATTTTGCTAAGATAATGGATGTTCAAATTGGGTTTTCATTAGTGAAAGTAATCGTATCCAATATATGTGCAGTAGCTAAACTATTTTAGAGATATTTCCACCCCTAAAATGAACAGAGTTTAAGAATTTGGAACTATGCTGTCCAATATGGTAGCCACAAGACACATGGGCTATTTAGCATATGAAATATTGCTAGTTCAACATGTTAAAATGATAAGATTTTGGATAAACCAGGTCATATAACATATATTATTCAAATTATATTGTTTTTCGTTTTTAAATATGGCTCACATTATATGTTGCCACTGGACATCACTGGTCTAAAGACCCTTTAACTGTGCTGATGATGGTGCTCTGGGTTTAATCCCTAAATGGTCTTCGATCTTGTCACTGATTCAGTAGATTCCATGCTTCCACCATAACTGACAGGGTTAGCTGAATCCTGTCACTGGAATAGTGACTCATTTGACTCAGGCATCATGCATTATGGTAGGCATGGGATGCCTAGAACAGACATCAAAATAATCAAACTATTGACCTTCATAGAATTCACCGAAAAGGTGCTTTGTGTCATGACCATATGACAAAATTTGTTCTGAAAGCTTGTTGTCATTATAACCTGGTAGTAAAGTTGCAAAGAAATAGCTAAACCTCACCTATTCTAGAATACTGCCTTTTTCATATTATCTTATTTTCTTTTGCTGAGTTATAGTTGTTTTACAATATTATACAATTTTACATATTATATGTACGACTTAGTGATTCACAATTTTTAAAGGTTATACTCCATTTATAGTTATAAGATAATGGTTATATTTCCTGTACTATACAGTCTATCCTTGGAGTTTATTTATTTTATACATAATAATTTGTACCTCTTAGTCCCCTACCCTTATATTGCCCCTCCCACCTCCCCTCTCCCCACTGGTAACCACTAGTTTCTTCTCTATATCTGTGAGTCTGCTTCTTTTTTGTTATATTCACTAGTTTTATTTTTTAGATTCCACATGTAAGTGATATCATGCAGTATTTGTCTTTCTCTATCTGACTTATTTCACTTAGCATAATGCCCTCCAAGTCTAGCCTTGTTGTTGCAAATGGCAAATTTTCATTCTTTTTTATGTATGGGTGAGTCATATTCCATTGTATATATATATATACACCACATCTTCTTTATCCATTCATCTGTTGATGCACACTTGGGTTGCTTCCATATTTTGGCTATTGTAAATAATGCTGCTATGAACATTGAGGTACATGTATCTTTTTGTTTTTTTCTCTTTTTTTTTAATTTGTTTGTTTTATTTATTTATTTTTGGCTGTGTTGGGTCTTTGTTGCTGCGCGTGGGGCTTTCTCTAGTTGCGGCGAGCAGGTGCTACTCTTTGTTGCGGTGCGCAGGCTTCTCATTGCAGTGGCTTCTCTTGTTGCAGACCACGGGCTCTAGGCATGCAGGCTTCAGTAGTTGTGGTGCGCGGGCTCTAGAGTACAGGCTCAGTAGTTGTGGCGCACGGGCTTAGTTGCTCTGCGGCATGTGGGATCTTCCCAGACCAGGGCTCGAACTTGTGTCCCCTGCATTGGCAGGCGGATTCTTAACCACTGCACCACCACGGAAGCCCACGTGTATCTTTTTGAATTAGTGTTTTCATTTTCTTTGGATACATATCCAGGAGTAGAATTGCTGGATTATATGGTAGTTCTATTTTTAGTTTTTTTGAGGAAATGCTCTACTGTTTTCCACAGTGGCTGCACAATTTACATTTCCACCAATAGTGTAGAAGGGTTCTCTTTTCTCCACATCCTCACCAACATTTGTTACTTTTGTTCTTTTTGATGATAGCCATTCTGACAGGTGTGAGGTGATATCTCATTTTGATTTTGAGTTTGCAGTTTTCTGATAATTAATGACGTCGAGCATTTTTTCCTGTGCCTGTTGGCCATCTGTATTTCTTCTTTGGGAAAATCTCTATTTTGTCTTCTGCCCATTTTTTAATCAGGTTCTTTGGTTTTTTTTGATGTTGAGTTGTATGAGCTGTTTGTATATGTTGTATATTAACCAAGAAAGAGGAAGATGTAGAATCCAGGAAGCAAGAGATGCAGCTCAGGGAAGAAGCGCTGGGAATGCCAGGTTAGTGGTGAAAGGAGATCCGCTCATCCAAGGATGACCACTGTGCTGCTGGCCTGTCCAGATGGGAGCCCGTGGACGATGACTTTCGGGAGGTCTGTCTCCAAGAAAAAAGTGATGACTTAAATATCTTCAGACACATTGAGAGGAGATTTATCCTTCTGTTGGAGTGTTTAGAGGCTCACAGAAAATTAAAAGTAACAATTATTAACTCAAGGGAAAACAAAGTTATACAAGCATGAAAATGCAATCAGAGAATACTGCATGGCTTGGCTCGATTAACATTTCCATAGGTTTAATAATAATTGATCCTTGGGCTAATCAAAAGGCATGATATAAGTTTGCTGAGAGGATGGGTAGAGGGTAAGTATGGGGTATAATAGTAACGATTGGGGAAGTGGGAGCATGATATAAAATCATTTTAAAAGTGGGAAGCCAATAATATTCCAAACTTAAATCAAGTAGGAAATAGCAGTATAAACATGCCATCTAGAAATATGGGAGTAAATATCCAAAGAAACAGCTTTAAAGTAAAAAAATAATTACCTTTTGTAAGTATGAATGTACTTTTTTTTAGAGACTATCTGACTAAAACTATGTCAATATAATCAATTAAATATAGTTCTATTAAAAAAAACTTTAAAGGGAAACTGAGCAAGCTAGTATCTAGCTAGGAGAAAGGAAGACATTTCTGCTCAATCCTGTTATGTTTAAAGTAAACTGCTTGACCACAGAGCTTCCCATCCAGTGGGAGAGATGGATCCAGCTTAGAATGGTCCCTGTGAAAAATCAGAGAGGTCAATTTTTTTTTCAGCTGTAAACAAGAATTTGGATTTTATTTTATTTTATTTTTAATTTTTAAATTCTTTTGGTTGCGTTGGGTCTTCGTCGCTGCGTGCGGGCTTTCTCTAGTTGTGGCGAGCAGGCGCTACTCTTCGTTGCAGTGCACAGGCTTCTCTTTGCGGTGGTTTCTCTTGTTGTGGAGCACGGGCTCTAGGTGTGCGGGCTTCAGTAATTGTGGCTCGTCGGCTCTAGAGTGCAGGCTCAGTAGTTGTGGCGCCCGGGCTTAGTTGCTCCACGGCATGTGGGATCCTGCTGGGCCAGGGCTCAAACCCAGTCGCCTGCATTGGCAGGCAGATTCTTAACCACTGTGCCACCAGGGAAGCCCCAGAATTTGGATTTTAGAAGGCTGGTAGGGGAGAAAGAAAAAGAAAGAAAGAAAGCAACTCTGGAGATAAAGAAGAGCATGAAAGAAGGAATGGCTTGGCAATGAGCATGGCAAGTGGCCAGACCCTAAGGACTTCAGCCTGGCTGGAAGAGTGTTGAGCTGTGGAGTAACATTAGGAAGTGGGGGGTTGGTGGGGAGTGGAGCCAGATTCCAGTCTAAAGAGTTTGTCAACACCGGGTCTCTCAGCCAACATCTCATCTGTGGCTCCTGGATGCCGGTATCTCAGAGCCATGCACGGACCAGAAACTTAATCACTAAGCCTCTGAAATTAGATTATTGCAGACATCTGACCTCATCTTCCCTCATCCTTAAGTTTTTCATCATCTCCTTGCCCCCAACGTGAGGAATTAATTATAAGACTATCAGAATTCCAGCAGGATGAATTCTCAGCCTTCACACGCCTTCCACATCCAAGTCAGGGCCCCAACAGGGAAGGAGGAGACTTGGAATGCGGCTATCTGGGTAGACAGGCTTAACAACTTTGAGCCCCCAATTTCCCAGAATCCTTTGGCCTGTAAAAGCAGCTCATTTCCTTTATTAGAGGATAACAATTACCCCTTGTTTGAAGATAATGCAGTATCTTCTGCGGCAGCAGGTACCTTATAGGACAATGTTTGCCCTCCTCAGGATCTGCCCCATCCTGGACCAAGACTGGGGTCAAATGTGAGCATGGCCCAACGGGAGAAGTCCAGGCCTGCCAAGGGATTATACACTGAAGGAGCTGCAGGAGCTAACAAAGATATACCAACAAGAAGGGGTAGAATTTGCCTGGACACGGATCTTGAAGGTCTTGAATCAAGGGGAGTAGAAAATAGAGCTGGATAATCATCAGTATGGGGGAACTCTTCCATGACACAAGACTTAACATCCTGATAAGGCCCCAGGGCTTTTCCTAATTCCCTGTTAGGATAGCTCTTAGAAGCCTGACCCACTTAAATGAAGAAAAGATACAAGAGCTACTGTGGCAGAGTATGGAGGGAGGATTAAAAGGCTCGGAGGAATGGCCAAGCTGGAATGGATTTATTATAATCCATATACCAGAAAACCCGCTATATTCCTTGGGAGAGCCCAGAGGTCATTCTGGTTATCACAACAATATGAAGTATGCTGGGGAAGGAGTGTCACTGGCATCATTAAGAAGCTTCATAATTGCTGTCCTCTGTAAACTGTCCTCTATAGGTAGAAGGTGCTGCTTCAATACTGGACTCCTTACAAGCTATGGGGATCATAGAACCCAAAAATAACAGAGGCCTGATAGCAGCACTTACTTGCCAGAAGCTAGGTGGTCATGATTACCACCATGGGCAGCAAAGTCAGAATGGTAGCCAGTGGTAGCTGACCTTCAGGGTGCTATAGGACATGGTGTTCACAGAAGCAAGGTATATAAATAGCCAAGAGATTATTGCTTAATAATATTCAGCAATACCAAGAATGTATTAGCAGAAGGTTGAGATCAGCTGTCCCAGTAGAAAGTCATGATCCTTTGCCCAATTTCCAAACCCAAGTCAGTTCTCAGATCCAGAATCCAATGATTGAAAGAGAGGAGACAGAAAAATTGGGGACAATTTGAGCATCCAAATAATGATAGTAAGGGATTATAACACTAAATAAAGTAAAAACCCATAGGGGCTACAATGATATAAATAAATAAGGGAGAAGGGAAAGCTCTTTTCTTGCAGTAGAAAGCCAATAGAAGGAATAATGAAATCAGAAACCACCATCAACAAGCACCTTGACTCAGGCAAGAATAACCAATGATAGCTAAAATAGTGCATGAAAATTTGGTAAGAAAATAGGAGATAATATTCACATACTCTCAAGTATCACCCCCACGAGATACTTATTAATCGCAGAATGTAAAATAGTAATAATGGTAACCTGGCAGGTACCATTTTAGCCAAATCATCAAACTTAACGTAGCCAGGATGTTCAGTAGTAGTTCTGCCAAAAATGTGTAATTTGAATCTGATCATGAGGCAAACAAACCCACATTGAAGGACACGCTACAGTATAATTGGGCTGTACTCTTCAAAAATGTCAATTTCATGAAATACAAAGGCAGACTTGGGAACTGTTGTAGATCAGTGGAGACCAAAGAAATACGACAGCTGAGAGCAATGCTTGACCCTGGATACTCTTTTAATATAAAGGATGTTATTGAGACAATTGGTAAAATCTGAGTAAGGTCTATAGTTTAGGTAATAGTATTATATCAATGTTAATTTGGGGGTTTTGATTATTATACTATGGCTATTTAAGAGAATTCCTTGTTTTTAGAAAATACGTACTGAAGTGTTTAGAAATAAAGGGGAATCATGCTGCAAATTAGTCTTAAACAGTTCGGAAAAAAAGTATGTATACGTATGTATATACATACATACTACACACGCACATCGAGCCACCAATCCATCCATCTACAGAGAAAAGGATATAGCAAATGTAGTAAAATGTTAACATATGGGGGATCTGGGTAAAAGATATCCAGGAATTCTTTGTACTGTTCTTGCAACTTTTAAGTTTTAAATAATGTAAAGATTAAATATAGAGAGAGGAAAGGAAGCTTCAATACCACAAGTGTATATAGCAATGATTCCCAGAGTAGTCCCTGCCTGTGGTCATTTACCCAAATAACCATATATTGGGGAGAAGTCCAAGGTGACACTGATAACCAGAAAACCATAGCACTACTCTGACCTCCTGTTAGAACAGAGGTACTTGATACCAGGTAATACTTGGATTTCTGAACCAATCCTACCCATCTCACAGTGGGTCTACTGGGTCCACGCAGCTTTCTAGTGGTCATTTCTCCAGTTCCTGAATGCGTAAATGGAACGCACATACTTAATCACTTATTAAACTCTTGCATTGGACATTGGTTCCTTAAACAGTAGAGTAAAAGAACTGTAGTAGGAAAGGTCACATGAGGGCCCATGAAACTACCCCTACCTTTAGTGTAAATAATAAAAACCAAATTGCTTCCCAAGGGAATGAGAGAGATCAGGCCCACTCTTGGACTTAAATAATGCAGTGGCAATTGTCTGTGTCCCCATTTATATTCTCATTTAATTTGCCCCCGTGGCCCCTTACAAAAACCTGATGAATCATGGTGGATAACAATGGACTAGTAAAAACTTAATCAAGTAGTAGCCTCAGTTGTAGTTATTGTGCCAGATGTGGTTATCCTTACTAGAGAAGATTAACACAGGCTATAGAATGTGTCTTTAGCTCTTGATCTGGCAAATGCATTCTCTCCCATGCCTATCAGGAGGGAAGAGCAGAAGCAGGTTGCATTGCCACGTGATGGACAAAAAGGTACATTCAAGATCTTGTCCCAGATTATTACTTCTCTGTCACACCATAGTCCCAAAAGCAACTAAGAGCATCCAGACATTCTGCAGAACATCACATTCATCTACTATACTGATGATATCATGTTACCAGGTATTCGTGATGTCTTTATACAGGCTCCACAGGGTGGGAAATAAATCCTACAAAGATTCAGAGTCCTTCTACCACAGTTTTTGGGTTCAATGCTCTGGAGCATTCCAGAATATTACCTCCAAAGTAAGGGCAATTTATTATACCTTGTACCTCCTACCACTAAAAGAAAAAAACACAGTGCTTGATGGGCCCCTTTGGACTTTGTGGGTAGTATCACAAAGTCCAGGAGAGTGGGACAAGTATTCTTGGGAATACTGCCCTGACTCATTTATCAAATTATTTTGAAGGCTTTCATTTCTGAATTGGGCCTAGAGTAAGAAAGGGATCAGTGGCAGGTTTAAACCATAGTATAAGCAACCTGACACTTGGGCCATACTATTAAGGCAGATTCAATAGTACTAGAGGTAGGAAAAGGTGTCTTGTGAAATTTTAGGCAAGCTATGAGAGTCACAGCACAGATCATTAGGGTTCTGCATGTATAGGGCATACAGGGAATTAATTATACACCATTTGAGAAATAGCTCCTGGCATGTTAGAGATGGAGCATCTTATCATGGGATAGTAAGTAACCGTGTACTATAAATGCCCATCATGACCCACATAGGCCGAGAAGCAATCCACCTATGAATAAAGTGGCACATCTGGGATCAGCCTCAAGCAGGTGCAGAGGTCGCAAATAAGCTGCAAGAACAGGTAGCCCAGATTCCCAGCACACCCATCCCTACTGCACTGAAGCCTTTCCCTTGGCTCACACCTGTGACCTTATGGGGCCATTCCCTATGATCAGCTGACAAACAAAAGAGAAGGAAAGCCTGAGTTGATTCTTGGGCTCAGACCCCTCAGGGATGAGACTTTGGGTCATCCCATCAAACAAGTCACCTAGACAAGCAGAAATGATAGCTGAGGGCGAGAAGAATCTAGGATCAATGGTAAAGTTTGGAGGTGAATATTAGTTGTGACTTCAGGACCAGCTTGCCACTAACTCTCCTCTTGTATGTTTTCCTAGAAACTGATCAACCAGAATCCTGGAGAATCCATGCTTCAGTTAAAAGTGAATCAGAACAGGGTAGACTGTATTGATAGTTGATGCTGTTGGTGTCCCATCCAAATCTTTTTCTTTTTTTTTTACTGGGTTGTACATATTCTCTCAGCTGCTATGACTGTTGGCTAATAATAGCTCCCAGGCACCCTGCTATGGAAACTTGCTCTCAGCCAAGAGAAACCACCTTGCCCAGAAGTCTACAAAGCCAACCTCCATACTCATCAACATTGCCAAAGAAAAAGAGAGTATAGGATACAAAAGACAGTGTGAGTTACACTCCAGACCATCTCTCTCACCATCCTCATGGATGGGCTACACTTTACCGGAAACTACATTCCTTGCTTTGCCTCTTTCCCTACCTGGTCGCACTCCCCTGCTCTTCTACATATTTTTCTTCTGAAAACGACTCCTTAAATAAAATACATGCACCTGAATTCTTGTCTCAGGATCTGCTTCTAGGGTAGCCAACCTAAGACATCTGTGATACTGATATGACTCAAAATTTGAAAATCTGTGGACAGAGGGAATTTTTTTTTTCCAAATTTTCTTTGTATCTCTATTTTTTTTTAATTTTTGAATTGTATTTTATTTATTTTTTATACAGCAGCTTCTTATTAGTTATCCATTTTATACATCTTAGTGTATATATGTCAATGCCAATCTCCCAATTCATCCCACCACCACCACCCCCTGCCACTTTCCCCCCTTGGTGTCCATACGTTTGTTCGGACAGAGGGAATTTTTGCTACCAATTTTTGCTCAGATTTTACCTTAGTTAAGAAGTTAGCTGTTCAACAGCATTAGTTCATGATTTCTCCCAGGGCTAGTGTATATTTTTAATGAGCTTAAAAACAAAAGAAGCCAAAGATGAGGTTGAACTCAACTAACATGCCAGGATCGTCACGAAAGTCACATTCTCGTGTATATCTGTGAGGTGACAGTGAGGAAAGGATTGGAGAATAGGGTGGGGGAGACCGCATGCTCCCTCCACCCCATCCTCTCCATCACACCCCATCACTTCTATCCTGAAGCTCCAATGAGTGTGTCCATCTCCTTATATTCAAGAGTTTCTAACAATATGACAAAAGCAGCACTTTAGATCAATTTGGCAATGAACCAAAATGGACTGGAGCTGACCAAGATGAGGAGAAGGAGACCTGTGGAGAGCCTGTGACAGAGATAAGAGTTAGATATGAGATGGTGAACGCCTACATTTTTATGGTGTCACCATGAATGGAAAGGAAGGAATAGAAATGATATTTATTTTACCCTGAAGGTTCTCAGGCTCCACCGTCCTGTGGATTCAATTAACACTGAAGCAACATTAATACCCCAAGTTCCCTGGATCACCACTGCCACCTGCTGGTGTAAATCTCATCTTCCCCATTCATTCCTGGACCACCCAAAGGGACCTCTTAGGTGCTCCCATCCTTCTGCCTCAGGCTCCTCCTGTATGTAGGCTTCCTACACACCGCAGGAGGATCTTGCCTCAACAGCACTGAACTGGGGCTCCCTGAGTGCTGACTGCTGTTCCCAAGGCTTCAAAACTCTTGAAGTGACAGAGTGCTCCTTGACTGCCAGCTGAAAGTACGCCAGAGCCACACTGTGCTTGAGCAGCGCTGAGGAGACGAACACTCTCCCACCCATTTGTTCTTTGTGAAGACTTATGGCACACAGAGCCCCAATGAAGAGTTTCTTTAGAGTAGTTGATAATGTTGATTATATGCCACCATCTCATTCACTGACTATTTCACATGCATATATGTTGACTAATCAACTAGACTGGACAGCCCTCCAGGGAATCTACTTTCTCTGTATATTCAATAGTGTCTAGAGTGGTACAATGCATATTGGTCATGCTCAAAAAATCCTGGTTGAGTGATTAACCAATAAAGATGGGGCAAGATTCCCAAGTCATTGCTTAAAGAGAGGAAACTCCTTCATTCTCTACGTGATAAGAGTGACTGTAAGTCAAAGTAGAATCTATTAATTTGATCATACTATCTTCTGTTATTATTGGGGGCAATAGCCTGCTGGCACCCAAGACCTTTGACAGAGTTAAACTAGAAATAAAAACTATCTGAAACAGATGGTCGGTGCAACAGAATGACCTTTGGACCTGTAAGATTGAGGTAGGAG
The DNA here is from genome assembly GCF_965194805.1 of Balaenoptera borealis. NCBI lineage: Eukaryota > Metazoa > Chordata > Mammalia > Artiodactyla > Balaenopteridae > Balaenoptera > Balaenoptera borealis. Next base: position 64,083,131 of record NC_138866.1, on the reverse strand, counting down.
ATAGATGGGTCCCTGGGCCAGACAGCTGTGGTGTTTGTCACGTGGAGTAAAAGTGAAACTTTGTTCTCCCCCAGACACTCCAAGGACAAAGTTAGTGGCGGAAGATGAGCTCTGCTAAAGTAAAGAGATAAGGTACCCGCTCCTGAGGTCAAGGAAAACTTCCCTGTCTGCACATGCGCAAGAAGGCTCCTTGGGGATCAGAAAGGGAGGGGGCACCACCCCATAATGTGTGTGGACATGTACCCACAGGCCTCTACTGTGGGATCCACCTTAGCAAAAAGTTGCGCACGCATCTTGGGGAGCATTCTAGGACCAGTCAGGTGTGAAAAAAGAAACAAGATAATTGGCCAAATGTAAACAAAGACCCAGAAGGACTGTCCTATGCAAGTGATTTAAATCACCTCTTTACTGAGATCCTCATTCAGGATGCCTGCATTCCTCTCCGGGTGCGCATCTCTGCCTAGCTTCTAACTTACCGCACTCCGCATTAGACAGAACGCCCGTACCCGTTCTCTCTGGGTGTGTATTTCTGCCTTGCTTCTGTCTTTTTATTATGATTATTTATTTATTCATTCATTCATTCATTCATTTAGGCTGCTTTGGGTCTCCGTTGCTGCGTGCGGACTTTCTCTAGTTGAGGCGAGCGGGGTCTACTCTTCGTTGCAGTGCGCGGGCTTCTCATTGCGGTGGCTTCTCTTGTTGCGGAGCATGCGCTCTAGGCTCACAGGCTTCAGTAGTTGTGGCGCACGGGCTTAGTTGCTCCGTGGCATGTGGGATCTTCTCGGACCAGGGATCGAACCCGTGTCCCCTGCATTGGCAGGCACATTCTTAACCACTGTGCCACCAGGGAAGTCCCTTGCTTCTGTCTTAAATAAATAAACTGTTTCTCTGTGTGCTCTCCTATACATTGTGCTGTGTCTCTAACAATAACTTTTGTACCTGTTTTTATAGTTTTTGCCTCCTTGAAACATTCTTGCTTTCAAATGCGGGAGAGAGCCAGGGCCACTTTCCTTCTAGCCTCTAGCCCCTGGTGGTCTAGCGGCTAGGACTCCTGGTTTTCATCCAGGCTGCCCAGGTTCGATTCCTAGGCAGGGAACTAAGGTCTCTCTTTAGGGCTGCTCACGGCTTGCTGTCCCTCCGAGATCAAGAGTATACACTGTGGTTAGATATTTGCAACCTAACATGAAAATGAAACTAAGTCCTCCCAAAACTGAGTTCCTCTGCCGAGTTTATGATTAACCTCTCTATCCAAAACATTATTCCCCAGAATGTTATTCCTCTTCTTGTCCAACACCTCTTCTCCTCAAGATGGAGGAGTATCAAAGAAAAGGGGGAATTGTAACCGAGCGGGACACTATGGGGCCTTCCCAGGACAGAGCCCTCCCCCATATCCTCTGCTTTAGCTCCTCTCTGGAGTACCAGATAACAGTATCTGATGCACATTTCCTGAATTGCTTTACAGATGATAAAACTCTCACCAAAAGGGAGACTAACTACTTGATGACCCTGGGTATGAATACGTAGCCCCCAAGCCCCTCCCTCACCTGGCCTTCAAAAATGCTTTCCTGAAACCCACTGGGGAGTTGGGGCTTTTTGACCACTAGCTGTCCCAGACTCCTTGTGTGGTGCCTTACAGTAAATGCCGTGCTTTCATTCACCACAATCCAGTGTCAGTAGATTGGCTTTACTGTGTGCTCGAGCAGACCCAAGTTTGGTTCGGCAACAAAAATAATCCATCAGAAGAGAGTAGGCCAGGACTTCCCTGGTGGCGCAGTGGTTAAGAATCCGCCCACCAATGCAGGGGACACAGGTTCGAGCCCTGGTCCGGGAAGATCCCACATGCCGCAGAGCAACTAAGCCCGGGTGCCACAACTACCGAGCCTGCATGCCACAACTACTGAGCCCGCGCACCTAGAGCCCGTGCTGCACAACAAGAGAAGCCACCGCGATGAAGAGTAGCCCCTGCTCGCTGCAACTAGAGAGAGCCCGCACGCAGCAAGGAACACCCAACACAGCCATAAATTAATTAATTAATTAATTAATAGAGCAGGCCATGGGAAATACAAAAGGGAAAGTTGCAGAGATGAATGTTGGCAGCACCTACTCCCAGCCCTCAGACACCAGGGAAAGGTACCCCAAATCATGTTTTAAAACAAAAGAAACTTTCTGTGTACACACAAGCCCTAAGAGGGAAGTTAATGGAAATACACTCTTTTTTTCCAGTGGCTGGTCCAGCAGCTCAGATGGTGACAGAGCATTGCTGAACGGTAACAACACTTCAGATTCATCACTTTGATAACTGTGATTTATAAAAGGAAATTTCTATTTGTCTTCCTCCTGTTCCCGGCACAGAGTTCCTAAAACCTTTGGAATTTCCAGTGAGGAGAGCAATCAAGGTAGCTGTTGTTATGGTAATGAGGTGACTCTCGGAAAGCACCTAAGGACGAGGGCTGGTAGCCAATAGAAGCAACCAGGGGATTAGAGGGTTGAACTTTTAGTCCTACTGTCCTCACCGCCCATCCCCCAACTTCCTGGGAAGAGAGGGGCTAGAGATTGAGCTCAATCATCAATAGCCGATGATTTAATCACTTGTGCCTATGTAATGAAACCTCCATAAAAACCCAAAAGGAGAGGGTTCAGAGAGTTTCTCTGGTGGGCTCACACATGGAGATGCTGGGAGAGAACAGGGAAACTCAGTGCCCCTTTCCCCACACATTGCCCTGTGCACCTCTTCCATCTGGTTATTTCTGAGTTATATCTTTTCATAATAAACCAGTAATCTAATAAGTAAACTGTTTCCCTTCCATGAACTACTGAAGCCAATTAATCAAATCCAAGGAGAGGGTTGTTGGAACTTCCCATCTATAGCTGATGGGTCAGAAGCCCAAGTGACAGCCCAGACTTGCAACTGGTGACTGAATTGGAGGATGAGGGGAGAGAGTCTTGTAAGACTGAGCCCTTAACCTGTGGGATCTGATGCTACTTCCAAGTAGACAGTGTCAGAATTAAGTTATAAGACACCCAGCTGGTAGCAGAGAATTGCTTGGCCATGTGTTTAAAACACACACACACATTGGAATTGGTGGCAGAATCACAGCTGATGATGAAATTGAGCAGGACCCTGTGCGGCTCCTGGGTCCAAAGCCTTTCCGTGTCCCCCGTTTCTTGTTTGCAGGAAATAGGCTTCATTCAGCCTCCAGTGACCTTCCCTGAATTCCAAAGGACAGGTTCAAACAGTTGCTAATCAGGGAAGCGAGGGGATGCAGAGACAAGGGAGGGGCAGTCAAGAAACAATAGTGCATCTTGGGGCAGGGTCCTGGGTCCTCCTCAAGGAATATACATAACAATATCTTTGAGCTCTTCTGCAGAACTAAGGCCCACACCCAGGTGGAGGGTGGCCACTTCCGGCTGAGCACAAGATTCCTGGAACACCGCCCTGTTACCTCACCACCAACCAATCAGAAGAAAGTCACACACCCTGCAGCCCTCACCCCAAATTTTGCCTATAAACACTTTTTTCAGAAAACCAATGGGGGAGTTCAAGGTTTTTAAGCTCTCCTTTCTCCTTGCTTGGCCCTGCAATAAACCTTTCTCTGCTCCAAACTCCGACAATGTTTTAGTTTATTTGGCCTCACTCTTCAACAGGCACACAAACTTTGTTCCATAACAATGATCAGAAATAGAATCAGAATCATAAGCACTCACTTATGCAACTGCTGTTAAGTGACTACTGAATAAAAGGTGTTCAGCCAGGTTCTTTGTTTCCCCCAAAGATATATACAAAACCAAGCAAAATAAAACATGCTCACTAATAGCTACAAAGGCAGTTTGTGATGAATTCCTTGAAATTCATAACATAATGGGAAATTAAGGCAAAGGATAAAATTGAAGTAGCACTGAATTTTGTCTCGAACAGATAACGTTTTGGTAGGTAAAAGGACAGGAGAGTCAAGGTTTTTCCTCCTAAACCAGCTATATCTGTTTTTCAGATATACTGTAGCTGCTAGGTCAAGAGTCTGTAAAAGCAAACCCATCAGCCCTACAGGACTGACCATTCAAAAAGACAAATCCAGCTGATGGTGGACCAAAGATACCACTGTGATATAAAAAAGTTATACAAAAGAAAGCAGACCAAAAAACTGTGGGAATAAAAATTCAGAGCTGTGCAAGACAAAGTCTGGCAGCAAATCCACTCCTTCCACTGGTGCAGCACCAAACCCTGCATTGAGCCACCTTGGAAGTCCTTTGATTGAAGGGGAAGGCGTTCAAGGCAGGAGGTTCGCACAGGCAGTTAAATGCAGAGGTTGTGCTCCCTTGATTGTGCAGCCTTAGAAAAGTGGGCCATTCCATCACTACTAACAATGTAAGCAGAGGAGCAAAGACAAGAACGCTTTGCTTTTGAAGTTAAATCCCCACAGGAAAGCTGCTTTGCTCTATGTGGGTAGAAACAAAGAGTTGCAAGAAAATGGTCACATCCTCTAGCACTTTTATCTCCTTGCTGCCTAGACATTTTCATGTGGAGAGGGAAAATTCTCATGGAAGCCTGAGAATAAGCAGGCACCGTGTCTTAAGAGCTTGAATAACACTACCTCTGTGAGGTTTAGTAACATGACCTCTGCAGAGCTGCCCCCAACCAAGAAGTTCTGGCGAGTGTTCTTACCTCTTCATGTCTTTTCATGTAGAATCGTATATCCGGTTGGTTCTTGGGGCTTTCTCCTCAGGCTGCCAGGAGGAAGAGGAAAGTTGTATTATTTGAAGCCAAAGGAATATTGTGGTTTAAAAATAAGCATGAGTAAGCTTAATAGCACCAGTTTCCATAGCCTTCTCACTCCAGCATCTCGACAGGACCGTCCCTGTTTCTGCTGGTGCCAATCCAGTGACAGGGAGCACAGCTGGCTCCCACCATCATGGGCTCCTCCAGCTCCCAGAAAGAGCTTCCTAATCTTAAGCCAAAATTTGACTCTCAGGGATTCTGAGAAAGCAGCAAGAAGAGAAAGGAGAGGAAAAGGGACAGTTGAATAGAAAAATATTTCACGGAGCAGAAATGAGAAGAATTCACTAACTACCTAACATCAGAGCAGTACTTAAAAAAAAAGGGGAGGGGGTCACAGGGAAGCCTAAATCCAAAATACATGTGTCTGGAGATACTGTGGAGAATTTCTGATTTTCAGATCTAGTAGACTTGAAACCAAGCAGGACCCTGTGGGGCTCCTGGACATGGAAGCCTTTCCATGTCCCCCATTCCTTGTTCGTAGGGAACAGCCTCCAGCCTCCATGACCTTCCCTGAGTCCCAAAGGGGAGATTCAAACAGTGGCTAATCAGGGAAGGGAGGGGATGCAGAGACAAGGGAGGAGCAGACAAGAAACAATAGCGCAGCATCGTGGCAGGGTCCTGGTTCTGCCTCAAGGGATGCACATAACAATGTCTTTGAGCTCTTTACAGAACTAAAACCCCCAACAAATGGAGTTAGCATTCTTCATTGCAGAGAAGACCACCAGAGGCCAGATTAAAGGAACCAGAGAAGCTCATTAAGAGATTACCTGAGACCAGAGTAAAGGAGTGCAGGCCCTGCTCACACCCTAATCTATCAGCAACCCTGCCCTTGAACTATTGCTATAAAAACTCCACCAAATCCTCCCAGGTGGGGACACACAGTTATCGAGGGCAGGAGCCTGCTGTGTCCCCTTTTGCCTGGCAAAGCAATAAAGCTATTCTTTTCTGCTTCACCCAAAACTCTGTCTCTGAGATGAGATTCGGCTCGGCACCTGTGCGTAGAGGCTGGGTTTTCAGCATCAGACTAAAAAGTATAGAAAATTAACATTAACAAATACGGTTTAATAGACATCTATAGGTACACAAATAACATTGTATTCTTTAGAAAACAGAAATTTTCAAACACTTCTGGGACAAAATTTGTTTAGCCATTAGATTACTAAAATACTTTTAAGATTTACAATATGCAATAAAAACTGAAAATAAGTAAAAAAACATAGTGCATATATACACACAAATAGTGTATATATATATAATATATATGTACACACACACACTATAAAAACTTGAAAATTTTAACAAATTTTCAAGAAAAAAAAAACCCTACAGTTAGAGGTTATTCAGCAATAATGAAAAACTTACTAAGCATAAGCATTTAATTGTAACTTGTGTGTCAAACACTAACCACTTTACACTTAATCTTCATAACACTAAGAGGTAGATGCCCTGATCTCCATTTTCAAGGTGAGGAAACTGAGGCACATAGGTGCCAAAGAGCTTGCCTAAGATTATATAGATAGTGGCAGAAGCAGAATTTGAACCCAGGCAGCCTGGTTCTAAAGCATACATCCTTGACCACTATACCGTGTAATTTCATATAAAAACCCATGGGAACGGCCAAAGCCATAAAGAGGAAAATTCATACCTTAATAGCTTTTCTTTTGAATTTTTGAATTTTATTTTTTATACAGCAGGTTCTTATTAGCTATCTATTTTATACGTATTAGTGTATACATGTCAATCCCGATCTCCCAATTCATCCCACCACCACCACTTCCTCCACCACTTTCCCCCCTTGGTGTCCATACATTTGTTCTCTACATCTGTGCTTCTATTTCTGCCCTGCAAACCAGTTCATCTGTACCATTTTTCTAGGTTCCACATATATGCATTAATATACAATATTTGTTTTTCTGTTTCTGACTTAACTTCACTCTGTATGACAGTCTCTAGATCCATCCACGTCTCTACAAATGACCCAGTTTCATTCCTTTTTATGGCTGAGTAATATTCCATTGTATATATGTACCACATCTTCTTTATCCATTCGTCTGTCGATGGGCATGTAGGTTGCTTCCATGACCTGGCTATTGTAAATAGTGCTACAATGAACATTGTCATACCCTTAATAGCTTTTTATGTTAAAAAAATAGGTTATTTATTTAACACCAGATTGCAACATGGTGGCAGACTTTAGTAAATGATCCTGTTGTCTCCTCCTGCACTAAAAACTAGGGCACAGAGTGGGAGAAGGAAAAAGAAACGGAAATGGTATTATGTTGGCCAAGGATTTACCAGTGTCTATGTGGATGATGTTTAGGTAAGACATGCAGACCCGTGTATATACATTGACACAAGCTAAGGATTGGTGTGAATCATGGCTCTGACTAGCAATGCCACAAGTATTACAGCATCTGTGCATATTGAGTTAAAATTAGTTCTGTGCATACTGGGTCAAAATTGAGTTCTCAGTGATTACGTCTCTAATGACTTTGATTACAGTAACTTGCTAAATTACGATAAATGGGGGCCTCTAGGATAAAGTGTTTAAGAGCCCAGGTTGTGGCGTCAGATCTCAGCTTCAGGCTATGGCTTGGCCACCTGATAGCTTTATGACCTTGCTGGGAAAACAATAGTCACCACGGACTCTACCATTTCCTGGGGTTGCTGTAGGAACTAATTATAAAACACTTGATATGGTACCTGGCACAGAATGGCTGGAAAACAAGAAACGTTTATTCTCAGACCAAAAACTGACAAACACCCACCTTCCAAAAGTTAAAGTAGGCAGAAATACTTTGTCAGAAGAAATCATAAGACTTCGGATTCTCTGTAATAATGGGCTAAGATATTTGGACAAGCCCTCTTGAAAACAAAACACACACACACACACACACACACACACACACACAAAACCACTAAGGGAATTACCTGGTGGTCCAGTGGTTAGGACTTGGTGCTTTCACTGCCCAGGGTCCCGGGTTCGATCCCTGGCTGGGGAACTAGGATCCCACAAGCCATGCAGCACAGCCAAACCCCCCTCCCCCCAAACAACAAACAAACAAACAAACACTAAAATCTCTGGGTAAAGTGTTAAAAAATAAAAGAAAAGCAGACATATTTCTTAAAAGTAAGAGGAACTAACACCACAGTTAGAAATAACCAGAACAAAAGGAACTCCAGAGATAAATGAGCGCAGAAGCCACTTTTGTCCTGAGGGGATCTGCTGCTCCCACTAGACTTGAACTTGCATGTGAATGACTTTTGGCTGCAAATGGGACACAAATCAAAGCTCAGACTCATACCAGGTGGGATGTCTAGTGGGAGACTCTCCCCTCAGTAAGCCTGGGGCCCAAAGGTGAGGATGAACCAAAGGAATGGAGGTTTTCTGTGAGATCTTGTATCCTAAATGGACCCAGACATAAAGTCTTAAACTAAGATTAGGGTGGTCCTGGATTAGAATTGCTTTCTGGTGCCAAGCAGAAGCAAACTCAAACGCTCTCTGGAGGACCTGTAGCTGTGTTCTAGTTCTCCACTTCTTCCTAGAGATAGTTCCAAGTACAATAGTCCACAATCAATGATGAAGATGCACGCTAAAGATGTTGCCATGAAGGAGAAAAGCAGCATCAGGCATGTAGGCATGTGTGCATGTGCTCACATGGACACAAACAGATCTACAAAGGATTCAGACTGATGATAAAAGCATTCTGCTTATCATGCTTAATGAAATATATAAGATATGCTCCATCTGCAGGGAACAGGAGATTTTTACCAAATGATCTTGCAAGTGAGAAAGAGAACCAAACAGAACTTCTAGAATTTAAAAATGTGATAACTAAAGTTAACTCAGTGGATAAGTTAATAGCAAATCAAGCACGTTCATGAATAGGGATAAAAATCAAAAGAAGTTATCCAGAATGTAGCCCGAAGAGACAAACAGAAAATGCAGAAAAGCTGGTAGGAAATAGGAAGTACGATGTGAGATCAAGGGTATTCAGTTGGGATCCCCAAGGAAGAAGAGAGTGGGACAAACACATCTGAAGAGATGGTGGCTGAGAATTTACCAAACCAATCCAGATTCAAGAAGTTCAATGAACTCCAATCGGAATAAATAAAAATAAGTCCACACTTACACACATCATAGTAAAACTGCTGATAACCAAAGGCAAGGAAGATAATCCTTAAATGAAGTTCAAGAAAAAACAACAGATTTTCTTAAAAGGAGTGTCAAACTAACAGTAACAAGAGAGAAAACAGTAGAATGATCTTTCTTTTTTGTATGTTGAAGATTGCTGTTAAGCTAGAATTCCATTTCCAGTTGAAATATTTCTAGAATGAAGGTGAAATAAAGATACTTTTAGAAAACAAAAACAGAATTTATCACCTAAATAAAGGAAAATCTAACAGATGCTCTTTAGGTAGCAAATATGACCCAAAGTGAAGATCAGAGATGTGAGAAGGATTTGTGAATTCATCTAAATAAACACTGAATGCATAAACTAGGTCATGCAGGTTTTAAATATAGAAAGGTCATTGCATTTTCCAGAAGGAGGGTAGTTACCAATTAACTTTAAACACTGTTACGTGTTGTAATTTTTAGGATAAGATCTAAAAGGAATTTTAAAAAGAATGTATAATGTCTAAGCTCGTAGAGGAAAAATGGAATTATAAAATAATTTAAGAGATTCATGAAAGAAAAGAGTGCAACAAGATAGGGTAAGTACAAAGCACAAAATAAGATGTCAGATTTAAGCCCAAATAAAACAATTACATTCATATTTTAATCGATTTGAAATGTAAGAATAAAAGAATAAAGAAAATCCCTATGAGTTGACATAGGGTGATTTTCAGGATATGTTCTTAAGTGAAAAAACAAGATGCAAAAATTATGTCACATTTTGTATGAGAAATAAATAAGAATACACACATTTATTATTGCAAAATTAAACAGAAAGGACAAATGAGAAATAAAATCAGTGGCCTACAAGGGTGTGGAGGTTGGTATCCACAGGGTGGGAGGGATAGACAAGGGAATGAGACTTTTAAGCAGATCTTTCTATAGAATTTTGACTTTTGAACCTTGTTAATCTTTTATATATTCAAAAAATAAATTGAAACAAGAAATGAGGAAAACTCTAACATTGAAGGCAGACAGAAACAAAACCATATCACATTGATACATAATTACCCAGAAGGAAAAAAATAATAATTTCTCACCACAGTACTCTGACAATACACACCCAATGTAATATAGTTCAGTCTTAGAACAAAAAGAAATCTTAAACTTAAGTAAGTTTGTTGTTGATGAATCAATTATGAAATATTTTGAGTTTACTGCATGACTGAGCAAATATACTGTTGGGAACCCAGGTTCTCATTGTGGGAGCAGAGAAGTACAAATAGTCAGCGTGGGCAGGACAGAAAAAACCCTGTGGCGTTAGGATGAAATTGGAGACATCGTCAGTATAAACTTGAGATTTCTTAAGCTCTTTCCACGGAAAGGGCCTGGAAGCAATCACATCTCTGTACCAAGGAGCACACCTAGCATCCAGATCTTAGTTTTGAATACTATTCCCCACTACAAAGGAACAGCAGGACGTCTTGGAGAAATGCCTGGCTTCAGGACGGAGACAGGGAAAATAAAAAGGAAGCCTGGAAGATCTGGTAGCAGAGAGTTAAAAAGTGCTCAAAACTTATGGGAACTATCAAAAACACACAGGATCCCGTGACTCAGAAACTTAAAGGAGCTCACAATGGCCAAATATGGGAGAATTTAAACTTCAAAACAAATAGTGACAGGAATAGATTGTAATGCTGAATAAAAATAATTCATAAATCCACACTGGTTCTAAAATCCCTTTCCTTTAAAAAGGAAATGGGGCGAGAGGAGCAAAGGGAAAGTTTTCCTTAGAGCAGGTACCAACTAACAGGTGTAGGAGGAATAAGAGAAATAGAAAATCATTATTTTACATTAGTAGAAATCACCAGTGGATGATAAAATATGGGGTAAGAGATTGTTAGGGAGCAGAATGTGGAGAAATTTGACAGACACCCACCTTAACCAAGTGTTCAAACTTAGTATCAATAATAATGGAACTGTGTCATGCACCCCTCACACACCACACTGAGGGGAACACGGCATGGGGCACCCCTGACAAAAAAAATGTTTACCTGGGCCTGATTGCATGGAGGGGAAGAGTCAAACAGATGCAAATATGCAGAAGGATGTCCTGCAAAATAACTGAGGTGGATCATTTAAAAAGGAGAAAAGAGAGAAGAAAAGGCAAAAGGAAAGAGAGAAAAAAAAGAAAAAAACCAAAAGGCTGGGGACCTGTTCTACCTACAGAGCAAACTAAGTGTAGTTCATGACCCTTAACTGGGTCCTGGATGGAAGAAAATTTTTTAAATACTTTATTGGGACACCTGGGCATATCTGAATGTGGACTGTATATTAAATGATAATATTGCATTAATGTTAAATTTTGGAGAGGATAATTATACTGTGGTAGGAGAATGTCCATGTTCTTAAGAGATAAAGGCTCAACTCTCATCCAGTTAGAAGAATTACGTGTGTGTGTATGTATACATATATAAATACATACATGTAAAAATGAATGATATACATATGCATTTGTATATACACATATTCACAGAGTGTAGCAAAGTGTTAATAATTGGTGAATCGAATTGATGTTTATTATTCTTGTGAGTTTTCTGTAGACTTGAACTTTTTAAAAATAAAGGTTGGGGAAAATTATCTAAGATTTATTTATCTAAAAGACAAATATTGTTATACTAGGTAAAGGGAGAAAATCCAACTAGTATATGCAGTGTAAAAGCTACATTTAAACCTAAAGATACTAAAAGATTGAAAATAAAGATGATTAAAAAAAGAACGCTCAGGTGGCTCTATAAATATCAGATAAAACCAATTTTAAACAAAAAGCATTACCAGAAAAAAAGAGTTGTCTCATAATGATTTTTCAAAAAGTTCAATTCACAAAGAAGTGATTAAAAAAATCCCTAAAATGTTTACATTGAATGAGGTCTTCAATATATAAACCAAAATTGATACAACTACACGAAGAAATAGAAAAATCTACATTCATAGTGAAAGATTTTAACCTAAATCTCTGTTATTGATAGACTAAGCGGCCAAAGTAGAATTCAAACGAGAGAGGAAAAAAATCCAGACATGCAAGGACCCAAAGTTTAGCAGCCACAAACACCTTCTGAAATACTAAAGGATATATCTTGCTAAAGAAAAAAAGAAAGAATCCAAAAGGAAGACATGGAGTACAAAAAACAATGGCAATCAAGAATGCAATTAAACAGATTGGTACAAGATGGCAGACTAGAAGGACATGCTCTCACTCCCTCTTGCAAGAGCACCGGAATCACAACTAACTGCTGAACAATCATCGACAGGAAGACACTGGAACTCACCAAAAAGGATACCCCACATCCAAAGACAAAGGAGAAGCCTCAGTGAGATGGTAGGAGGGGTGCAATCACAATAAAATCAAATCCCATAACTGCTGGGTGGGTGACTCACAAACTGCAGAACACTTATACCACAGAAGTCCACCCACTGGAGTGAAGGTTCTGAGCCCTACGTCAGACTTCCCAACCTGGGGGGCCGGCAACGGGATGAGGAATTCCTAGAGAATCAGACTTTGAAGCCTAGTGGGATTTGATTGCAGGACTTCGACAGGACTGGGAGAAACAGAGACTCCACTCTTGGAGGGTACACACCAAGTAGTGTGTGCATCGGGACCCAGGGGAAGGAGCAGTGACCCCATAGGACACTGAACCAGACCTACCTGCTAGTGTTGGAGGTCTCCTGCAGAGGCGGGGGGTGGCTGTGGCTCACCGTGAGGATAAGGACACTGGCAGCAGAAGTTCTGGGAAGTACTCCTTGGCGTGAGCCCTCCCAGAGTCCGCCATTACCCCACCAAAGAGCACGGGTAGGCTCCAGTGTTGGGTCGTCTCAGGACAAACAACCAACAGGGAGGGAAACCAGCCCCACCCATCAGCAGACAAGTGGACTAAAGTTTTACTGAGTTCTGCCCACCAGAGCAACAGCCAGCTTTACCCACCACCAGTCCCTCCCATTAGGAAACTTGCTCAACCCTCTTAGATAGTTCATCCACCAGAGGGCAGACAGCAGAAGGAAGAGGAACTACAATCCTGCAGCCTGTGGGACAAAAACCACATTCACAGAAAGATAGACAAGATGAAAAGGCAGAGGGTATGTACCAGATGAAGGAAAAAGATAAAACCCCAAAAAACAACCAAACGAAGTGGAGATATTCAACCTTCCAGAAAAAGAATTCAGAATAATGATAGTGAACATGATCCAGGAACTCGGAAAAACAATGGAGGCAAAGATCGAGAAGATGCAAGAAATGTTTAACAAAAACCTAGAAGAATTAAAGAACAAACAAACAGAGATGCAATACAATAACTGAAATGAAAAATTCACTAGAAGGAATCAATAGCAGAATAACTGAGGCAGAAGAACGGATAAGTGACCTGGAAGACAGAATGGTGGAATTCACTGCTGCAGAACAGAATAAAGAACAAAGAATGAAAAGAAATGAAGACAGCCTAAGAGACCTCTGGGACAACATTAAATGCAACAACATTTGCATTATAGGGGTCCCAGAAGGAGAAGAGAGAGAGAAAGAACCCAAGAAAACATTTGAAGAGCTCATAGTAGAAAACTTCCCTAACATGGGGAAGGAAATAGCCACCCAAGTCCAGGAAGCGCAGAGAGTCCCAGGCAGGATTAACCCAAGGAGAAACACACTGAGACACATAGTAATGAAATGGGCAAAAATTAAAAACAAAGAAAAATTAATGAAAGCAGCAAGGGAAAAACGACAAATAACATACAAGGGAACTCCCATAAGGTTAACAGCTGATTTCTCAGCAGAAACTCTACAAGCCAGAAGGGAGTGGCATGACATATTTAAAGTGATGAAAGGGAAGAACCTACAACCAAGATTACTCTACCTAACAAGAATCTCATTCAGATTCGATGGAGAAATCAAGAGCTTTACAGAAAGCAAAACCTAAGAGAATTCAGCACCACAAAACCAGCTTTACAGAAAATGCTAAAGGAACTTCTCTAAGTGGGAAACACAAGAGAAGAAAAGGACCTACAAAAACAAACCCAAAACAATTAAGAGAATGATCATAGGAACATACATATTGATAATTACCTTCAACGTGAACGGATTAAATTCTCCAACCAAATGTCACAGGCTTACTGAATGCATACTAAAACAAGACCCATATATATGCTGTCTACAAGAGACCCACTTCAGACCTAGGGACACATACAGACTGAAAGTGAGGGAATGGAAAAAGATATTCCATGCAAATGGAAATCAAAAGAAAGCTGGAGTAGCTATATTCATATCAGATAAAATAGACTTTAAAATAAAGAATGTTACAAGAGACAAGGAAGGACACTACATAATGATCAAGGGATCAATCCAAGAAGAAGATATAACAACTGTAAATACTTATGCACCCAACATAGGAGCACCTCAATACATAAGGCAACTGCTAACAGCTATAAGAGAGGAAATCGACAGTAACACAATAATAGTGGGGGACTTTAACACCTCACTTACACCAATGGACAGATCATCCAAACAGAAAATTACTAAGGAAACACAAGCTTTAAATAACACAACAGACCAGATAGATTTAATTGATATTTATAGGACATTCCATCCAAAAACAGCAGATTACACTTTCTTCTCAAGTATGCACGGAACATTCTCCAGGATAGATCACACCTTGGGTCACAAATCAAGCCTCAGTAAATTTAAGAAAATTGAAAACATATCAAGCATCTTTTCTGATCACAATGCTATGAGATTAGAAATCAATTACAGGGAAAAAAACGCAAAAAACACAAACACATGGAGGCTAAACAATATGTTACTAAATAACCAAGAGATCACTGTAGAAATCAAAGAGGAAATCAAAAAATACCTAGAGACAAATGACAATGAAAACACAACAATCCAGAACCTATGGGATGCAGCAAAAGCAGTTCTAAGAGGGAAGTTTGTAACAATACAAGCCTACCTCAAGAAACAAGAAAAATCTCAAAAAAACAATCTAACCTTATACCTAAAGGAACTAGAGAAAGAAGAACAAGCAAAACCCAAAGTTAGTAGAAGGAAAGAAATCATAAAGATCAGAGCAGAAATAAATGAAATAGAAACAAAGAAAACAATAGCAAAGATCAATAAAACTAAAAGCTGGTTCTTTGAGAAGATAAACAAAATTGATAAACCATTAGCCAGACTCATCAAGAAAAAGAGGGAGAGGACTCAAATCAATAAAATTAGAAATGAAAAAGGAGAAGTAACAACTGACACCACAGAAATACAAAGCATCTTAAGAGACTACTACAAGCAACTCTATGCCAATAAAATGGACAACCTGGAAGAAATGGACAAATTCTTAGAAAGGTATAACCTTCCAAGACTGAACCCGGAAGAAATAGAAAATATGAACAGACTAATCACAAGTAATGAAATTGAAACTGTGATTAAAAATCTTCCAACAAATAAAAGTCCAGGACCAGATGGCTTCATGGGTGAATTCTATCAAACATGTAGAGAAGCGCTAACACCCATCCTTCTCAAACACTTCCAAAAACTGCAGAGGAAGGAACACCCCCAAACTCATTCTATGAGGCCACCATCACCCTGATACCAAAACCAGACAAAGATACCACAAAAAAAGAAAATTACAGACCAATATCACTGAAGAATATAGATGCAAAAATCCTCAACAAAATACTAGCAAACAGAATCCAATAACACATTAAAAGGATCATACACCATGATCAAGTGGGATTTATCCCAGGGATGCAAGGATTCTTCAATATATGGAAATCAATCAATGTGATACACCATATTAACAAACTGAAGAAGAAAAACAATATGATCATCTCAATAGAGGCAGAAAAAGCTTTTGACAAAATTCAACACCCATTTATGATAAAAACTCCCCAGAAAGTGGGCAAAGAGGGAACCTACCTCAACATAATAAAGGTCATATACGACAAACCCATAGCAAATATCATTCTCAATTGTGAAAAACTGAAAGCATTTCCTCGAAGATCAGGAGCAAGACAAGGATGTCCACTCTCACCACGATTATTCAACATAGTTTTGGAAGTCCTAGCCCTGGCAATCAGAGAAGAAAAAGAAATAAAAGGAAACCTAATTGGAAAAGAAGAAGTAAAACTGTCACTGTTTGCAGACACATGATACTATACATAGAGAATCCTAAAGATGCCACCAGAAAACTACTAGAGCTAATCAATGAATTTGGTAAAGTTGCAGGATACAAAATTAATGCACAGAAATCTCTTGCATTCCTATACACTAATGATGAAAAATCTGAAAGAGAAACTAAGGAAACACTCCCATTTACCACTGCAACAAAAAAAATAAAATACCTAAGAATTAACCTACCTAGGGAGACAAAAGACCTGTATGCAGAAAACTATAAGACACTGATGAAAGAAATTAAAGATGATACAAATAGATGGAGAGATATACCATGTTCTTGGATTGGAAGAATCAATATTGTGAAAATGACTATACTACCCAAAGCAGTCTACAGATTCAATGCGATCCCTATCAAATTACCAATGGCATGTTTTACAGAACTAGAACAAAAAAACTTAAAATTTGTATGGAGACACAAAAGACCCTGAATAGCCAAAGCAGTCTTGAGGGAAAAAAAGAGGAGCTGGAGGAATCAGACTCCCTGACTTCAGACGATACTACAAAGCTACAGTAATCAAGACAATATGGTACTGGCACAAAAACAGAAATATAGATCAATGGAACAGGATAGAAAGCCCAGAGATAAACCCATGCACATATGGTCAACTAATCTATGACAAAGCAGGCAAGGATATACGATGGAAAAAAGACAGTCTCTTCAATAAGTGGTGCTGGGAAAACTGGACAGCTACATGTAAAAGAATGAAATTAGAACACTCCCTAACACCATACACAAAAATAAACTCAAAATGGATTAGAGACCTAAATGTAAGACTGGACACTATAAAACTCTTGAGGAAAACATAGGAAGAACACTCTTTGACATAGATCACAGCAAGGTCCTTTTTGACCCACCTCCTAGAGTAATGGAAATAAAAACAAACATAAACAAATGGGACCTAATGAAACTTAAAAGCTTTTGCAAAGCAAAGGAAACTGCAAACAAGATGAAAAGACAACCCTCAGAAAGGGATAAAATATTTGCAAGTGAATCAATGGACAAAGGATTAATCTCCAAAATATATAAACAGCTCATGCAGCTCAATATCAAAAAAACAAACAACCCAATCCAAAAATGGGCAGAAGACCTTAGACATTTCTCCAAAGAAGACATACAGATGGCCAAGAAGCACATGAAAAGCTGCTCAACATCACTAATTATTAGAGAAATGCAAATCAAAACTACAATGAGGTATCACCTCACACCAGTTAGAATGGCCATCATCAGAAAATCTACAAACAACAAATGCTGGAGAGGGTGTGGAGAAAAGGGAACCCTCTTGCACTGTTGGTGGGAAGGTAAATTGATACAGCCACTATGGAGAACAGTATGGAGGTTCCTTAAAAAACTAAAAGTAGAGTTACCATATGACGCAGCAATCCCACTACTGGGCATATACCCAGAGAAAACCATAATTCAAAAGGACACATGCACCCCAATGTTCATTGCAGCACTATTTACAGTAGCCAGGTCATGGAAGCAACCTAAATGCCCATCGACAGACAAATGGATAAAGAAGAAGTGGTATATATACACAATGGAATATTACTCAGCCATAAAAAGGAATGAAATTGGGTTATTTGTAGAGACATGGATGGATCTAGAGACTGTCATACAGACTGAAGTAAGTCAGAAAGAGAAAAACAAATATCGTATATTATCGCATATATGTGGAACCTAGAAAAACGGTACAGGTGAACCGGTTTGCAGGGCAGAAGTTGAGACACAGATGTAGAGAACAAACATACGGACACCCAGGGGGGAAAGTGCGGGGTGGGGTGGTGGTCGTGGGATGAATTGAGAGATTGGGATTGACATGTATACACTAATATGTATAAAATGGATAACTAATAAGAAACTGCTGTATAAAAAAATAAAATTAAATTTAAAAAAAATCAATGAAAAAGAAATTCTCCAGAAACTCTTTATTACAGGGAAAAATAATAACCCTAGAAATATTATGAGATTATCTTAATATGAGAGATAGATGGAATAGAGGAAGGAGGAAGTGAAAGAATGCAAACATTATTTTGTGCAAGAGGAAGGTATAGATTCTGGTTAACTCTAGAACATAGAAAAATATTTATATACACATCCGAAATTTAAGGTTAGCTAGTAGAGAAACAGTTTATTGTTTCTAAACCACCAGAGTAAAAAACAAGAACAAAAGCAAACAAGAAATTGATCAAAAACAGGAAAGGAACAAAACAAACAAAAAACAAGAAGCATGGTAAAACAAAGAGTCAATCCAACACGTGACAGTAACAGATGCCTTGCGTGAGGGGAAGCAAAGCTATGGCTATGAGCTATTTACAAGAGATACTCCTAAAATAAAATGACAGCAAAAAGTTGAACATAAAGGGATGAAAAAAACATATCAGAAAATGCTAACTAAAAGAAAATGTGTAGCATAGTATTAATCTGACAAAATAGCATACAAGGAAACAATTGCTAAGAGACAACAATGAGGGATGTTTTTATTTTTAAAAAATTACAATCCACAGAAATCCGAAGAGTGACAAACAGTTGTCCATTATCCCCAGAATTTCAAAGTACATAAAGCAAAACGCCTTGTAAAAATATAAGAAGAGGAAAATCCATAACCACAGTAGGTCTAACACCCTTAAAATCCACTCCTATATATTCTGCAGGTTTCTCCTGATAGATTAGCAAAGTCTTACAGTGTGTGTAGTGTGTAAGTTGTTTCTTCCCAGATGTTAGTATATCCCTATCCCTGGAGCATGAAGAGAATTGACCCTAGTTACAGGGCTAATGGTAACAAGGGCTGGTTTTGGTGGGTCTTGAGGAGAACAAGCATCCCCTTTCAAAGCATCTGCCCCAGATGAGGTTAGCATGGGGTTTTCAAGCAAAGGAAGGCTAGTCTCTTCAGATACCAGAAGGCAAGATAGTGCCACTGGCAAGGGAATCCTGGGGTGACTTGGGGTTTCAAGATTGTTAGTTTTATCATAATCTAACAAGATGTTTCTCTTCCAAGTTTCAGAATCCCATTCTTTCCCAGTCAATGCCCTAAACTTTAACATAAGAAACTTGGCATCACTGTGAATTTAGTAATCATAATTCAACAACCCACACAATTAAATTTTGTATAACATTTCAGCAATTATCAGCCCTGTGGCTATAAGAAAGAGTCCTTGTATGGGCTTAAGAGAAGCTCTGTAGTCAGACCATGACTTGAGCTGAGAGTTAAAGGACCTGACCTTGTCGTTTTCTCTCCGTAAATACTCTAGCACCCTCAGGACAAGCCAGCCCACATCGCAGTCCTCGTTGTTTTCATGACTGCCATTAACAGTCAGTCCAGCAGCTGCTTGGGATTCCGAGGCATTTGCTTCCAATGATATTGCATCATAACGAACCACAGGTGATAGTTTGATTAACTGTGGGGCCGCTACATTACCAGCATCCCATTTCCCACTGGCAAGGAGCTGAGCACTGCACTTAAGCCCAGACAAATCCCCAAATACTATTTGTGTGTGTGGTTGGAGGGGGGAGGGGGACATCTATCTACTGGGACCACTTCCGCTATCAATTCCTTGATAGTCAGGGTCCAGACAGAGACAGAAACTACACAGGAATTTGAACATTTGCAACCATATGGGGACGGTTAATATAAAGAACTATTTACAGGGAGTACACACTGATAAAGAAAGAATGCCCTAGGACTGAGGAAGAATAGCCAAGGAAAGAACAAACTTTCCTAGGCTGAGATTCAGATCTCCTTCCAGAGACAAGGCTGCAGCCCACTGCATGGTGGAGAAGGTCTAGATGCCCGGGGCCAAAGCTGGTCCAAAATGAGTGAGCTGAGGCTGGCGGTCAGGTGTCGCAGGCAGAGCACACGGGCTGGGGACCAGCATTACAACTTGCTAGAGGGCGAGCACCACTCGGTGTCCTACACTTAACGCTGGCAACCATGGGGCACATTGAAGACTGGAAGGCACTCCTTTCCTCCTACAATGTCCCTCCAGCACCCTCTACTGACAAATTTAGCATTGTTCCGGATGGCAGAGTCTGGCTCCATTATCAAGGCAATGAAGGGTGGGATGGAGCCGAGAGGCAGGAAATTGGTAACCATCTAACTTACTTGCTGTCCATTGCACCTCCTTTTCCTTCAACCAGTCCCACAGCTGCGGGGGCTCTTTACCTGGCACAGCGCCCTGAACCTTCATTCCCAAGGGGGCTGACAGCAGTCCCTGCCCATTTGTGCTGTTTTTTTCACCCCAAATGCAACACCATTGACCCAAGAATGTCAAACCCGAGTGGCTCACCTTTGTAGCTAGAGTCTCCTTCCCTGATCTCAGAGCGGTACATTTTTCGAGCTTGGAAATACTACAGCAAGAAGTAGTCGTGGGTCCAGACCTTGGGCGAGTATATAACCACACTTCCTACCCTGTGGGCAGTTGACACTGAGTCTGGCTCAAGCGTGGTGACAGTGGTTTTGCAGGAAAAAAAAGGCAGAGCTGGTGATGAGCGGGGAGAAATCCAAGCTTCTGAGGGAGGATCAGCTGATCTTTAAGGATGCCTCCAACCCCTAGCTTGGCTGTTTGTTTAGAAAAGGAACAGCAGCTGTGAAGGAACTCAGCCCTTACGGGTGGTTAAAGGTCAGGAACGCTGCTCCTTCAAGAGATGGCGGGGCGTGGCTAACGCAGCCTCCAAATACCTGTTTATGGCTCCCTCACCTGCACGTACACTAATGAGAGCAGGAGAAACACGTGGCTGAGGTCCAGGGCAAATAGTCCTGGGACCCACAGTAAACGCAGAGTCTTTTTTTTTTAAGAAGCAGCTAGACGTAATCTAATAGGGAAAGAAATGACCGCGCTGTGGTTGTTCTCCGTGAGGATGAAACTTCAGAATATTGTGACTTTCATTTGTCTAGGTCACCCCCTCACCAAGACCAGGCTCCTTTGTGGGTTTAGAGATGTGATCTAACTTGTCCAGCTCTAAGTGCTCAGGCAGGGTCAGCTGTTACTCACCCACCGCTTCCCTCTTACCAATGAGTCAAGTGAAGCAGGAGGCAGAGCCCCCCTTGGGGGAAGGAGAAGTGCCACCAGTTGCTGCCACCCAGCAGACGCCACACCTGCACCCCTCTTCCACGCTCCCCGAGCCCGGCCTCTCCTCCTTGGCCTGTGCTTTCGCCTGACTGAACCCTAGTTCCTGCAGTCCTGGCTCTCAGAGCCTGGATGGCAAACGGCAAATCTGCTTCACAAGTCAGTGCACATGTGAAGAGGCCAATCAACAGCCTTCCACCATTTTGGTATATTTTTAGTAAAACATAGCTTTCACCTTTTGTTTAAGTGTCAGCTGGAATTACTTCACTTGTTTTTCACAAAACCCGAAAGAGCCCACAAGGCTCTGTGTGATCTGGAGGGGCCTGCCCTGCCCAGTGCCCTTCTGAGAGAAACAGCCCTAAGCAGCCCTATAGGAATTCTACCCCATCCCCTCCATCCGTAACCCTAGTGAACACCTGCCCCCAGGGCAGTCAGTCCAGATTTCTGGTCTGGCCCCAAAAGATGAGCTTTGCAAATCATATTCTTTCCTTGGGAATTGGAAAACTGAAAGCAGCTGGAATGTTCCGTAAGTGGAAGGTCACAGAGCAGGAAAGTTGTATAGCTAGGGTGTCAGGAAACTCTTCAGCTGAGAGAGAGTGGAAGAGGGTAACAAAGAGAGAGAGAGAGAGTTTCCTCACTCCTGACTGCTCTCATGGCTCCTGCGCTAGTCCAGTGAGCCTTGCCATGTTTGTGGGCGGTTCTTGGACGCCCACGACATTTCCTCTGGAATCTAGACCCCACCAGAGCACTTCCTGGAGGATGAGCATGGGGGCCCTCAATTAGCAGCAGACCTTGGAGCAAAATCCCGGCCTCCAGCCCAAACTGATGAGTCTGACCTCAAAAGCAGGGGTGGCCCTGAAAATGCTTGACAGTTGTGTGGCCGAGGTCCCACTCGTCAGAAGGGAGGTCTGCCCCTTCAGACGTCAGCAGGTGTGTGCCGGTTGCCAGCCGAAGTCAGGCGAGTCATGGGAGTTGGAGGGAGGCCATCGAGAATGGCTTCACGCCCTTCCCTAAATGAAATAATGTCTTAAAAGCTCACTGTAAATTATCAGGGTAGCACAGTCTTCCAATTGCTCCCATCCAGGCTTGGCTCTGCAAGCCTCACTCCCTGTTCGATGGGGCCAGAAAGGAGTGGACTGGGGCCCTTAGGAAAGACAAGGGAATCGCCCCTGGTCTGGCATGCAAACCAAATCCGCAGGCGGAGCTAAAAAAGTCACTTCAAATTTTGGTTGCTCTGCATGCACATGAGTTAGCATGAGTAAGGATGTGGCCATCAGAGAAGGGAGAGAATCTCTCTCTGAAGCTCTTGGGGGAGATTTTGTTAGGTCCCTGTAAATAAAGAAATATAGTGCTGGTGGCCATGGTAAAAAGCACAAGCACACAGCCTTCCAGTAGAGGAGGAGGACCACTCACTCCTTCAAACTGCCCTTGGGGAGCACTCAGGCTTTCTCAGTGATGTCCAAACATTTTTACACCCCCCCCCCAGTGAAATTCATAAAAATAAGTACCCCCTGCATATTTGAAAGCTGATATCTGGTTTTCATCTTAAGCTTAAACAGTTGCAAAGAATACAACTTCCAGTAAAGATTGACATTTTAACATAAAACTGTTCCGCTACTCTCTTAAATGTAAAAATAAAACTAGACCATGAGATGGAATGACTGGACGGTGAGGCGGAGGAACACTAAGAGTGGAGATCCTCTTTAGGGAACCAGGATCTAAATGACCCATCATCATCCACACAAAACGGTGGGAGCACACCACTCTAGGCAGAAGGAACAAGTGCAAAGGCCCTGAGGCAGAGACAAACTTGACTTGTTTGAAAAACAGAAAAATGCTAGTGTAGTCAGAGATAGGCTGTGAGGGGGAGGTGGGGCTGGATCATGTAGAACTCCGGATACTATTGTGTTGATCTCTTCGTTTTGCCCCTCCACACTCTCTACTGTTATGGCCCTGTTCTGAGCCATAGAAGCCTGACCTGACCTGTGTCTCTGTCAGTGGGCAGTTGACTGGTGACTTCTAGATGTGCTTAGCCAAGAGTGCCCTCCAGCAGTTCTGACAAGGGAAAAGCAAGAGGGTGGGATGTTTACTACCCCGGCTCCCTTCTTGCAGGGTCCCATGGGCCGGCTGGGTTCCTTCAGCAAAGGTCCCAACTCCTGTCAGGGAGCCTCTCTGTTTCTGGTTACTGTTTCCTTCCCCTTCCTTCCTGCAATCCTTGGTGCCTGGGGTGGTACCACCTGCTTTGGAACGTTGGGTACTGCGTTGTCTCTTATGGTTTCCCTACCTGCTCCCCACCTTGGTGAAAAGTCCTTTTATTTAACTCTCCTCCAATTATCCTAATTTGTAGGTGTCATCCATATCTTCCTGGGACCCTGGTTGGTATTCCATGATTACGTGGTCACATTTTATTAGTAGTATTCTTAAGTCCTTTGATAATTGTCTTCCATCCTGTGAAGCTACATCACAGACCTTTTGGTTTTTTTTTTTTTTTTTTTTAGCTTTTGTTTCCAAGCGCCTATTACAGTGTTATAGGAAAAGCATAGTGACCGTATACATAATGCACAACAGAGCCAAGAGATACTTGAGAGACAACTGGTCCATGGAGAACAAAATGCAGTTGGAGGCCATGAAGTTCAAGTCTGGAACAGCATTCCCATGCACAGCCCTCTCTGGGGAACGCAAACTCCACTGCCCTCCCCAGGTTCAAAACTTCCACTTCCCCCTAGCGTTAGTTGGAAAACTTTTAGCCATAACCATATTTAGTCATATCTGGGGAGGGGGGTCAAAAGTCAAAAAGAAGAAAAAGAATGTATATATGCTTACGTAGCTAAGGTCACAGTCACTGCTAACACACTTGTCTGGGAAAGCCTCAGTCAGAGGGCTCAGGACAAAAAAACAAACCAAGCCAAATAAAACCTTTCCCTTCAAGTGGGTGGACACTAGCTGCTTTCATTCATCTCAATCCAAGAATCACCCTGTCAAGTCATGGCTTTATCACACTGTGGAAGCCTTAGGTGGCTGCAAGGCCACTGCTGATGGGAGACTCCACGCTAATCACTGCAAGTCACAGCTGTCTTGTTTTTTTTTTTCTTTTTTATAAACTTATTTATTTTATTATTTATTTTTGGCTGCGTTGGGTCTTCGCTGCTGCGCGCGGGCTTTCTCTAGTTGTGGTGAGCGGGGGCTACTCTTCGTTGTGGTGCACAGGCTTCTCATTGCGGTGGCCTCTCCTGTTGTGGAGCATGGGCTCTAGGCTCACAGGCCCCAGCAGTTGTGGTACACGGGCTCTAGGCGCCCGGGCTTCAGTAGTTGTGGCACGCGGGCTTCAGTAGTTGTGGCATGCGGGCTTCAGAAGTTGTGGCACGCGAGCTCCAGTAGTTGTGGCACGCGAGCTCAGTAGTTGTCGCTCGCGGGCTCTAGAGCACAGGCTCAGTAGTTGTGGCGCATGGGCTTAGTTGCTCCACGGCATGTGGGATCCTCCCAGACCAGAGCTCGAACCCGTGTCCCTTGCATTGGCAGGCAGATTCTTAACCACTGCGCCGCCAGGGAAGCCCTGTCTTGTTTTTTAAAGCGTGTTTCCTTCGTCAAGATCATATTAATTTACAGACAAAAGGAAATCTACAGACAGACAGCCCAGAGAGGAAGCAGGAGGTAAAAGTGGATTGTCCATTTGAAAACAGGACCCTGTGCAGAGGAAAAGTTTCCCTGACGTTGGTAGCTAAGCCAAAAAACTTTGATGCAATACATTGTACCCAGACATTTTGCTCCCACCTTCTGAGAAAGCCAGAAAAGGCCAAGAAGTGCAGGGGGCCCATGAAAATAAGAAGCAAAGAAGAAAGGATGTAGAGGTTGGTTAAAAATAAAATTTATCAGATGAGAATTAAGTCCTGAGAATGTTATCTCTTCCCACAGGAGGATGGAAAAAAAAATCTGCATGTCAAGGAGAACATAGGCCACAGGATGAATAAGCATAAAAATAGGAGGAAATGACCAAGCAGACGTGCCAATCCTGCGGGAGGAGGGCTTTTCAGGAGGTGCTGACCTTCCAGGTCAGGCGTCACCCTCCAGGGATACAGAAGAAACTGGCCGAGGGGCTGATTCTGGTGGAGAGAGACATTTTTTTTCCCTCTATACCCTTTTCAAACTGTTTGCTTTCCGTCCCCACCCCCATGTGCATTTGTTACCTTTTCAGAAAAATAATAGGTCTTTGGAAAACACTCTAGGGGAATTCCTACTTCTCAGCATTTTTATGGCAGGTAACCTTGTCCCAGTGAATTTTTCAAAATCCAGAGAGTTAGCAAATGCTTAAACTGAGTTGAGGATGAAGGAAGCTGGCAGCAAGCAGCCAGCCCTTGCTGCTAGGAACCCACCCCCATCCAAACCCCCTCACCCCGTCCCACCCTCAACAGCTTATCTTGAGATCTGCCATGAATTTGGGTTGCTCCCAAAGCTCTCTTCCAAACAGGCCTACCACACCCAGACCCCATTCCCATTTAACTCCCATCACAAATGATAAATGAACTCCCAAATCTTCTACCTCTACATCCGCCGGCATCCGTCATAAGGGATACGCCGTTTTTCCTTCAAGAAATAGGCACAAAACAAAGACTACCTGTTGAATTAATTTTTAATAACCCAATGTAAATAATGAATTTTGTTCCACAACTGATCTTAAATCTGTATGCAAAATTGTGACAATAAAACACAACTGCCATTCCCTATCTGCGATGTTTCTCTAACCTTAAAAAAAGAATTGCAGGACGGTCTTATGAAATTTCTGAAAAATCTCAGCACTTAGGAGCACGAGCAGCAACTACTTCCAAAAAAGCTGACTTTTCTAAGTACTAAGTTTATCAAAGGTCAAACAACAGAATTCAAGAAAGAAATCTGGTGCTTTTTCAACACTCATAGTCTTTCAAGGTATTTAAATAAGCAAAAGAGCTGTGTGTTTAAAGAAATTAAAATGGCATCCTTCTACAAGCCACCTTAAAAAGATTAGATAAGAGACTGTCCAAGTGCTTTGGAGAATTAAAAATGTTTCTAAATCTCCACTCAATGTCACTTAGAGGTGATGACAAGAATTCCCTAAGATGACAGAGCCTTGCCTCCTCTCTTGGTTTCCACGTATCAGATGGAGAATTGTCAGTAATAGAACCACACCGACATCTCAGCCTTAAGCCCAAACTGGAATGTTAGGTGTATTAAAAAAAAAAAAAGTTTCCTTTCCTCCCCTCAGAGGGCATCAACATAGGGACATGAGGGCAGCAGCTTGGACGCTGTCCAAATGTCCCCATGCACTGTGGCCTGCTGGGAGGCCTCCAAACCGCACCCAGGAAGTCCCAATCTGTTTTTCTTCCAGATGGTCCACAATGCTTAACTCTGCTCTATGGGGAATGGCACGCTCCATACAGCTCATGCCCAGGGTTAGCCGGGAGGCCAATGTTGCCCATACTTCCTCCACGATCCTGGGAGGCATGCAGCAAAGATCCCATTGCAAAGACAAGGGAGAATTCAACTATGACATTGATGTTTTCTGCTCATGTGTTTTCTACTGAATAACTGACATTCCTTTAGGATGCTGGGCATGAGACCCTTGTTGATAACCCAAACCTCATGTAAAGATACCAGGCGGCAAGCACCTAAAGATTCCCCTCTTCCAACTCGACTCATTCCTGCTTTTGTCTGGCATCTCCTCTGCAGGAAGGAGACACCAAAGACAGCAAATACTGAGGAGCTGGAAGTCTTGAGTGTGCTACTCCTTCACCATGTAACCTCTGACAAGCCATCTAATTGCTCTGAGTCCGTTTCCTCATCTGAAAAGAGGAAGAGCAGTCTCAAAGCTGCAAAGAATAAACATGTGAGGGCACGTAGCACAGGCCTGGCATAGAGCTATTCTCTGAGTATGCAGAGTCATCTTACCGACGGCACTACATCAGGACTCGAACCTCTGACCTTGGCCTTGCAAATGTAAAGAAGATAAGCCACAGTAAGTCCAGGATCTCAAAGGATCTAACCTATCAACAAGGAAAGACAGCAACATATTAAAAAATCACTTTTGGATGGGAGTAGATTCGATCTGAAGCCAGACTGGGTCTTAAACATAAACCAGCATATATTAGCCAAGAGTTCAACTATAACCAGCTTCATCTTGAAAAGAACTATTTAGTCCCATTCTGTTTTGACAATAGTCTCTAACCACCTGGCTAACCAGTATTCTTTTCATGCCATTCAAAAGAGTCAAGACTGAAGCTAAGTCAATTTTGTATTACTTTTATTTAAAATAACTTTACCAAGTACATTCCTTGGGCTTGTCCTCATAGTTGATCAAATATAAAAGTACCTGACATGTCCAAACCCCTATTTTATATAAACTGCTGACCCAGCATGGCATTTCCCATCACTGCTTCCTAAATCACAGGAAATTTCAAGACCGTAGGGCCAAAAGAAATTAGGATGACCCAGCCTCTAAAAAACCTGATTTAAAGAAGAAAAACAAAATCATATCTGAATGGATAATTCATGATCCAGACAGCCCAGCATTCAATTGGTATTAACTACTCTACTAAAGACCTATTTAATGCACTTAGGTAACACTTTTTATTTCCATGAAATTGGATCTTTGGTTCAAAATTTAATCTCCTGCCAAGGACTCTGCACTATGTAGGTGACGTAACACTGAGGTAGGCTCTTAACATGTCATTGCCAGGAATATAAAAGAAATTGATCCGATTATTTGCTAAATAATGTTTCTTCATCAGGGCTAAGTCCTCCCCTAAGTGTGCTGTCACAGAGAGGAGCAAAAAGCAGTCACTATTAGTTGTATTTTCCAGGACTCAAATTCAGCCATGAAAAAAATCAGTGCATTAAAAATTGATTTGATATAAAGTTTATTAGGTTATAGGACCTTTGTCTGGAAGGAATAAGCAAGGCCTATGAGGTCTGATCTTCTGGCAAGTCAAAATATTGACTAAAATGAAAGATACAAGACATACTATTGGAACGACATGATATTCCTTCAGAATATCATCATTATCATTCTCATGACATTAGTAATCATGAAAAAAACTTAGCTACCATTTTAGGGAATATAAAATCCCTAATAAATAACCTTTTTTCATTCTCTCTTGCTGAAGTTTTTCTAAATTGTTCTGAAGGAGGAATGTAGTCTGTCCTATCTGAAGCTACTCTTATGTTACTCTCACGGTCCCTGGACACAGAGGGCAGAATCCCCTTGGTTCAATCTTCAGATTCATTGCGGTCAATGACCTCTTCAAACAGGCAAACAGATAGGAGAGGACACTGTGACCAAAGCTTTCTAAAACTCTTCGCCTAAATTTACAAGTCAACAACAAGAGAAAGACGTATGTGCAAAAATTCTAGCGAGCCCTTCCTGCCCAAGATGGAGGAAATGAATCAAACCATTAAAATGCGATGACAGGGGCTTCCCTGGTGGCGCAGTGGTTGGGAGTCCGCCTGCCAATGCAGGGGACACGGGTTCGAGCTCTGGTCCGGGAAGATCCCATATGCCACAAAGCAACTAAGCCTGTGCGCCACAACTACTGAACCTGCACTCTAGAGCCCGTGAGCCACAACTACTGAGCCCATGTGCCACAACTACTGAAGCCCAGGCGCCCAGTGCCCGTGCTCCCCAACAAGAGAAGCCACCGCAATGAGAAGCCCTCGCACTGCAACGAAGAGCAGCCCCCACTCGCTGCCACTAAAGAAAAGCCCGCGTGCAGCAACAGAGACCTAACTCAGCCAAAAATAAAATAAAATAAAATAAATAAATTAAAAAACAAAAAAATGCTACAGCAGGAGAGTGAGTTTATTCAACAAGTATTTAGTGAGCCCTTACTATGTGCCAGGCACTATTTTAGGTGCTGGGAATACATTCCCTTGATTAAAAACGTACAAAAATCCCTGTCTTCATTGTGCTTACACTCTAGAGGAAGGATACCAGACAATGAACATAATAAATAAGTAAATTACATAGTAAGTTAGGAGGTGATGAGTACTACAGAAAAAAAAAACAGAGCAGTCGTGAGAATGAAGACAAGTCTTATCTGGAAATTTTCCAAAATCAGACACACTCACACAAAAATATGCTTCTTTCTTGGAAAGTCTATGTATCTGTCAGTGACCAAAGAAAATATTTCTGGCCCCTTAATGTTCATGGGATTTTCAAGCAAGAAATTACAGGGATTTTAAAAATATGAAAATGGAGTTGAAAACTAAGAAAAGTAACTTTCATAAAACAGGAGCTCAATACAGAGTTCTTGAGGCAGCGGAATCTGTGCTTACTGTAGGAGCAGAGCTTCCCACAGTTCTAGCAAATTCCATGATTCTGGCCACACTGCCAACCACAGTGGATCTGAAGAGTCAAATCTGTTGAAAAGAGGCTACTAGGGTCAGAAAATGTGGAAGAACTCAAGCAGCTTTTCAGGATTTTTTGGTTTATTTCCATTTCCTTTTTAAAATACAGTGCCCTAGTTTTTGTGATTTTCTTATTTTGTTAAAGAAGAAGGGTGAGCTCATTAGAAAGGAAAACTGAAAAACAGGAATGCCCACATTTCCAACTCCATTTCCAATCTCAAATCGTTCAAGATGCACACGTTTATTGTATATCAGTAGATAGACCCAGGTCTTTTGACACCATTGTCAGAGGTTGTCGGCTCTAAACTACCAGGAAGATTTTTTCCCCTTTGATTTAAATTCAAATTTCATTTCAACAAAGCAACCAGAACAATTAATGAATTAGGTTCTCTGAGTCAGAAGTGAAAATAGAAAATAAATGGTGTTGTCATCTTTGATCAGAAAGTCATATTTTCAGCAAAATGGGGCAGAGGCGGCAAGTCCAGTTTGCAGGACCAGGAAAAAGGAGTGTCCACCCACAGGATACTCAGAAACTGATGACTATGACAGCAGCCCTTTCTAGAGGTAATAACGTCATTAGGTTGTGATAATCCTCCAGAAACCCCAACAGCCCTGGATTAAGAACATCTGGAAATTGTTCAGATGACACAGATTTCTGTTTCCTGCTGTTAAGGCTTCAGTGATGCCTCTCTGTGGCATCTGTCGCCATCTAACTTCTTTGCAAACCTCCTCCTTTCAAATCAGGAAGTGTACATAAAGTGCAAGTAAGATTCAGTCCCTCGCCTGTGCTTCCAGGTTCTTACTTTGATACCCAGGATTACCAAATCTGACAATTAAACCGCTGGCCAGCTAGGTCGTCTGCAGGTATTTCTGGAGTTAGCAAATGAGTTCATCTGGCAAAGAGAGTGTCTGAAGGTAGATGCAGTCTTGGCAAGAAAACACAAAGTACCGTACGCAAGACAGGGATGTGAATGATGCAAGCAGTAGGGGGGTTCTCATCACCGAGTCACTAAAGAAGTGGCCTTCTTTGGATCGCCACTCTTAAAAGTGAATTCAGGAACTGTTACTAAAATGAATGAGGCCAGCGGATTTCAGATCAGGGTCAGTCCTCAGTGAGGGCAGGTTCAGTTTTCCCTGGGTTGGGAAGAGAGAAAAGAAAATGAAGAGGGTAAGGAACCAGATCTGATGACTTTCATGTCACAAACGTCACCCCAAAAGCCTCCAGCAAATGCTTCCCATCTTACAGAACAAAGTTGAGCGGAGTGCCTCCTGACAGGGCTTAGCAAAATGTGTTTTCTTTGGGATTTGCCAGGTAGACAGTCCAAATGGATCATGGGTTAGGCAATGTTACATACATCTTTAAGATTTCTTAGATTAATTTTTCTTGATTAATATGCCCATAAGCACTGTGACTCTTCAAGAAAGAGATACAGTATGTAACATTTCCCACATTTGGGGACCAGGAATTTTACCTTCCCTCAAACTAACTCGGCTTTCAATACAATGTATTTTGGGAAACGCTGCCTTACAATACTGGTTGGAGGGGACAGGAATGACCTTACGTCATATTCAGTATATATTACGTGAGCCCAGTTTTTTTAATGAGTCACATTCCCGTACCAATATAATAAATTAACCATTGTTGTTGGGATCCACTGTATTTCCTTTGCAATGTGCCAAAATCATGGGCAAAATTTAACGTTATGTTTGACGGACAAACATTAATGATCAAAAGTTAACTATTTGCTATCTATTATAAACTGTCACACAATCAGTGGACAGTCACAGGGGATGTCCTTTGCATTTTTTCTGATTTTTCCAGCACAGCTAAGGCCAAGGTTTCAGAATTAAGACCACAAGGCTGTCATCATATATATATGCAGTCTTGCATAGATATACGGCTGAGACTGAACAGAGTATATTAGAATATACATAAAAATCTGGAATAAAAGTCAAGGATTGACTTGATCAAAAGTCACAGAAAATTATCAAACACATACTAGTTAAATTCCTGAATTTCTTTTTGGCTTCTGCCCTTTCTTCAGCATCAAAGTACCAAACAGTCATGGCATAT
Organism: Balaenoptera borealis; assembly: GCF_965194805.1. NCBI lineage: Eukaryota > Metazoa > Chordata > Mammalia > Artiodactyla > Balaenopteridae > Balaenoptera > Balaenoptera borealis. The sequence goes on along the minus strand of NC_138866.1, from coordinate 64,051,519 downwards.
CTGTGAAAGATAAGTAGATATTAGAAAAGAGGTTTAAAAATACTACCAAAAAAAAAATACTGTAAATTTCACATAACAGTCATTTGTAAAGCCAACATTTAAAATTTTTCCTATTATCAGAGGTCCATCCCAATTTTAATTTAAAATAAACTTCTCTGGTTTCAAGTCTATTTAAATGTAATAAAACATTTAAGGAATTCCAAGTATGCTCCAGGCATTATCCTGGGCGATGGGAATTCAAATGGTCATGTGAATACATCAGCCTCTTTCTCAAGGAGCTCAGGCTCTAGCAGGCAGGAAAGGCAATTTAACAAATAATGTAACAGGTCAAGATGATCTACACAGAAAGGGCTAGAAGGGAGTCATTCTGCTAAAGACTGAGAGACCCTAAGTTGATGGGGAGAGCACAAAGGAGTGAAGCTTTGAAGAATAACTTATCAAATGACAGGACACTTAAAACTCCTGGCTTTTTTCTTTAGTTTTGGACATTGAGGCAAAGATGCAATGGAATACTAATGCCCTCAAGCTTTCTACTGCGTCCCATCTATGGGATAGACTATAATAGGAGTAATTTCATGCATGAGTTTTCAAAAAGTTTCATTTTATTATTATTATTAGTTAATGGAATTTCTATAGCACTTGATTTTTTCCAAAGGCTTCCCATCAACATGTGCTAATGTTTCCCCTGTGACCCTGGTCATAGAGGAACTGGGGAAGAACGAGGGAATTCTGCACAAATGACAGGGTCCAATTATTGTACAACATTAAACAAGCCACAAGCAGGCTTTGGTGGTAGAATCAGTTACCTGTTCACCTAGGGCACATCCCAATTTGATATTTCATATGCAACTCTATGCGGGGCTCAGATCTGTGATTTCTGGAGGGGGCCACATAAACCTTAAGCTCTTAACACCTGTGATTTTAATTTAATCAGTCTTGTTAAGGTTTAGTCATTATCTTTCCACCCAACCTCTCTCCTCCCTGCCCCCAACTGCTATTCCCAATTCAGGCTACACCCCACAGAGCTCCAATACCACCTGGTTTACAGCTTTGGCCATAAAACAAAGGCAAATGAGAGGCAGAATCTGAAATTAAGATTATATCAAGAGTTTCCAGATTAATACTAAACAATACTAAATTGTTCAGTTACTCTGAAAATCTCCCCATGCATGATCTAAAAAAAGAAGTCTGAAAAATCCAATTGTTGGGACATGATGGGTACAGTAAGCCCAATCCAATTTTGAGCTCAGGGAAGGGTAAAAAGGAAAAGAAATCAGAACAAATTCCTCTTTCTTTTTTTTTTTTTCTTTTAAGTTTTTATTGGAGTATAGTTGATTTACAATGTTGTATTACAAATTCCTCTTTCTTTTCTGGAGGTTCTTTCTCTGCTTGCAACTGGCAACTTGTAAACTCATCCAGAGCTAACCAGACAGAATTCCTGTTATGTGGCAGCCAACATTCTCTAGGGGTGGTTCAACATTAGGTTTTTTTTAAAGGGGGGTAGGGGGAAGAAAGGAGAGAAGAGAAAAATGCTCTGGGAAATTTGGAATCCAAGATGCTCACCTAATGGAAAACAATTTGTTAATAGTTCAAACCGATGTTAGGTTTGTGTACTAAAGAACCCAAAATTTCTCCTTTAATTTTTATTGACTTCATACAGGTTTGCTATCAGTTTTGGGGGGTGGTTGGTCCCTCATCTGCAGAGAACACAAGTTTAGAGAATTCTCTGGGAACTGGGGTTTGTACACGAAGCTTCTCAAGAGGAATCGTGGCCCTGGCTGTTACCTGATTGCATAGGAAGGCTGGACTTCATGTGGGTTCCTGCGGTCTGACCAGAAGAACAAGAGTCTGTCAAAAATGGGCTCCACATCCGCTATGAACGATTTCCCTTCTGGAAATATCCGCAGGACCCCACCATGTAGCTGAGGGCCACAAAGAAGGTCGATTACTTCCTCACACATAGTTCATTATCAATGATATTTCAGCCTCATCTAGAAACAAAGCCATCTTCCAATCACCACTCCAAGCGTATATTACTCCCAAATTTTTACTTCAGCCTCATCCTTTGTATTAAATGTTATTTCAAATTTGGCTAGACATATCTCCTTATTCACCTCCCACCAAATGAAGCCTTCCCACCCTCACAATCACGGAGTCCATGGATACAACATGGAGTACTGCTAGGTCAGATCATACAGAATTGCCAATATTCGATGGTTTCTGACCTATAACCCCCTCCCGCCCCTCCCCCTGGCAATTTCATATAGTTCAGTCTAATACTAACAGCTCCCTAGGATAGTGACCACACATAACCTCCCCTTCAATTAGAATTTACAGCTTTCTTTTGAGCTCCCCTATCTCCTATCCGATTTCATCAGTTGGAAGTTACATGCTCTTTTTTCTGAACTCTCAGACCACCTTATCTTTCATGACATATATCACTCTCTTCCTTGAATTACTTTTTTTTTACATGTACACCCAAGCTGTCCTACTAGAATAACCACGTCAAGGTAGAATTCAGACCTCATACGTCGATGTTTCCTCACAGCACAATGCCTGGCACTAGCAGGCACTCAGATATTTTTTGAATGATTTCGTACTTTGCAATTTATCATCACTGATCTGGCAACTTTACCCTCTCGCCTATAACACTACCTTTCAAGATTTTAAAGGACAACTAAGGGATATACTTCAGTCACGTTACCAATAGGGAGCTGACACAAACCTTGTCACTAATTCACTGGTTTCCCAGGTTTAGTTTTTCTGACCCCAGATAAAATATCCTTGCTTTATGACACCAAGTATCTGGCCTAATGAACAGCGAAAGGAGATGCAGAAGGTTCAAAAGCCAAATAAGCCTGAAAAGTTCTCCAACGTCTCAGACTCCTAAATCATCCCTAACTTTCAGAAAGCATACAAATTCCAGACAAATGTTTGTCAGTGCGGAACCAGACTTCATATCTCTATCTATATATATGTTCAAAAATATAAAAATAAGCCATAAAACCTTTGGCATTCACAAACCATAGTAAACCATGGCAAGAGGCCACCAGGGAGACATTTTACCCCAAGAGGGAGGACTGTGTGGGAAACCTCACTTGGGGATAGTTTAATATCCTACAGTTCTATTTTTGTGAAATTCTCTCAGTGTTGGTCCTGGCAGGGAAAAGTATATATCTTATTCCACATTGAGAATCGAGAATCCTATCAGCTCTGGATTAGACTAAAGAAATTGATCCCCATTCCTAAAATTATAAATTATTTTCTCTTCATCAGCCATCAAATTATAACCTATAACCTAATAATGGCCCTACCCACCCATCCCCATCAAATTAACTACATATCTATTATTTTTCATCTCATCAACTTTAGTACTAACACCGTAAGAGGAAAAAAGAAAAAATATGAAATAGAAAGGATTCATCAGTGGGGATTATGAACTGCAAACTTTCCTCTAAGTCATCTGAATTCTTTTCCTATAGTTCCTAACCCCTCACTCTACTCCCATTATTCCAAGTACCTTGGCATCCCAGTTCTTGTTCAGATAGTAGATGCAGGTGATGCAGCGGCCGTCACCGCTGGGGTTGTCCACATGTCGAACATAACCTGTTCCATTTCCTGGGTAGCAAGCCACCATCGCCTATGGAGAAATCCCAAGGAAGCTGGTTAACAAAGCTGAACCAATCTTCTCCCACCAGTGAACAGCTGAGTAACACAGTCTCCTTGGGTGCCACGTGACATAGGTGACTGTTGGCTTCTTAACTTCACGTACAGTACATGAATTTGGACTCTTCAGCATATATGATTAACGGCCAAGTTATACCTTATGGCTCAGCCCAGTGGAAAGTAGTTCAACAATATTCCCACAATTCTAGAACAGTTTGGACAGTATCTATGGTTGTCATTAGGATGCCCCACCTTTCTTCAATTTTTCTTTTTGAAAAAGCAGGTTCTGGGTTCCCACCCTAGAGCCACAAAATCATAATCACTAGGTTTGGAGTTTAGGGATTATGCATTATTGACAAGTGCCCCTGAATCACCGAATCACCCACTATCTCAATCAATGGCTAAAGATACTTGCATTTACAAAGAGACAGGAACCAATGACGAAGGAGAAAAAGGTTAGGCTTGCTCAATAAAATGCTTAGGACAGAAAGAAGAGGGGAGGGTCAATGGAAGCTGTGCCCTGACTTGGTTTGTCAGCATAGATGACAGTCAGATCCAGTTCATAGAAAAAGCCACAGACACATCTTAATGCATTTTTCAATGCTTGTCTTCTTCCTACTGACAATTATCAAATTAAATGATAACCTGAAATTCTCTTCCTTTTGCCCAAGCGCTACCTGTATCAGTCAGGTGGAGAAATAAAGCAGGAAGCCAAACTAAAAATCCTACTAAAAATTACTATTAGGGAATTACTATGAAGAGGGTAACAAATCTCTACTTGCTCCCTGGAAAATTTATAGCAAAGAGTTGAAAAAAATAGACAAAGTGTAAAAAGCCAGTTCTTTTCACAGGACACTGCCTTATTTCTAAAATATCTTTGTAGGGATGAGATACATGCAGGGAAGATCTCGGCAACAAAAGATGAGAAAAGGGATATTTTTTCTGTTTTGTTTGCTGATGTATTCTTAGTGTCTAGAACAGTTCCTGACACACAGAAAGTATCTGTTTAAATTTGATTTTTTTCTTGAGGGGGGAGGGGGGCACCGTGGGGCTTGTGGGATCTTAATTCCCCAACCAGGGACTGAACCCAGGCCCTCAGCAGCGACAGCACGGAGTCCTAACCACTGGACCGCCAGGGAATTCCCTTTCTTGTTTTGTTTTGTTTTAAAATTTGATAAATAAATGAATGAATAGCAAACAGCTCTTTCCTCTAAACAGTAAGTTTACTTTCTACCTAGATCAATAGAGACTTTTGTCATTTTAAAGCATATCTTCAAACATACATGTAGCGATCCAGTTCACATTTTCCTTCATAAATGGCAAGACTGTTTCATTGGTAAAATAACCAGTCAGGTAGAGCCCAAACTAATAACACTAGTGGCTCAATGAATCAGCTTCAAAACCATGGGTGCCAAGTCACTCCCAGTGGTAACAGGAAGACATGAACTAGGCATGTACTTGAAAGGCTTCTTGCATACTAGAACAAAAATAAGGCTGAATAGTAACTTGGCTTTACACTGATCTTAAGGCTTAAATCACCATATCTCTCAAACGTTATATCCCTAGGAGGCTAGCAATCCCCATATCCTGCCTTTGAATGTCTAAAATGTCAGTGCAATGTCATCTTAGAGCTGAAGTTAGGCTGTTAGCTTGAACATCTTTCAGAGGTGGAATTCTGAGGCTACTGCAATCGAGATTTAACAAATGATGGTACCACCAAGCAAAGGATGGCTTGGGGAAAGGTGATTGGTAGCAGACAGAAATGATGGGTCTAGCTGGGGAAGAAGAGATAAATGAAGTCGCCTATAATGACTAGGGAATTACCCATCCCTGGAAGCAGCTATTAGGATTATAAGAGCCACCACTGAGCCAATAATGAAAGTCACTTAAGCCACAAACAATTATAGGCTGAATTCCCTACCAACTCAGCCTCTCCCCACTGTGAAGCTCTGAAAAGAAGAAAAAGTACTCCATCAATGCTACATAATCGGGCAGAAACAGAGACACAGATGTAGAGAACAAACGGATGGGCACCAAGGGGGGAAAGTGGCGGGGGAGGTGGTGGTGGTGGGATGAATTGGGAGATTGGGATTGACATATATACACTAAAATGCATAAAATAGATAACTAATAAGAACCTGCTGTATAAAAAATAAATAAAATAAAATTCAAAAAAAAAAACGCTACATAATCTTATATTCTTAAACAGCTCTACTCTAAGGAAAAGGTCAGTGGTCTGGATGTCCGCCATCTAATTTACTCTGCAACTAATCATGTGATCCCAGGCTTGGTTTCTTTCCTGTAAAAAATGGCTTGGGTTACCCAGCCTCTGACGGTTCAAGAAGATCTCAGAGTCTACCTAAGCATCAACCCCAGAAGCAGCAACAGAGTTCTTCAGGGCATTAGGAAGTGCTTAACTGCCTCAGGACTCAGCTTAGATTAAATACTGATAGAAAGAGATACAAACTCACAAAAGTACATCCTTTTGTATGTACTGCTGCATCTATAGAACGCACGCATAGAGAAGGAACTAGCACATTCCAGGGGACTTATCATTAGGACAAGACTCCTAAGTGTCAGCAAAGTATCTGATTGCTTAAGGGAGAGAAATATAGAGAATTTTTCTGGCCAGAGTGAATCTTCACCTTCTCTCCTGGTTCCTGAAACCATAGCATCAAGTTCAAAACAATGCAAGCAAATCATTGTGAGCCTCAGTGGGCCTGCTGAAACTACACAGGCCAATTTTATCAGTGTTTTCTGGACAAGAGCCACAGGAGATGGGTCTTGGCTTGGGCACATTCCCAGTATCTGTTGGGTTTTGACACAGTCTAAAACCAGGAGGCTAAGGATGCGCTAAGAAGCAAGGCTCACTTCAATGACATCACGCGTTTCTGTGCCAAACTGTGCACGGGGCAGAAACAAACCCCGGAAACTGATCAGTTAGTTCAACAGAGCTGCTATCCAAACCTCATCAAGCCAGGAAGGGATTTAGAGTGTACAGAGGAGGAGAACGCTCCAGGACAATAAGAACATCACCAGAGCACTTCAATGATCACATGACAAACACGCTGCGCAATAGCACTGACACCCATCAGGAGGAAGTCTCACTTATCGCCGACTTTTTATTTGCCAGAACTTGCGGACTAGATTAATATTTGAAATTTATACAAGTTTAATAACGTGTTAGTGTGACCTGCAATAGCACATACAATTTAGTCCTATACTTCTATGCTTGGATGGGCAGACAAATCCACATGTCCCTTTATGTGTTCACCATCCTTTCCTATGGCCCCATCGTGGACACCCCCCACCCCCTGCACCATCCCCAGAGGCTTCTCCATAGCTCTGTAGCAAAAGGAAATGAGTGGAGAGGGGTGAACCCCTCCCAGGCTCCCAAACTGGCTCTAGACCAGAGACATGTGCTCTGGATACCTACGCGGCCACGTTCAGGCAGTAAATGTGTAAGGATTCTTTGAAAATGTACACAGACATATAGAACTTCGACAGCCAAACCCAAGTAACAAAATCTGCTCCCCAAATGCCACAGGTGGAAAAGAAAACAGTTTCTGTTAAGGGGTATTACTGAGTTGGCTTCATAAAAAGCCATATCTCACCAATCCCAAAGGTAAAGTTGAAAAAGGAAAGTCCAGGATTTCCATCCCAATGCCTAAACAGAATGTTCTTAATTGAAACCAGTTTGATCGCATATATACACCATTTCAAAAAACTGGCATCATTGACCTCCACTGTCCATTCATGGGTGGGAAGGGGATACATCTGTCCCATCCCAGCCTCCACTCAGATTCACCACTTCTCTAAAAACAATCAACAACATAGATGTTTTATAGAAACGTATTTTACATCACTCATGACTTCAGCGTCAGTCACTAGTATGACTTGATCTTAAAAAAGAGAGTGACGTTTTACATAAAGTTTAACTCAGCAAATTAAAATAGTAATCAAGTCTTATTTTATTTACCAAATTTGCAATAAATATGAATCCATTTTTAAAAATTTATCAAGAATAGCATAACTTCAAAGCTGCCAGGTTGAGTGACCTTTAAACTGGTATTTTGGTCCACGGCCAAATGCTAGGTCCCTCTAACTGTGAAGCAGAAATACCAGCCAATCTTGGTAAGGATTTGTTTTGAATTACGAACGGTCCCTAGCAGAGCATATTTTAATAAAATGCCACCTAAACACAGAATAACCTGTACTTAACCTCTTCACACCTCAGTTTTCTCATCTGAAAAATGGGTTTATGAGGATTGAAGGTGATAATCCATGTAAAACAGCGCAAGGCCTGGCACACACTAAATGCTGCTTAGTGTCAGCTATTTTTAAAACTGATGATGTGCATGTTTTTGTGTTCCCCTCCACTGGGGCTTCAGAATGTCTCCCCTTCAGGGATCCGATCCTACCTAAGTGCTTTGTAGCTTCGAACCCAGGGCTGGCAAACTCATATAGCCTGTGGCACTTGCAAGTAACATAAAAAATTGAAGCTAACCAGGTATATATGTGTCAAAACTCTAGAGTGTGTACTATGCTACCTACAACTAGGGAATTTTCTAACCTTGGCAATGAGGGGCCGGTGTTCCAAAATCTTCAGATTTTAGGACAGTAGCAGGGAACTGAACCGGATTTGGATGTAAACTCTCCTGTATATTTTTTATCCCGATTGTTAAATCTGGGCCACAAAAAAACATATCAGGCTGGATTTTGAGATCACTGTCTGAGGCTCTCCTAAGAGATCAAGCTACTCCCTGTTACTTCCTGAGCTACAAGGAGGCACCTTCCCCATTTCTCTTTACCAGGCTCAGCTGTATCCTTCATCCTTCAGTGCCATCCACATTGCACAGGCCTCCGCCAAACCTCTCTCCCCTCAAGTCCTTCCCCCGTGTCCGCTCTGGATATAGCAATGGGGGCCCAGGATCCCTCCTCTCTTTACCATAAGACACTAACCACATAGAGTATTAGACGTGTAAAGACTTGAGAAGAAATACACAAGACCATGCACCTTGGTTAGCTTGGAAAAACAGCTAAGCAAATGTAATAGCTGAAGTTTTCTGGCCAGAAATGGGTCCAATTTATACTACCTAAATCGGACAAAAATCATATGATATCACTTACATGTGGAATCTTAAAAAATGATACAAATGAACTTATTTACCAAACAGAGATAGACTCATAGACATAGAAAACAAACTTATGGTTACCAAAGGGGAAGGGGTAGGGGATAAATTAGGACTTCGGGATTAAAATATACACATGACTATATATAAAATAGATAACCATCAAGGACGTACTGTGTAGCACAGGGAACTATACTCAATATCTTGTAAGAACCTATAATGGAAAAGAATCTAAAAAAGAATACGTGTGTGTGTGTGTGTGTGTGTATAACTGAATCACTTTGCTGTACACCTGAAACTAACATAATATTGTGAATCAACTACACTTCAATAAAAATTTAAAAAATATATATATTACCTAAACCACTTAAATTCCTACAATACAATATTTACAACGCATCTTTACAACATAGTCGCAACTATGCAAAGCTTTCTCCAACAGTTTCAAGAAAATGTCACTAAACAACAGTTCACATTGTGGCCAGTCTCTTACAAAAAAGCAAGCTCTCAGTGTGATGATGAACAGCTCATAAGCAGAAAAAGTGCTTTAGAGTCTTTATATTTATTCTCATGTCATCTAGATTGGCATAAAGAAATTAGTTGGAGATAATGTAGGCACTTTAAGGAAACAAGTGTGCAAACTGTCACTAGTTATCTTGGCATCTTGCTTGTTATCTGTCTTGTTAGTTAAGAGCAAGCCTAGCTAGTTCCTTCCTCCTAGTGCCCTAGTTAAAGACTGATGTAACGAAATGAGAGAGAAATGGGAAATATGCTTTTGGTGGGCAATAGCAAGAGCTGTGTCCGGCTACCACGTTCCCCTTCCCAAAGTTTCAGCATCTGACCATACAATTCAGAAGATTCAGAACATCAGACAGTCAATGTCCATCAGGTAAGTAATCTTGAAAACGAACCCCAAGTTATTCACTAAAATGTCTTCTATTATTCTATTTCTATCCTGGGAACTTGTGCCTTCCTCATGTGTCCTAAATCCACACTAAAAATTCCCCTCCCTGAACCCACGTACCCAGAACTCTGCTACATATAACCTCACCTCCAATTTAGAACAATAATCATTATGCCCCCCATACCTGAACTTAGTTGAAATGCAGGAGCTTCAGTAATTCTGAAAATGAAAAATCAGAAGTTATTGATATAAGCAACTCTCAGTTGCTCTGGTGAAGTAGGCCTGCTGGTTCCTCCTGATCAGGCAAGAGCATCCTGCCTAGAAGGGCAGGGAATTTACCATATTCACTTGAAAACCTGTCCTCGGGGAGACCTTTTTCATCAATGCCCCTCTTTACTATGAACTTGGTCCTAACTTTGGGATCATTCAACCAACTATCAACAACTATCAAGACTCTGAAATCTTCTACTCAGTTCTCTTAGCTCCTTGAAATTCTTACATTAAAGAGCTGGGATCCCACACCCACCCTCAGAAATATGCATAGATGCGCGCGCGCACACACACACAGACACACACACACACACACAGAAGCACGCATAAGATCACAAAGGGTTCACGGGCTTGTAAGTTCTAACTTAACTAGATCAGGATTCGATTTCAGGGGATCCTGTACTTCGTGCATGAACCTGAGTAAATCACCCTGAACTTGAGTGAATCACCCTTCCCCAGAAGCCACTGAAACTCTCCGAGGCCAGGAATTTAAGAGACTATTGTCACTCCTTTTCGAATTCTGCTTAATTCCTCTCCTTGGAGGGGATTCAAGCAGAGCCCTGCAATTAAGCACAGTAAACAGGCCCCGGAACATCGACACAGCAATACAGGCTGTTTGGGTTTGGGAAGGCGGCCCTTCCCGCAGAGGCCTGGCTCCCGGCCAGCGGGGTGACGGCTGAGTGACAGGGCTACGTGCGCTGCGTGAGGGTGGCAGCGAGCCCACACCCGAGCACACAGCCCGGCAGCCCGCGGAGGGAACCGGCACGGGAAAGCCCTCCCCCATCACTACCCCAGTCACCAGAGAAATGTACTCAGTAAGGGCTTCCTTGCAATTATGAAATCCGCACAAGTCAGCCAGGCCCTGGGTTAAGGACATTAACACAGGCATTTAACCGTATCCATTCCGCTACCCCTCCTCAAATCGTTAACAACTGCCATTTCCTGAAGACCCATGAAGCCAGGGAGCACTTTAGGGTGGCAATTTACACGTATTCTCTCATTTAATTTCCAGGTTAAGGGGAAGGTGGGCAGCGGTCACCTGCCCTGAGTCACCCTGCCCACAAGTTTTCGGTAGAAGTCATTAACCCTGGGAGCTATCATATTGACCTAGAAGTTATCTTATTCCTATAGAAAAACAAATTCATGAGTAATCCTTAAGGCAATATGGGGGTAGGGACGTTTCACTTCCTTTGATGTGAGAAACAGACTTATCAGTAAATAAAACTTTACATGTAGCTCTCTAAAGGCTTTGAGCCGAATAGAAAAAAAAAAGAATGTCTGTGACCGCAGGATTGTCAGAGAATTAAATATGGTTGGCTTTAAATTCTCATCTGGAATGAATCCTAAAATACTTGAGGGAAGCCATGATAAATACAGTTGGTAAGACAAGATTTTATTGAGTAATATACAAAAATATATAGTTACCAATCAAAACATGTCAAGAAAAATGCCTTGAAGCAATGTTCTTCAGAGAAACCAGGAAGCACTTTACTTGCAATTCCCAGTGACTCTGAGGAGTCTTAATGTGGGACAATGTAACTATGTTGGAAAAAGAAAAAGTTAAAGAACTTTCTAGGAAACCAGATCTTACATTCACATTCGGATTTCAGCACTTGGAAAAATACATCTGCTGAATGAAAGGAATGACACACAGCAAGTCAGAACTAGAACTCATGAAACTCGGGAGGCCCATTTATTTACTGAACAAACATGTGTACGTGCCTGACACTGTTCTATGTGCCTCCCAAATATTACCTCATTCAATATTCGTAACAGCTCCATGAGGCAGGAACCATTATTATCTCCATTTTACAAATGAGGAAACCGAGGCACGAGGAGTTTAGGTAACCGGCCTTTTTGAACCCAGTTAGTCTGGCCTCAGAGAGTGAGCGCACGCTTTACGGGCGCAGCTTATCCTTTGTCTAACATTAATCGGTTCACCTCTTTTTTGAGAGAACTAAGATCTTCGGTTCTTCTTGAAGTATTTGACTTCTTCTCACCCTCGCCTATCACCCTTGCCATAATGATAGAAAATCACAAAATGCAAAAAGAAAGAAAAAAAAAAAGAGTGTCCTTGGTATTGAGTCTGTGAACTAAAAGCTCCAGGGCAGTGAAGGGGGTAGGGGGTAGGGTGCAGGTAGGGTTGTATTTCCACAAAAGCCGAGAGCAAAGGAAACTGACTCAGTCCCGCAGCAAAACACTAGTTGTCCGAGTTGCCTTTGATTGGTTATTCCCACTGCAGGACAAACTCAATCCCACTCTAAACTCTGTAGCCCCATATCTGACTGGGATGCAGTTGGTCAGCAATCAGTCTTCTCCCCAGGCTGCTCTTCCCCTTACCTCGGGGTCTGTGGAAGGAAGTCAGCCTCTCCAGGACCTTTCCTTTTAGCTCAGGTGAACACCAGCCAAGGTTTTCAGACTTTTTCAAAGTCAGAAAGCAAATGAACAATTAAGAAAAAACTTTAAAGGAAATACAGAAGTGTATTTCCCTTGGGAAGGCACCTGGTAAACTCCAAGGAATCCCAGGGATGAGACAAATTTTCCTTACTCAGGTGCAAAGCTTATTCAGGAGACTCTTAACTCCACTACTACCACATTAATTAGAATTCACTGAGTACAGAACTTTCTAATATCAAGTGAATTAGAATACGCTGGATACAGACCCACTATGGCTTACAGGAGGGGTGAGATCTAGAGGACCACTCAGACACGTGAAAAGTGAAAGGCTCTTCTGAGAGAAATGTATAAACTACTTTGGGGAGCAGCAAGGGGACTAGAAATAAAGGAGTTGCCTGGCCCTGAGTCTAGGGGGCAGCGATGGTGAACACAATTGTACCTATGTCCCTTCAAGATGGGGCTCCAAGAGAAGCCCCATTTTACAAACGTGGAAACTGAGAGAGACAAAAAGTGACTTACGGGACATTATAGAACTAAGCATGGTCTTCCCACTGCTAAACACTGCTTCTAAAATATCAGGAAAAAGTTGTTCACTGAAAACAGGTGCAATTATTTCCAGAGTGACCATGAATGAAATTGTCTTCCTTCAAGATAACACAACAAAGGATTCTCAAATGATTATCATGGCTTATCAAATAGAGGCTCAAACTATATTAACTGGGAAATCAAAGCCCTCCATGCGGAAGTAGGAAAAGGCAAGTGCCAGCTACTCTCCAATCTCTACCTAGTAAAACCTTTGATTACAGTCAAGCTGGATTCGTTTTTCGGCTTTGCTTCCCCAAAGAGTCCCACACCTCAGCCATCTTACCCTAGAGGGTCAGAAACAACCCTAGGCTCCTGTGTGGTGTTCAGTTAGCGCATAATCGATACTCAATACTGACAGAATCATCTGCTCTTTTCCAGTTTGTTCTCACCCCAAATCACTACGATGCTTTCTTGTTCTCCCTGGTGCCTTGAGCTTGCACTCCTTGCCAGGCTGTAGGATACAGGGGAGCAATACTGTGCAGATATTAACAAATAGTGTTCCCCTCCATTCAACGCAACAGGAGAGAATCAGTTCCAAATTATACTCCAATTCTGATTCTGGAAAATTAACTTTTATTGGAAAAAATAATAGAAAAATTGTGTGCGTTGTGTGTGTGTGTGTGTGTACTTAACACGTTAATGTGTTTTTCTCAAAAATTTCCCAAATGAAACAAGAACACTTGCATTTTTTAGTTTTAGCAATGAATTAGCTCAGATCTGATCAACTGATTGAATGCCGATTTTCTCACTGATAAACTCCAGGAAGACAGAGCACCATCCCCATTTAGCCTCCTCATATTCATTTTATTCAGTGGTTCTCAAACTTCAGCCTGTATGAGAATTGCCTGGAGGACCTGTGAGCTTCTGATTCACTAGGTTTGGGGAGAAGCTCAAGAACATGCATTTGCAGCACGTTCCCAGGTGATGCTCATGCTGCTGGTCCCACGACCACGCGGAGAATCCATGGCTATTTTGTGGCAAAGCACGAGTTTCTATGCAATGCCTCACCCTAAATAATAAAAAGTCAAGGGGAATTAGAATTAGTCACCTGCACTAGTTAACTTGGAGAACAGGAGATGGTGGGTAAAGCAGGAAGTGAGAGGAATTCCTATAGGGCAGTTTCTGGCACAGCCCTGGCATCATGATTCCTGAAGCTGGCAGGAAACATTCCAATTGCAACTCTGTAGCATTGCTGAGGATTACTGTCCTGTCAGCGCTGGGGTGTGACTGTGGATAGAGTCAGATCTCTTCTTCAGGAATCCAATCAGAGGCACTGAAAGCACCTATTTGCCCTCTCAAATAAAATTTTAGTCTCAATTTTCATTGAATTCCTTGTCATCTGGAGGTAGATTTATATTATTGTACCCATGTTACAGATGAGGAGAGTGAGGCTCTGAGAACTGACTTGCCAAAGATCACAGTGAGACAAAATAAAACGTTAAATGTCCATCCCAGTGCCTAGTAAGGTACTGACCAAATTAAGTTCAAATATAAAAATAAAAATTGACCTTGTTCCTAAAGAAGTGGAGATTAAGGTCCTGAGATGCTGCCTGCCAGGGTCTGAGCGAGGACCAGAAGCCAGGGTCCTAGCCTCGTGGTCCCAGGCTTCTCTGAGGCAGACCTCTAAGTATGAGCTGCCAGGATCTGATGTGACTTGGTACTTTCTAGGGCCAAGCATAGAGTATCAGAACTAAGAAAAAAAAAAACCTTACAAAGTCAAAGTCCCTCCTTTGAGATGGTCCCTCACAGCCTATTAATGTAATAAAATAGTTAAACCCTTTAGCATCAAATTAGGGACCAGGCTGCAAAACCTTTCTTTTTTCTTTTTCTTTTTGGCCTAACAAAATATTTATAGCACGAATGGATAAAGAAGTTGTGGTACATATATACAATGGAATGTGGTACATATATACTCAGCCATAAAAAGGAACGAAATTGAGTCATTTGTTGAGACGTGGATGGATCTAGAGACTGTCATACACAGTGAAGTAAGTCAGAAAGAGAAAAACAAATATTGTATATTAACGCGTGTATGTGGAACCTAGAAAAATGGTACAGATGAACCGGTTTGCAGGGCAGAAGTTGAGACACAGATGTAGAGAACAAACGTATGGATACCAAGGGGGGAAAACCGCGGTGGGGTGGGGATGGTGGGGTGATGAATTGGGCGATTGGGATTGACATGTGTATACTGATGTGTATAAAATTGATGACTAATAAGAACCTGCAGTATAAACAAACAAACAAAAAACAAAACAACTAATACTAAACTTTCTTTGGGTTATTTGTATGGAAATATGTTAATATAAATGTTTCAGACATTACATGAAATTTCTAAAAAAACATATATATATATTTATAGCTTTTTTTTTTTGACACCCTGACATCCTTAAAATCGAAGTTCCTTTTAAAGATGAAATTAAGTCAACAATAAAGGACTATTGGAGGCACTAAAAATATATTTCAAGCTTAATAGTCTCTGCCTTCAAAGAATTTATAGGTAAATGAGGCAGGCAGGGTAAGCAGCAAAGAAATAAATGTACTGGGGTGGCCCGGGTTGAGCCACCCACAGAGTTCTAGGAAGCAGAAGGGAACTTCACGGAGAAGGCAGGAGGATGGATTTTTGAGGAGAAGACAATGGGGAAGCTTGGTTTGCCTGGCAAATCCGTTTCTAGCACTTCAGGGATCCGGAGGGCAGGAAGGCTGTCAGTGGGAGATTAAATGTAGAAAGGTCAGATGGGGTCAGACGTGGAGGGCCTTAAATGGCACGCTAAATTCACAGCATATACGGTGGACAATGGGGAGAGAGCTCGGTTGGGTGTGTTTTTGTTTGTTTTTTTTTTTGTAAGCATGGAGACGGCATGATTAGCGTTGGGTTTTACACTGCATAACACTGGCAAAGCTCATTAAAATGGATCACAAGGAGAACAAGAACCAAAGGCAGGTGATTTCTGATTAAAGTAGGTATCTTTAAAATACTTCCCTCCTCAAGGATTTCTACTGTGAAAGAAACAACATTTAGTTTTTTAAAAAAAGACAAAACTTAAGGTTCCACAGGGAGCCAAAAAAAAAACCCTCAAAAAGCCAAAACAGCACAAAATAGCCAAATTTTGACCAATAATATTGCACATTCCTGAATGAACCTTCAACATTTAAAACAGTTTTGTTTACCTACTCCAAACAATCAAATTAAACTGCAAAACAATATAAATAGGAAAGAAGCCATCCAAAAAAAAAAAAAAAAAAAAGACTCACTGCCAACTCTGTGTGGGGTATTGAGATTTCTAAGTAATAGTCCCTCAGGTTTGACTAGACAGATAGTAGAACTGGGAGGGGATGTGGAGGGAGGGGCACAGGCAGAATCTGTGATCTATTTGTCTGGAGAACACAGAGCAAGCTCCCCCAAAATGTTCAGACTGTTTAAAACAGTGTATCTTTACTTCCAAGCAATGCTCAGAAAGAAGAGTATTATCCTGAATACTTCAAAACAACTTCAAGTTGCCCTAAGAGAACCAAAAGTAGATGTCACTGACACCTGGAATTGTGTTTTTCCATTTGTCTTCTTCCCACTACTATCAAGACTACTATCATATTCTTTGAATCTCTGTATTTTGGAATTATTTTTATATGGTGTTATTATTTTGGCTTCATTTTGGAAACAAAAATAAGAGTTAATATGAGATAGGTACATTTACTCCAGAACTTGAGAAACAGTGATCATTGCATCTCCTAAAGCATGAAAAATTGGTTTGACTAAAAATAGAACTACCATATGACCCAGCAATTCCACTCCTGGGTGTATGCCCAAAGAAAATGAAAACACTGCTTTGAAAAGATACATGAACCTCAATGTTCATAGCAGCATTCTTTACAACAGCCAATATATGGAAGCAACCCAACTGTCCATCCACAGATGAATGGGTAAAGATGATGTGGTATATATACAACGGAATACTACTCAGCCATAACAATGAACGAAATTTTGCCATTTGCAGCAACATGGATGGACTTGGAGGGGATTATGCTAAGTGAGATAAGTCAGATGGAAAAAGACAAATACTGTATGAATCACTTGTATGTGAAATCTAAAAAATACAACAAATGGACAAATATAACAAAACAGAAGCAGACTCACAGATACAGAGAACAAACTAGTGGTCACCAGTGGGGAGGGGGGCAGGGCCAAAATGGGAGTTGGGGAGTAGGAGGTACAAACTATTGGGTGTAAGACAGGTTCAAGGACATATTGTACAACACGGGGAATATAGCCAATATTTCGTAGTAACTGTAAATGGAAACTAACCTTTAAAAATTGTATAAAAATAAAAAATTAAAATAAAATTGGTTTGACTTAAGGAGGTATTAACATTGTACTGAACATGGAGGACACTCAGTAAGTAGGAACCAAATGAATCCAACACAAGATGTGAAAGCCTACATTACACAACTGCAAAGCCATGGGTCTGTAAGGCTGGGACTGGGTAGAGGCAGGGGGTAAAAAATATGACACTCAGTCACTACCAGCTCACCAAAAACAAGAATAGGAACTTACCTACAAATCAATATCAAAAGAAGATACAAAATTAAGGTAAGAGCCATATTGGTTTAAGATTGAAATAATCGAGGGAAACAGGGCACAAATTTCTATGTATAAAGAACCAAGCTAACTAATCTTGCTTGGCAAACAGACACATAGTTCTGAATCTGAGCCAAAGCCAAATTCCTTGGTTTGGCATCATAAAATGATTTGTCTGTTGAATTTACAATTCCAGTGTCTCTGGATTCAGCTACCCACTGGGCACCCCTGGCAGTTGCCCAGCAGAATATATCTGAACTATCATTACTGTCAGAACATGTGCATTTGACAAACACTGGAGAAAAATGACACTCATTTCTTAGAGCAATATTAGTTAACAGCTACAAAGTGCTGCTACAAAGGAATTATCAAAGTCTGTAGCTATAATAATTAACGAAGAGTTAATAACCTTCTCCGTAGTGCTAACCTGCAAGCTGCTCCTTGGTGTTCAGTAGACATGGGTCAAACTGTCATTTAATTTACTGGAGGCCACAAAGGTGAGTCAAAATCAGAGGTCTTGCCAAACTGAGCAAACACGGTCCAAAGGCGATATGCCCTCTGAACTTTATCTTCAAGTGCTAGGATGCTTCTCAGATGCGCTCTGCTTATCATGGGTTAAACTCCACCCCCAATTTTAAGCTCATCAGAGAAGTCTCCCAGACACGGTGCATTTTCAGGACAGAGTTGTAACACGCAACTCCAAGACTGCTTGTTATTTATCAAATCTGAAATTTTTCTAGCCAGAGTTGGGAATCAGGGAAGCATTTACAAATTTTGCTTGAGCTGAGTAAGGTCAGAAAGGGAAATAATTCATGACACCCACAAGTCGAATGCACAGACTGGCTACTTAATTCCCACCAAAGGATGGGTGCTAATCAATTTTAAGTCAGAATTATATTTAAAAATTATAAACCACTGGCCATCTGAATGTTAACGCCTATTTTCCACATAAATAATTCTGAAAACGGTGAACGTATTCTAATTCCTTCAAAAAAAGAGCCAGATGGACAAAGGAGATAAGCAAGTGTTTTAAGATATTCCTGGTAAATTAAAGACCATGATTGATTTTAAGAGGCTACATCCTAGCCCTAGTTTTCTTGAGCTTAAAATAGTTAATAAAGTAGAGCAACTTTTTTCTTTTCCTTAAAAAAAAAAAAAAAAAAATGCCCAAATAAGACACTGACGCAGCTGACTTCACCTACCGACCGGGTCTCCCAGCCCACCTGACTTATGAAGCAACCCCAACCGGGGTAGCCCCTTCTCCATTAAAGCACTTTGCTCAAGCCCAAGACCTACGCCAATCTCTTCTCAAGGGCCTATGCAAGACCTCATTTCTCCAAACACAAAAACCACCTAATTGTTGAATGATTGAGCAATTGGACAAATGTAATTTCTGATACCTCCCTAGCTCCAAAAACCTTTATTATTAAAGTCCTAATAGTTTTGGTCACTTATTTTAGGCACTTCATGTTAAGTAAATAGAGAAACTGGACAAAGCCCAAAGAAGAGAAACAAAAATGACTAATCAGTGTAAAACTGGTCTGTTTAACCAGAAAAAGCGAAAACAAAGTTGGTGACAACCATTTCACGCCACTCAACTTTCAGCTTACTTCTTTAGGTGCTTTTATCATCCCTTTCCTTTCCACCTCCTTTCTCCCATCCATGTACAGATCTACCGCAGTGCAAGGCATTTAATGATTTGTGAATGAATAAATTAAATTGATACCCCCTGATTTCCCGCTTCACTGCAAGCAGACAAGGTCGTGGTGGAGTGGCCAGTGGCCCAAAATTGAACAAAAGAAATTATAAAGGAAACACACATACGCACCTTCTTTTCTTTGTTCCCAAGTGTCATTCAACAAAATAGACAAAGAACACTATGAAAACTCACACTATGGAGAAACTTGCTTCACTGTCACTGAGGCTGTATTCTGTAAATTATTTCCTTCCTCCAAGAGCTAAAATACAAAACCTTTTATTAAGAATCCTCACCTTACAGAAAGATGTTCCCGTGCTTCAAACTCAGTGCCTCCTCCCCCTAAAATACCTTATTTTTTTTTTAATTAATTAATTTATTTTTGGCTGCGTTGGGTCTTCGTTGCTGTGCACGGGCTTTCTCTAGTTGCAGCGAGTGGGGGCTACTCTTTGTTGCGGTGCACAGGCTTCTCATTGCGGTAGCTTCTCTTGTTGCAGAGCACGGGCTCTAGAGTGCACGGGCTTCAGTAGATGTGGCGCGTGGGCTTCAGTAGATGCGGCGCGTGGGCTTAGTTGCTACATGGCATGTGGGATCTTCCTGGACCAGGGCTCGAACCCGTGTCGCCTGCATTGGCAGGTGGATTCTTAACCACTGCGCCACCTGGGAAGCCCTAAAATACCTTATTCACAGATAAATTTTTAAGATTTTAATTGCAGAAACACCATGTATGATGCCTAGTCCCCAAACCTCATGCCGTAAGAACTGCACCTCTCATGGGCCCTGGCAACTAACTGTATTTGTGATGTATGATTCCACATGCCCTCCCAAACCATCCCCACCCAAGGTTGACAGGTCCTCTCTCAGGGGATGGAAACAGGGATTCTAGAATGTTAGTCAAGTCTCTGTTGAACTCAAACTGAGGCTGAGATGGCCACTGTGGGGTAGCCATCTTGAGCCGTGCGCATGGAAAAGCAGCAAAAGCTGGACGGAAGGTAGAGAGGGCTAGAAATAAAGAGTACAAGCAGAGAAGCAAAGATGGAGGCCATAGAGCACCAGAGAAAAGAACTAACACACCAGCTCCCCTGGACGTTAAGGACTTCCTAGTTCCTAGTTCATGGCTTCAGGCTTCTGTGAACCCCAGTTGCATTTCCTGCACTTGGGTCCTGAGAGAGATCCTGATCTTTGAAATTCATTATCCCAGGTTTGTCTAAAGTAGTTTACAACCATGCTAAGCTCCGAGTCATGAATATTCCTGATATCCCAGGAGAAGGAAGGGCCAAAACTGTTCTTGCTCTAGCAGCAAAGGAACAAATCCACCATTTGTAACATATTTTTTGTTATCTACAACTTACTGCTGTTTCATCATTTCTCTGTACAGTTTCCAGGGGAGGACTGACCTGTTGATTCATAATACAACCCCCATAACCCTATCATCCACAGCTACTCCAGTTGGGGATCCTAAAAACCAAGCTGGTTAACAAATGCTTTTCCTGCAAATAACAGTAGGAAAACATTAGCACAGCATTCCATTCTCTTCTTCAAATGTACTTAACTGACCCACTTCAATGTTTGGGTTTTGTCTTTTTTCTTTTTTAAGCTTGAGAATAATCAAGTGTGAGCTAGAGGATCCTACACTTCAAAAGTACACGTGAATGTAAGCTCTAGGGGGCAGCGATGATGCCTGTCTACCTTTGTATCCCCACCCCTGCACAGTACCCCACGCTGAGTGAACATTTGCTGAGGGAATGAAAGGAGGGTAAGTAGGAGCCTAAGAGTCAAAAACACAAACTCTGGGCTCAGACAGACCTGGGTTAGACTCCCAAATCTCCCCTTAGAACATTTATGAAGGCTCAGAATTCTGCTAAGAATTTTATGTACACTCTCTTATTTCATGCTCCTTCCCCCCGCCAAAGCTTTAAGGTATTCCCTCTCATTTCACACTTGGTGAAAACTGTGCAACTTACCTGTGGCCACAAGGTTAGTCACCCCAAGTCCAAGACCCTAACCCCTATGACAAACTGCATTTACTGCTGACTTCGTGTCCTTGGGCAAATGATTTAATTACTCAATTTGCCAAAGATTATGGTTCTGAAGACTGTCAGACAGTGTCTGAAAAGTGCTTAGCACAGTACCAGATGGAGCCAACGGCTCATTAAAAGGTAGTTATTATTATTAGAGTTACTAACTTCTGCTGCAAGCAGAAGCACTCTTGGTTCTATAAATTACACATTCTCTGGAAAACAGCCATGTCCAAGATCTAGGCAGCCAAAGCAAAAGGAGCAAATTAGGACCAATATTTATCTTGGATATGATCTAAGTTCTCCAATAGGGAGTAACAGATAAGAAATCTTTTCATAGCCTGAAAGCAATGATTGTGCTTGAAGTTAGGGGGCACCATACTGCTGTATATCATAGAAACGTCTGCCCCAGAGTCTTCAGCACCCTTGGATTTTTCTCCAACAAAGCGGAGGTAGATGAATTCTGATCAGTTAACACCTTTTGTGGCAGGAAGGGGAACACTTTAATATTTCTTTCCATACCCTTCCACAATTTCAATTTTAGGCCCACTATATTCCTATTCTATTTCCAATGCCTCTACCATTGTTTCATTGAGATAAAGAGCATTATTATCTTCTTCAATGACCTTTAAAAGTTCAGGGAAAAAAGTATTTCATTAGGATTAACAAGCATAACACCAAGAAATCTAAAGTACCTAAAAAAAAACTGGTCTAAAATACGTAAACGTATATATTGGCAATTGTTGAAAATGGGTGATAGGAGCTCATTATACTAGCCTCTCTACATTTATATATGTTTGAAAATTTCCATAATAAAAAGTTACAAATAAATGTTTAAAATAAATGTACAAATTCTACCTTTTAATAATTTAGATTTTACTGAATACCTGCTTCGAGGATGGAGCAGGAAACTGGGTCTGTATCACTACTCTGGGAAACAGCACAGAGTATGGCACTCAGTTGAGGGAAGAGAAGTAAATAAGGTTAAATCAAGGTGGAACTAATATAAATCATATAGAAATGGAATGTGTTTCTACAATGCTTTAACAATGAACTTCAAGTAAGAGACCCAGGGCTACAAGACATTACTAAGGAGACTTCTTTATACAAACAAACCAAACTTTTTTTTTTTTTTTTTGAGTACATATAATAATTGTTTGCTCAAGCCTGGTTTACATTTGGTTTTAGCTGGCCAAGGAATATCCCAATTTAGAGGTGATTTTTCTAAAGGGCAGAAATAAAGAACTTTGTGCCAAACCGCTAAAGGAAAGCTGGAAATCAAGGTACGGGCAGATGTGTCTCTTCAGCGGACAAAAGATGAATTTTCTCTTTTCAGTTCACAGTCACCTTCTGAAAGCGTTAACTGAAAAGTTACTTGTTCTACCCAGATGATAATCCATAATTGAAAAATCATATCTAGAGAGCTTTTATTTTTCCTTACCCAGACGTACACAGTGCTTTTCATTCAATTTGTGGAGTTAAATTCGAGCCTAAAACCCTACCATTGTCCATTAAGTCAAAGCTAAAATAAGAACAAAAACCAAAAAAACTTAACTTTCAAATATGTCAGTGACCTCTTTCCATCAATGAATTCTGATCTGCCTCCCGCAGAGCAAATTCTGTTCCTAGAATGCTAGGGGTGAATTTCCTAACACCAAAATTTAAAAGAAACTCTAGAAAACTGATAAGAAGCCACCTGCTGTTCTAGGTTGAAGTTATGTACACCTCTTCAACACTGAGGACAGCTGGTCCCCTCCTGACCCCATCCCAAAGGCGCGGTCATTTACAAAACAAGTGCAAAAACAAAACTAATCAAGACAAATGGCTTTCTACTCCATCACCAAAACGATGCAACAAGAGTAAAGAAACACTTTACCATCAATCTTCTACAGAGTCTGGCTAACTGAATTTTCCCCTAATCAAAGTAAAATTTAGGAAGCAGCATTTTCTTCTAAGATTTACTTTATTTGCATTCTATTAAAAACAGTGCTTTCAGATATTCTAACCATGTCCTCCTGGCTTGAAAGGTATACAGCAATCTCTTCTCTATTCCACTCGCCCAATCCAACCCCTTCATTTCTATACACTTCCAGTCTTTACCACTTGCCCTTTATGAAAAGTATTCCTCTTAGTTTATGGGACAAATGAGACAACAATGGTATGTTTTATCACAGGATCAATCTTAAATTGAGGAATACAACATACAGTGTGACAGAGTAGTACATAGGTGAATGTTCACCTTCCTTCTCATGCTAGTATGTTTTGCCTCACTGTGTTAAAGTAAAACTTGTCTACAGTTCTGAGTGCCCCTTGACCAGTCCACAATAAAAGAGGTACAAAATCACTCTCAGAACTGCCCTGGAAAACTGGCTGGATTATCATTTGTAGAAAAGACTGAGTAGCTCGACTATCCCAACGTAACGTACACGCACCTACATCATGGTACTCCACGTTCCCATATTTCTGCCAATCTACCTGTAAATGTTTCCAAGAAAAATTACCACCCAGGGAGTGACTGCTGGCCATTTGAACAAAAACATGGTTTCTTTCCAGAGGTACTTGACTACCCTCTTCTGATCACTTAACTGGTTGTTCTCAGTGGATTTCCCCAGCAATTGATAGTTAGGAAAGGGGGCTGGGGCTCAGCACCAGGAGAGAATTTTCAACTCAAGTGGATGATCAAATAATGTCCTGGACGCAGAAAGCCAAGGGCAGCACTAGAAAGTGACGATGATGAGCCTTACTCCTTCACAGGTCAAACTCTTCCCACACCTGCCAAACTCCACAAACCAAATGCCACACTGTGAAGTCACACTGTCTCTAGAATTCTCCAAAAGTGCTTTCGTTGGAATCCCCTCTGAACACAATGAAGGGCTGACGGGCAATATTAGGTGACTTGAAAGTAGACATTTAAGATCATGAGTTCGCGTGTCTCGGACCATACATAATGTTTCTAATAACCTGTCCCAACGTGGGGCGGGGGAGTGGGGGGTGTAGGGGGGAACCAGGCGGACTTCTTGCTTCTTGGTTAAAAACTAAAGTTCGCTTGCAGCCCTGCGAAGGCGACAGACAACGGACTCCGAACGTCCCCAGTCCCCGCGGGCTGCAGCAGCGGCCGGGCACCCGCGCGCGTCCTACCTTGGACCTTTCCTTGACGTAGTATTTGCCCAGCCGGCTCCCGCAATACAGGACCAGCCTGTCGATGAGGGACAAGAGGAAGCTGATGGCCTCGCAGCCTTCCTCGTTGCCCCCGATCCACGTGATCTGGTCGCCCCGCAGGTGCCGCTTGGAGACGCCGGCTCGGGGCCCGGCCAGCTGGCCGTCCCGCAGGGCCCCGTTGCAGTGCAGCTGCTTGACTCGCTCCAAGACACAGTCGCCCACCACCTCGCCCAGGAAGTTGTCCAGGTAGCAGAAGCCGACCTCGTGCAGACAGGGCACGATGTACTCCAGGGCGATCTTCTCCAGATCCAGCCTCATGATATGTCCTAGGGGCATCTCGCCCGCAGAGCCGAGCTCGGGGACCCCCAGCGTGCACCCGGAGAGAGAGCGACCTGCGAGCGCGCTGAGCCGAGGCGCAGGGAGCGTGGCCCGGAGTTCAGCTACCTGCGGCGGCCACGGTCCCCGAGCCACCGAAAGTTGCTCGCAACTCTGGGGACGAGGGATCCCGTTCAGGGACCAGCGGGAGTTGTGCGGGGCTCCACGACTCAGCGCCGGACTGGCCCAGCGAGGAGTCGGAGGGCCCCTTTTGGAAACGCGGAGCCACCACTGGCGCGGCGGCGGCCCCAGGCGGGGAGAGGCTGAGGTCCAGCCCCTGAGCAGGCCGACTCGGCGCGTCACGGGCCCCGCCCAGGCTCCGCCCCAGGACCGCCTCCGGGACAGCCCTCCCCCCCCCGGCCCGTCACCCCGCCGGGTTTACCCCTTGCCCAAGGAGCCCGGCGAGCCCGGCGCCAGCCTCCCTTGTTTGTGACCAGGAGAGGGGCCGGAGAACAGACGGCATTTTTAGAATGCTATCGATTTGCATATTGTTTTGCATAAAATCCCATAACAAACTTGAAAACCTGGATCCCAACTCTGAAAATGTAAACGGATTAACAGCACAGTTTACTGCCACATTCTAGGCTGGTCACCTCCCAGGCTTTTGAATAAAATAATAAACCCAGGAACAAACAAATATTTTAGCAATGATCTCGTTTTAGCTTTACCTGGTACCTTATTCCCCTTTCCTCTGCTGTTTGACCCAGGTCGGGAGATACAAAGACACTGAGAGACTGGGAGGAATCCAATTTTAAATAAAATTAACAAGCATCTCCCTGACCCCTACTATGTTCAAGGTCCCATGAGCTCAATGAAGGGGGGTGTGAACAATGAAGAAATACTGGGTCATATCTCACTGAATCCTAAAAATACTGTATTTTGCTTTGCTGAATGTTTTCATCCACTTATCTTTCAAGCTTCTTACTAAAATATAATGTTCTGAAAGTCTGCCTTCAGAATCCACCACATGCTCATGTAACAGCTAACACAGGCATGTCCCGCAAGACTTTTTAGTTATCCAAAGGTAAGCTGATTGCTTAATGAATTTTTTTTTTATTCCCTTTCCTACCGAACACCAGAGAACAGACTCTGGAGAAAAAGATTCAGAAATTGCGTGCAAAGCCCTTTCTACATTTTTAATTTTACATCAGTTTGCACTTGGGTTCTTCATGTAGGTTGAACAAAAGAATGTACAGTTCTCACATTAAGTTGTAAGTTCCAATGCGTTAGGTCTTATATAAAGTTGAACAACAAAAAAATGGGTGACCTGTTTCTGTGTTTTAGTTTAAATAAACTGAGTAAAAGATAAAAGTACAATTAACATTTGTGAAGAAGAAGAAGAAGGAGAATGTACGGGGTTTTCAGGTATCATTTTGTACACAATCCCCTACAGCGTTTACACTTTTATTCTCCTGCCCATAGCCCTCTCTTTTCTTCATCTGAGAGGAGAAATGGAGTGAAGTCTGGGCCAAGAACAAAGAGCAGAACAGGAAAGGCATGCTGCTGCTACGGATGGAAAGAAGCACACAGAGGCGCACGGTCATCAAGTAAGAACCTGAAGAAGTGGTCCACGAGAAACTTGGCGAAACTCCTAGTTATACAGGGAGGAGGACCTCTGCCGAGATGGCGATAGTGGGCACCCTTGGTATGACCTTTCGGCAGGAGGTGCACCAACTGGGGTAACGGCTTGATTGGTCAGCCTCGAGGAGCTGCCGTCTAAATTCCCACAGCAGCTCCTGGATGACAGGAGCCCATCATCCTTGGACCCCCAGCACGTAGCACATAGTGAGTGCCTAATAAATAGGTACCGGGAACCTGGTGTCTGACCCTGAGGCATGGCAACCTCCACGTGCGATTGGGGCATGTCTGGGCTTGTACGAAGCCTGCCCAAGGGTCTATTTGCATGAAGGGATGGGGGGAGCCTCCCCAGAGAGAAGTCACTGGGAGAGTGTCAGGCAGAGCAGCCCGGCTCAGAGCAAAACCTCACGGGCCAGTGAAGGGGGGAGTCAGGCATTCTGTAGGATACTTGTCTCCTGGCTTTGCCTCCCTATCCAGCCATGGTGGATGTTCAGGGACTGGGGACTGGGTTGGAAACCTGGGGACTGTTCATTTGCTGCAAGGAGTAAGATGGAGCTGCAATACCAAAAGAGAGGAAGGCCCTTCCCTGACTTGGGCTGGAGCCCTGCATAGCCACAATACCTTGGCCCATCCAGTGATCTCCTTCAGGGGCATCGTGGATAACATGTAACCAGGAGAAGAGCCGTCTGAGGCCGCCTGAATGTGGTCCCTGGTAGGCAGTGGCTTGTGTTTTTTGCAGCTTCGGGGTTTGTTGTAGACCTCAGAAGTAGATATCCTTGAATTTAAAAGGGGGGAAATGACAGACTTGGTAGTTGGCTGAAACTTTTCTGAAGGTTCTTTGGAAATACACCTGACACTCCTAGGAATAATTAGGGGATTTACAGAGGACCAGAAATCCGCAGTAGAAGGTGGAGGAGGTAGTGGTCAATAAAATACACAAAATTACATCCCCACCTCCCAGAATGAACATGTGGACCCAGGACTTTAAATCCCGGGACTGGTAAATTTGGCTCACTATTCAAATACTATTTCCATAATTTTAGAATAAAGTTACAACTAGTTTAGGTGTAACCAGAGCAGCAGTCTATGAGCAAGTTTTAGTGACTGTAATCTTTAAATTGTTCTAGATTACTTTGGTTGCAAAGCATGGGCAGCTTAGAAAGGTATTCTAAGTAAGAACCATTCCTTAGAAGAACCAGGGACTGGTTCTTGCCTACTTGGCAAGGGCACCTATTAATCAATCAAGGGCCTCCTAATCAACTTGGGGCTGCCAGCACTGCATTTGGCAGAGCAGCCTGAGATACAGTGACTGGCAAAAAGCACAGTGTGTGATTACACCAAGGGGTGCAGACAGGCTGGAGTCATGCATGGGCTCAGAGGAGTCTGAACGTCAGAGTGGCAAACACCAAGATAATGGTTCAAGTGCATTTGTTCTAGTTATTTGCCCGTTAATTTGCATCATTATCACAATAAATATTAAAATACTTTTCCTGTTAATAACTAAAATTAATTTCCCTGTAATTTAATTTCAATAAATTGTCTTCCAGTGTATATCTGCAGTACAGACGCAGTCATTTTTCAAGCATGTGGATGAGAGAGGGTAAAAGAAGGAAGCTGAATTTCTTTGCCTTGGAATTCGAGTCGGAAGGGATCCTGGTAGTCCAACTTCATTTTCCTACTGATGAGGAAACCAGGGCCCAGAGGGGCTGGACATTAGGTAACTTCCCTAAGAAAGGAATCTCTGGTCAGTGGAAGAGGAAGCCTGGAATGCTTTTGTGTTCTCAACCACAACAAGAGAGCACTCAACTCTTGTCCTGTTTATGTACGTATGTGGGGTTGTTTTTGTTTTTGTTTTTGTTTTGGATGAGGTAAAATTCACCAAAAATAGTGTGCAATTCAGTGGCATCTAGTACATTCACAATATTGTGCAACCACCGCCTCTCTCCAGTTCCAAAACATTTTCACCATTCCAAAAGAAAACCCTGTATCCAGTAAGCAGTTACTCCTCGCTTCCCCAGCCCCTGGCAACCACCAATCTGCTTTTAGTATCTATGGAGTCACCTTTTCTGGATATTCCCTTTAAGGGGAATCATAGGATATGTAACCTTGTATGTCTGGCTTATTTCACTTAGTATAATGTTTTCCAGGTCCATTCATGTTGTACCATGTATCATTCCTTTTTATGGCTAATATTCCATTGCATGGATATATGACATTTATCTATCCATCATAAGCCGATGGACATTTGGGTTGTTTCCACCTTTAGGTTATTGTGAGTAATGCTGTTATGAGCATGTATGTGTAAGTACCTGAGTGCCTGCTTTCAGTTCTCTTGGGTATATACCTAGGAGTGGAATTGCTGGGTCATATAGTGATTTTACATTTAATTTTTTGAGGAACTGCCACACTGTTTTACACAGCAGCTGCACCATTTTACATTTTTTACTGGTAATTTGGGAGAGTTCCATCACATCCTTTTTTATTTCTGATGAAAACCATCTACATTTCTTTCACCCCTTCAACATCTTTCTGTGCCAGAGCTTCCCTCCCTCCAAGCTGGCATCTGAATATTCTTTTCTGTGTTTTTGCCATGCCATATTATCAAGAGGTTTATCATTACATTGAATGGCTTTAATGTGGGCAAGGATGATCTTATTTTTTGATTTATCCAACACTTTTTTTAACACCATATATTCCAGGCACTGTGCTAAAAGTATTACAAACATTATTTCTATGAATTCTTCTAACACCACCAAGGGATTATTATTTTCACTATTGTGAAGAGGACAAAAATGAGGAGTAGAGAGGCTAAGGAACTTGTCCAAGTTCACACAGTGAGAGAATAGAACAATGCTGGACAAAATCTAAGAGATTCCAAATGAGATAAGATTGGGGGTGGGGTGGGGATCATTCTGAGCCACTTGCTTGACATAGCAACGTTTTTGCCCTTAAATACTCTTTTTTATTATAACCCTTAATTATAGCACGTTCACCTGCAATGACAATTTTAACTCTTGGTTTCCTTACTGGTACTTAGTGTAGAAGGACAGTAAGCAAAATTTACCATGAATTATTTAGTTGACTACATTGCGAGTAACCTTCCAAGCTACAAATTAGGATTTGCTCTTTGCTCCGTTCCAATTATGGCCCAGTGTTTCCAGGAATCCCACATAAATTCAGTGATGTACAGTCTGTTGAGAGTAGTAGTCAGTAATAAGCCACACCTCAGTCCACCCGATCAGATTGCCAGACTCACCCCTCAGGACACAAGATGTCCATTTCATTTAAATGGAGCTGGTGAAACAAGAGAAGAGTGCCTGAAGGGCATTTACGCTTGAGCTCACCGCTATGAATTGGGTTGAGAGAGAGATGCATCGGATTATGTCCCATTCCCTGTGGAGTCCAGCCGTCCTACTCCTTTCCAAGTCTAAGGGGATGGCAAAGAATGTGACTTGATTGGTTCTAAATTATTTCTAAGCATATGAACAAGTTTAAGCCTCTCTCAATTGCTCTTTGATAATTCTGCTGTGTGCAGGTTCTAGGAAGTGTGACATATCAGGAATATTCATTAGTGTTTTCCAATTCAACTTTTGTTTAAGCTGAAAACGTCTAAAAAGCATTCTCTCTGGCTAAAAACATGGCACCGATCATAAAAATACAGCAGTGTCAAATTTTTATTAATATGGAATATTTTAAAGAACTTTTTTTGCTTAATTTTACAAAGCTTTTTCCAAAGGTGTTTTCATTCATTAGAATTTCACATCTTAATGTGCTGTACTTAAGATAACCTTATTTTAGAATAGTTTTAGATTTACAGGAAAGTTGTGAAGATTTATACATAGTCCCCACATGCCACACACCCAGTCTCCCCTACTGACATCAGATATTAGTATGGTTACATTTGTCACAATTTATGAACCAATACTGTGACGTTATTGTTAACTAAAGTCCTTACTGTGTTCAGATTTCTTTTGTTTTTACTGAATGGCCTTTTTTTTTCCCCCAGGATCCTGTTGAAACTGTACAGTAGTTGAAATTAGTTCAAAGGGTTTTCAGGAAAGTATATACCAGGCCTGTCTTTTCAGCCCTTTAGCATCTACAGAAACTTCCAGGTTCCCCAGGGTAGGAAGGAATGGGTACCTACAGCACGTGCTTTCTTCCCATCTTAGCTGGGCCCACTGCTAAGCCCGTTGCTGTGGCTGAGGCTTGGTGGCACAGTTGGGAGGCCTCTCTGTACAGCTACGGGTCTGGGGGTTCAGGTGGCGGATTCCCCCGCCCTGTTCTGGCCTGTCGGTGGGAGGAGGGAACGTTAAAAGGCTTGAGGTCCTGGGGTTCACCGTTCTAACAGACCTCGATTTTGTTCTCGTATTTATCTCCTCCCAAGCTCCAGAGAGGAGCCTGATTGATCTCAGGCCGTGGGTCTCAAACATTAGTATCCATCAGAATCACGTGGCAAGCTTGTTAAAACACAAACTTCTGGGTCCCACCCCTGGAGTTTCTGAGTCCATAGTCCTGGGTGACGCCCGAGAATCTGCATCTCTGACAGGGTCCTGGGAGCTGTTTCTGCTGGTCGAGACCGGAGCGGGGGGCGGCGGGGGGGAGGTCACACTTGGAGGTCCACTTTCCTAAGCCAATCAGTTCATGGCATTACCCTGGTGACTGTCTAGGGGTGGGCAGGTGATCTAAACCACCCTAAACCAGTGGCTCTCTGCCCTGGCTGTACATGAGAATCAGCTGGGAGCTTCTAAAAATGACCTCCAGCTGGGCCCTACCCCAGACTAATACTTCTAGAGAAAAGGCCTAGGTATTGCAGTTAAAAAAATAAAATAGCAAATAAATAATATATCATCATCATCAATTAATAAATAGTAAAGTACAAATGAAATAATAAAGTGCAAATGAAATAATCACAACAAATAAATAAATGATACAGCACTCCTGGTGATTTTAATATGCAGCAGTACTGGGAACCACTGGTCTGCTTGAAAAGAATTTGTATTGAAGGGAAGGATCTAATTTTCTTGCTGAACATGGAGGAGGGCAGGGAGCTCTGTGGCCTCTGGCAGCCATCTAGTCACCATGAAGGGAGCCAGTCTCAGAAGGAAGGCAGAACAGAGTGTGGCAAGAACTTGGGACCTTGGTGACATCACTGAGCGGCTCATCTTACTATTCCGGTAGCCTGTCCTACCTCTGGACTTCCAGTTATGTGAGATAATGCATTTCCTCATTTTTAAAGCCAATTTAAGTCACGGTTTTCTGCTACTAGTTGTCAAAAGGATTCTAACAGGTAACACCAGAGAAATGGTCACCCTGTAGCCATAATAATTAGCACCCACTCTTAAAGCCACCTTGTCTCCATGTCACCCCTTCTGCACACTTCAGAGGACCAGCTTCCTCAAGAAGTCTGACTCTACGGAGACCAGGCAGATGGGCAGCAGGAGAGTTCTAGTGTACTCTGTAGCTAAAGCTCCTCTCCATTTCCAGCTCTGAAATTCTACTGTGTTTTCTTCTTCCCAAAAAAGGAAATGAACAGGATAAAGAAAGACCTGACATTCTACCTTATATTTAAAAGAATGTTTTCTCTTTCTACCTAAGCAAATAATCTCCTAATAGTCAAATTAGAGTTTACGACTGTATTCTTCATGAACTGTTTTCTTAAACTGCAAATTTGTTTTCAGGCAATAATTCCTTTTTTACATTTATAATCGGAAAATGTTTATAGAACATAAATATTCAACCTGGGAGCTAGTTGTAATGAAGTAAATGTCCAGCAAATGTTTGATTGCATAAATTTAGTGCAGTGGGTTACAAAACTGAATGTAGAATTAGAGTCCCTTTTTAAGAGAGATTGAGATCAAGCTGTTATTAATGATTGTTTTTGGGTAGGTGGGAATATGGAACTTTTTACATTCTATTGTTTTCCTTATTTAGCTATTTATTTAATGGCTGCACTGGGTCTTCGTTGCTGTGTGTGGTCTTTAGTTGTGGAGAGCGGGGGTTACTCTTCATTGCGGTGTGTGGGCTTCTCATTGCAGTGGCTTCTCTTGTTGCGGAGCATGGGCTCTAGGCGCACGGTCTTCAGTAGTTGTGGCACGTGGGCTCAGTAGTTGTGGCTCACGGGCTCTACAGTGCAGGCTCAGTAGTTGCGGCACACAGGCTTAGGTGCTCCGCGGCATGTGGGATCTTCCCGGACCAGGGCTTGAACCCATGTCCCCTGCAGTGGCAGGTGGATTCTTAACCACTGCACCACCAGGGAAGTCCCTCCTGTATTTTCTAATGGGCACATATTGCTTTTGTTAAAAAAAAAAAAGAAATATAATATATATTTTTTATAAAATATAGATTGTTTTTCCTACTTAAAACAAACCTTTATTTCTTCCATGTGCTGGCCGTTGGCTTGCTCATGGTAAGTACAGGCCCTGCCATTCTGTGCGCCGCTCTGTTGGAGGTGGCTGGGATCCTGTGAACTGCATCTCCCAGACTCCCTTGCCAGCCGGCCGAGTTAAATGCTGCCAGTGGGAAGCACTGGTGGGAAACTGGATAAAATGAGGGAGGGAGAGACACCTGCCTTTAAAAACAAGCTTCTGACAGTGGCTGTGGCAGTGGCCTTCAGCAGCTCCAGCAACAGCGTCCATGGTTGGGGCGGTGGCCAGTGCCAACAGCACTGGCAGCTTCCCGCGGTGCCAGATGCCAGGCACTCCTGGGCTCTGAAAACATCAGCACTTCTCTATTTTATCTCCAGCCTTAGGAGTGGTCCAAGACTTCTTGCAGTTACTTATCTCTAGGTCACTGCATCCTCCCCTTTTGGTTCCTCCAACCTTTCCCACACTTTTGTAACTGATTCCTTAGGTTAAATTCCCTCCACTTGAAATACCTGGAATGATTTTTGTTCTCCCAGCTGGACACTGACTGATATGCCTACTCTCAGTTCCGACGTTGGACTCACCAACAACGCCTCTCAATTCGACTGCCAAGTTGTACCTCCAACTTCTCCTCCTTCCCAGTCTCACTGCCACAACCATTCCAGACTGCCATCATCTCCCGTGTGGATTACTGCAACAGCCTTCTCTTGGGGCTCCCCACTTTTACACTTGCCCCACATCAATCTGTTCTCTACACGGAAGCCAGAGCAATCTTCCTTAGACTTAAATAAGCTGGCATCACTCTGCTTTGTGAAACCTCTGCACTTAAAATCCAAACTCATTACCGTGGCCCGGGAAGCCCCAGTGACCAGTTCATTGTGCCTCATCTTCTTTACCCACTGTGATCCAGTCACACCCCTGTTTTTTGTTGTTCTTGAAATAAGCCAAGCTCTCTTTCCTACCTTAGTAACGCTGCATAATGTGGTATCTTCACCTTGCAATACACTTTTCCCTACCCTCCATAAAGGCAGTTTCTCATCATTTCCTCCATGTTACTTCTTCCATAAGGCCTTCCTTATCACCCGAACAAGAGGAGGCATCGCCCATCTCAGCTCCCTGTTTATTTCCTTTTTACTGCCTATCAAAACTTGACTTTTGGGCTTCCCTGGTGGCGCAGTGGTTGAGAATCTGCCTGCTAATGCAGGGGACACGGGTTCGAGCCCTGGTCTGGGAAGATCCCACATGCCACGGAGCAGCTGGGCCCGTGAGCCACAACTACTGAGCCTGCGCGTCTGGAGCCTGTGCCCCGCAACGGGAGGGGCCGCGATAGTGAAAGGCCCGCGCACCGCGATGAAGAGTGGCCCCCGCTTGCCGCAACTAGAGAAAGCCCTCGCACGAACCGAAGACCCAACACGGCCAAAAATAAATAATAAATAAATAAATAAAGTAGCTATAAAATTTAAAAAAAAAAAAAAGTGACAATTTAAAAAAAAAAAAAAAAAACTTGACTTTTTTGGTTTGAATCTGTTTTACATCTATTCCTCCCAGGAGTCTGAAGGCAGAATGGGTTCACCACAGCAATCCTAGTGCCCAAAACAATGCCTGACACAAGTCAGATGTTCACCATACACTCAATATTTAACTGTTATATATGCACTGCATATTTAACTGTTTCTATATTCATGCACAGAACTCAAGGAAATCTGATTTTCTCAATAAAATTTTTATTGTTGGATGTTTAAATTATGTTTCCCTAGAGAATAAGCCAAAAGTTCATTAAAATCTAAGAAGTAGAAAGTTAAAAGCAAACATTTTGGAAAAACAGACCAAATGGATAAAAGATAAAGAACTGAAAAATCTTCCCATAATATAGTAGCAAAATGTTCTACCAAATCTCATTTGGTCCAAATTCTTCAGTTGACAAATTGGCTTTTGCCTAAATTGATTTAAGTCCATTAGCTAAAGCCGATTCGGTTATCCAAGCTGGGTTCCAAGTCACTTTTAAGGTTCTATGATGGACAAACAGAGAATTTCACCTAGGATCAGACCTCATACGTAAAACGCTTTGAGCTCTTTCATTCAGTCACTGAGTCAGTCAAGAAATATTTTCTTGCATGCCTTCCATGTGCCAGACACTGTATTAGGTGCAGGAGGCAGAGTAAACAAGGCAGACAGGATTCCTGGGCTTCTGAGGCCCACATGCGAAAGGGAGACAGACAGTCAACAAGGAAGCACATAAAAAAGCACAATAGGGGCTTCCCTGGTGGCGCAGTGGTTGGGAATCTGCCTGCCAATGCAGGGGACACGGGTTCAAGCCCTGGTCCGGGAAGATCCCACATGCCACGGAGCACCTAAGCCCATGTGCCACAACTACTGAGCCTGCACTCTAGAGCCCACAAGCCACAACTACTGAGCCCGTGCTCCTAGAGCCCGTGCTCCGCAAGAAGAGAAGCCACCACAGTGAGAAGCCTGCGCACCGCAGCAAGGAGTGGCCCCCGCTCGTCACAATCAGAGAAAAGCCCGTGCGCAGCAGCAAAGACCCAACGCAGGCAAAAACAATAAATAAATAAAATAAAATAAATAAATTAAAGGAAAAAAAAGCACAATAATTGCAGAGAGTGATTACGTGCTGTGAGAAAACACAACAGCAGAACGTAATAGGTGGTGAAGGGGCACCAGCAAGTCACTGGTTGGAGAAACCTTCCCTGAGAAGGCAACGCTTGACCTGAGGCCACAGTGACCAAAAGGAGCCAGCAGGGCCACACTGAGACTTTAGAGGCTTTAAACATGACAAGATTAGGGTGGCCTCCCTCCTTCCCAGCCCCCGCCCCCACCCCACCCCCCCAGGCAACTAAAAATATAAAAAGCCAATCAAGGCTTAAAGTAAGTGCAAAGAATGTCAATGAAGTTCTGCTTCCCTCACCCCTATAAGAACTACTTGAATACTTTGGGGGAAATATCTAAAATCAAATTCATTCCAAAATATTTTCTCATTTTTAGAGCTCTTTCTTCGCTGATTTTCCAAATATACATTTAATCTGTTTACTGAGTCAGCTAGCACTTGGAGCCATCTATGCAAAAATCTGAGAAAGAGGATTCCAGGAAGAGGATGAGCAAATGCAGACTCTGACCTGAGAACTTGGTGCATGCAGCCTGGGGGCCAAATACGGTTTTCATGGAACATGGCCATGCCTGTTCTTTATGTGTTTCTGTGGCTGCTTTCACGGCCTTGAGAGGGACCATCTCCTTTGACTTTGTTTCACTGGATAACTGGCTTGCTTCACTCTAGCGCAGCCCATCTTTGAGGGACAACAGCACAGCAGGCACCATATTGGACAAAGCCTGAAATACTTACTATGTGGTCCATTCCAGAACATCTTTGCTGATCCCTGGGCTTTGTTTATTCATTTATGTTCATAAAATGATATCAAGTGCTGTTAGAGAATTTTCAGCTGTGGAGGGAGCATGGTTTCATTTTCCTTTTCATTTGAGGATTCTGGGCTTTCACTGCTGTGGCCAGGGTTCAATCCCTGGTCGGGCAACTGAGATCCCACAAGCCTAGCAGTACAGCCAAAAAAAAAAAAGATGGCTTTGGCAGCTGTGTGGAGAATGTGAGGGGAGGGCGGGCACAGGAGAGACCAGGTAGAGGCTTTGGAGATCGTTGTGGGGAGACACTGGGGCTCGGACTTGAGCGGGAGCGGTAAGCATCACGTCTCCTAAAGGGCCATTCCTTCAGCAAATATAACAACATGAGCCTATTCTTCTCTTGAAAGGACTCTCATCCTTCTGCAGAGTGTCCACCACTTTTCAGTAGAAAAAGATGCCTTTTGAGACCTCCCGTCCAATCGATCATCTTGAGAGGCCTTTGATGTACTTCTGCCCAGTTGCAGGTCTTCGCAGGAACCTCTGGAACACTGGCGTCCCATTTTGTTCCCAGACATCAGGAAAGTGCCCCAGGGCCTCTGCCAGCTGTCCGGGCCATAAGGAACGCACTGTGGAGGCTGCTGTCTTTTGCCAGTTTCTCCAGGTGACAAGCTGGTGAGCTCCCGAGGAGGCTAAAGGCAGAGTTCCGGTGCCGGGTCCCCTCTGTGGTCCTCACCACAGGCCCAGAATCTTCGGGGGCTTTGCTGATGCACCTACCTGGCTTCCTTGCTCAAGAGCTGAGACTTTACCCCAAGCAGACCTGCGTCTCTCCCGTGTGATCCACGCAGCAGGGCCCCTCTTCTCTTCTCTAACCTGAGAGTTCTGAGTCAGCCGCAGGTCTACGTCTGCTTTCTTCTGGGTGTTGGCTCCTACCAGGAAGGGAAGTGGAGTGGGCTATGGAGGGTGACGGAGGGTGGAGTTTCTGACAAAACTTCCTTGATTGATGGAGAGTGGATGGCTTCCTCCATATCTCTTTTGTTCACTCTCAATACAATTGTATTCAAGGTTCAATTCAATTTTTTTAAAAAATAAATTGCTTTCCTCAAATCATTGTAGATTTGAATTAGAATCTTCCATGTGGGGACTGCCCAGAGTGCCTTCATTTTATAAGGCTGAAGGCCAGTCAGGTGAAGACAGAGGCTGAGATACACCTCACAATCATATTAATAATGAAAAAGCTTTACAGAATGTTTTTAGGTGTTTCTAGTCATTAGAAGGATGGATGGAAGGAGGGGGGGAGGGGAGGGGAGGAGGACCTTTAGGAAAGGGAAAGGAATCATGTCCTACTAAACAAAGTGGAGCTATTTCTGAGTCTGCCCTCTATTTTTCAGACTTCTCTGCCTCCTTCACTTTAAAAAAAACTATAGTTATCTATATATAACCACACATATATATGTATATATAACTACATATATATATATGTATATACTTCACTGCTTGATTTATGTAACTGGAATCTTTCCTGCCAGCCTGGTTTACTCTCTACCTTCCTCAAAATTTCTCCAAACTTCCCGAGCAGCAGCACGTGTTTCTCTGACAACTGGCAAAAAGGAGACAAACAGAAAGTGGATGGCCAGGTGATTTTTAGAAGAACTGTTTAGAGGCATCTTGCCTCTAGAACTGACAGACTTTGAGGATGATCTGGGAATTTCGGGTGATATATTGCCATCTTCTCGTTAAACACGAGGTGAATAGTAGCTGTGTTTCAAATCAGAGGTCAGAAGAGCCCAGGAAAAGAAGCCACTCTGGAGTTAGGATGGCTGGTCCCAGCATCCTAGGGTCACCTCCAGGGCCGAGGGAACTAGGTTGATGAAGGCAGGGAGGTCGATGAGATGGATGGAGGCCACCTGAACGTTAGCGGCATAGGTCAGTCTTCATCTGACAGTGCAAGTGGCTCTGAAGCCTTAAGGAGAAGTTAGGGGGACTTCCCTGGCGGTCCAGTGGTTAAGACTCCACGCTTCTGGGCTTCCCTGGTGGTGCAGTGGTTAAGAATCCACCTGCCAATGCAGGGGACACAGGTTCGAGCCCTGGTCCGGGAAGATCCCACATGCCGCGGAGCAACTAAGCCCGTGCGCCACAACTACTGAGCCTGTGCTCTAGAGCCTGTGAGCCACAACTACTGAGCCCGCATGCCACAACTACTGAAGCCCACGTGTCTAGAGCCCATGCTCCGCAACAAGAGAAGTCACTGCAATGAGAAGCCCGCACACTGCAACAAAGAGTAGCCCCCGCTCGCCGCAACTACAGAAAGCCCGCAGGCAGCAACGAAGACCCAATGCAGCCAAAAATAAATAAAGAAAATAAATTTATTAAAAAAAAAAAAAAACAAGACTCTGTGCTTCCAGTGCAGGGGGCACAGGTTCGATCCCTGGTCAGGGAACTAAGATCCTGCATGCCGCATGGCTCAGCCAAAAAATAAAAATTTTTTTTTAAATTTTAAAAAATTAAAAGGAGAAGTTAGGGCATGGGAAGGGCTGTACAACACTGGGGACTTGCGGTTGAACACAGAGTAGTAGTGAATCTCAAAGGGGTGGAGCATATCAGAATCACCTGGGGAACTTTTTTTTTCACTGACGTATAGTTGATTTACAACGTTGTGTTAGTTTTAGGTGTACAGCAAAGTGATTCAGATATATATATATATACATTCTTTTTCAGATTCTTTGCATTATATGTTATTATAAGATATTGAATATTGTTCCCTGTGCTATTCCCTTGTTGTTTATCTATTTTATATATAGTAGACACCTGTGGAACTTTTTCACACTCTGATCCATCCCCACCCACCCCTATATCCCTCCATATCCTCCTCCCCCTCCCATCACTGTGGAGCAAACCTCTGTCATTGACAGGAATGTGTCTGTCTCCCCACTGTGTTGCAGGGGTATATCCCGGTTTTGTTGGGCCTGAAGCTGATACAATTTTAGGGGCTCTCTTAAAAAAAACAACAAACAAAATAGCAAATAAAAAATGCCTGCAAGCCAATACAAAATACACTCAATGCACCCCAGTGCCACCCATCTGCCTTATTCTTGTTAATAACTGCATACTATTTTACTGTATGAATGCACTGTAATTTACTTATCCATTCCCCAGTTGATTGATCCACGTGTTGTTTCCAGCCTCTTGCTATCACATGCAACACTGCCATGAGTACCTTTGTACCCATATCAATTTCCACACTCGGGAGCATATCTGTAGGGCAAATTTCTAGGAGTAAAAATCACTGGATGAAAGGGTTTGTGCATTTGTAACTTAGATAAATATTATCAAATCACCCTCTATAAAAATTGTTCCAGTTTACACTCTTACCAGCAGGATATGAGGGTTACTGTTGCCATAACCTTGCTGATACAATATTATTATTACCTTTGCCAATCTGAATGATAAAAAATATCTCTCTCTCTTTCCTTTTTTTTTACCATAGGAGAGTTTGAGTACTTTTATACATGTTTGAGCAGCATATGTGGGTTGTTTGTTTCGTGAACTGTTCCTATCCTTTGCCCATTTTTTTCACATTAGACCAATAGCCCAATTGGTCTTTATCTTACTGAACTGTAGAAAGCCTTTATATTTTAAAGGCCATATAATACCAAATTAGCCATGTAATACCAAATATACAAATATTTTCCCAGGTTTTTTTATTGGCTTTTGACTTAGCTTATAGGTGCTTTGTCATCAGGGTTTTGGGTTTTTTTTTTAATGTCATCAAATTTAGCCTCCCAGAGGGGGCTATTTTAGCTATGCTGGTAGGGAAGGCTCCTCTAGAGAGGTGGCACTTGAGCTGAAGCCTAAATTTCATGCAGAGAGCAGGAGACAGAGCTCTGGTCAGAAGGCTCTCAGGCAGGAACGTGCTTGGTGTGTTAGAAATGAAAGGAGCCCCAGCAAACCTAGCGCCGAAGAAGGAAACGGCACATGATAAAGTGGGAGAACTAGACGGGGCCCAGATGGTGAAGGCTGTGAAGCCCAGGGGAGGAAGTGTGGCTTGGCTTTAGGAGCAAGAGGGGAACGAAAACCAATGAAAAAAGTGATAGGAAGGCAAGTTTAGGTTCTACATTATTAGATGAACATTCTAATAATTATCACCGTCCACCGTGGAATGGGCTCCAAGAGTATTTATGGGTGAGTTTCCTGTCCCTGGAATTTTTCAGGCAGAAGTGTAACACACCTGGGTGCAAACACTGTAGAGGAAACTCAGCATTATATGGGAGTTCGATTAGGAGACATTCATTGTACAGACCCCTGCTTTTCACTTTTCTCACGGCTTCTCTCCTTTTCTGTTCTTAAATCCTTCCTTTCCTTTTCTTTCCCTCCCTCCCTCCCCTTCTTCCTTCCTTTCTTTCTCCTTTCCTTCTTTCCTTCCTTTCTTTTTTTTTCTCTTTCTTCTTTTCCTTCCTTCCTCCTTTCTTTCTTTCCATTATCTTCTCCCATGTGATAGTACTGCCAATGGTTTATTCTTGGCCCCACTGATAGCATTAAAGGCCACAGTGACATAGTGTCTACATGGAAATAACTTTCTATTTCCAGTGGTACCTGCTTATAGCTATGCTGTGCATGTACTTGGCACTGGAACCCTCTTTGACCCAGGAGTCTCTGAGGACAAGAACCACATCTTTTCCCTCCTGTGTTGTATCCTGGTGCAGAGACATGGACCCACTAGGTGCTCAATAAACAGGTGATGTTAATATGCCTTCACAGGCTGCATCTGCAAAATGACTAAGTGCAGATGGTAGAGTTTCCTCTTTTTTTTTTTAACATCTTTATTGGAGTATAATTGCTTTACAATGGTGTGTTAGTTTCTGCTGTATAACAAAGTGAATCAGCTATACATATACATATATCCCCATATCTCTTCCCTCTTGCGTCTCCCTCCCTTCCACCCTCCCCATCCCACCCCTCTAGGTGGTCACAAAGCACCGAGCTGATCTCCCTGTGCTATGCTTGAGATCTAGGAACAGGGAGGGCAGAGCCTGGCCTGAGGAGTCAGGGCATGAAATGGATTTGAGAGCCTTCCCTATAGATGAGGTAAAGCCTCAATTATGGATGGGATCACTAAGTCAGAATGTCGGGGAGCAGGTGTAGAGGGACAAGGAAAGAGAGAAGACACCCCTGAGATTTCTAGCCTAGGAACATCTCCAAAGCTTGAGGCAGACAATGTCACGTGACACCGGATTTGGAGAGGGGCCAGGGTAGGAGGTGACACTGAGATGAGAAGGAAAAAAAAGAAAAGGAGGGTGAATTAGGCTGTTCTCAGAACCTGGCACCAGAACTGAAGCAACCCAGTGGGGGACTTGGGGGGAAGAGGGGTTAGAGGCATTTATACTGAGCCAGTGCCTTCGCTAGGAAGGCCAGAAACGTCTAAGGCCTGTACATATTTTGCTTCATTTAATTTCATGGCAGCTCTGCAAATTACAAATTATCATCCTTGTTTTACAGCTGTGGAAACTGAGGCTCAGAAAAGTGACTTCCCCAAAGTCACATGGTTGGTGAGTGATGGCGTAGGGATTTATACCCAGTCTGATTCCAAGGCCTCACTCCTTCCACGCCATCAGTAAAGAAGTGAGTGTCCCCTGCTACTGCAAGACATTGGCTGGGCAGCCCAAGAAGAGACCAGGAGGTCTCCAGGTGAGGGTAGGATGTGCCCTCAGCCAGGTGAACTGGTCTGGCAGATATGCTCTGCTCTTGGCAGAAGGAAAAGAAAAACGCACCTACTACCGTGTTCTCAGCTTCTCTCTATAGCCAGGTCAACAACATGTTTGTTCTAGAGCCATGTTTTATCCAAATGACATCTTAGTGTTTCCTCAAAGGAAGACATCAATGTGCTTAGTTTAGAGGGACCGATTTCTTTCCAATTTCTTATTTCCCTGGGGACACATTCTCTCAACACGTCTCTCATCTACACAGAGCAACCAGTCAAATTTGGAATTGGGATCCTACACAGAGGAAAAACACCCAATAGGAAAATAAACCCTAAAATCCTTTTTTTTTTTTACCCACCATGGATTTAGTTGGAGATGGGGGTTGTCTTGCTTTAAATACATTGTAGAACAATTAGATACACAAGCATAAAGCATCCTAAATTTTTAATGATTTGCTCAGTTTACATTATAAAATCTAGTCTAGCCTGGTCATAAGACAATCATCTCACATATAAAATTACCTAGAATTTAGTTCATGTTTTGAGTTGCCCCAATATTTTTTAGTTCTCCATTATTATTATTTGTCCTTTGACACTGATTATTATAATAGAAGGTAAACTGTTCACTGAACCCAGGTTTGTGTAACCTTGGCGGTGCAGGTCCTTTCTATGAGCCTTGATACTTGGTTAGGAAATGTGTGATCTCATACAAGCAGGTTTCCTCAAGACAAACCACTCTTGAAAACAAGATAGAAGTTCTTGTCCTTAATTCCTGTTTTAGACATGTTATAAACATGCAAATTTATTTCCCAGTTGATTCAATCTGCCATCTCTAAATCTTTAGGGAGAATTACAGAAATGGAGATAAAATCTTGGTAATTTATTCAATTTTATCACTTCTACTGATCCCATAAAAAGACTCCATCTGTCAAATTATCCTTTCTTTAAAAAAAAAAATCCTTTTATAATTTTCTTTATATGGGTATGTTGAAAACGAGTAGTTTAAGTATCTGTGTCATGAAAACTATTGACGTTCCAATAAAATCTGTTCTTTCTAAATTATCTGTTCTTTAGCCTCTTTTGAGAGGAAGCTTCATCTTGTATCATTTGTTTATAATTTGCTTGTGCAGCTTGGGATTTATTTCTTTGGGTGAATATATTATGGCATGTTTGGGAAGCATAGAATAAAATATTCTCATGTTAATATATTCTGTGATTTGGATGCCAATCTATAATCAGCACATCTTTCTTTTTAAAATTTCTGCCTTGGTTTTACTGAAAGCACAAATAGTGGGCATAAAAAGAAGAGAAAGCTAGCTGAATCCCATCTTTTATCATATACTTTATACCTTGCTTTTGTAATCATAGGCTGTATGAATACCAATGTACCCGAGCGTCGGAGCTCCGTTAGAGAAACACCTCAACCACCACCAGGAGGTTTCTGATTTCTAATCTCAATTAAGCCCTCCTTGTACTAATCTTTGGTCAGCTCGATCATCCTCTCAACGACGATTCCAGAGCTTCACTTTTCTCTTAAGACCCCACCTAGGACTGTGAGACAAAATACAGAATGCCCAGTTAAATTGGAATTTTAGATAAACAATGAATAAAATTTAGGGTATGTCCCATGCAATATTTAACACGTCCTCTATTTTTATTTACTAAATCTGACGACCCTAACCCTAACCTCTCTTGCTCTCTCTCCTAGCCAACTTTATCTCACAGTAAAATCTGAAGTCATTAGCAGGAACTCCCTCAAGTGCCTGTCATCTCCTCTCCAGACTTACCTACCTTAAGACACATCCTCACCTGGCTCTCCTCCCACCCCAGTGACTAGACTGTTCGAGACCAACCCCCTTCCCCAGCCATCTCCTGTGTGAGAGGTCCCGACACCAAAGAGCTGAGCCAGTGGCTGTCCTGCAGGATATAGGCATGCTACAGAGCCCAGCACTGGATGTCTGTGTTTAGTGGAGGAGAAGCAGGATTGAAATGTTTGGAGCCAGAAGCTAGGCTGGCTGAATTTTACAGCTCATATAGGAAAGAAACCTGATGGTTTTCCTAGATCGGACAACAATCTTAAACACATGGCATCATCAATAATTTCTGTGATGCTGAAAAAAAAAACTTTCTGAACTATCAATTTTTGAAAGTTTAAACAACTATACTAAAGGAAAGACTGAATTACCTTTCTATGTACTCTATGGAAAATGATTATTACAAAATCATTGTCGTATGAAGGGGTGATTAAAATCTATGAAGTCAAAAAATCAGGGGAAAGTGTTCTAGACGTATTTAAAGGAATTAATTTTTTAAATTATGTGACTTTCTAGATTTTGTGATTTTCGTGGTACTTAACTTTCAAAAATTTGTAATTACTGTCATTTCTTGTCTCATTCCAAATAAATATTTACCTTGTGACTTATTTTGTATTT
This sequence comes from Balaenoptera borealis, assembly GCF_965194805.1. Taxonomy (NCBI): domain Eukaryota; kingdom Metazoa; phylum Chordata; class Mammalia; order Artiodactyla; family Balaenopteridae; genus Balaenoptera; species Balaenoptera borealis. The sequence continues at coordinate 64,007,308 of NC_138866.1, read as the reverse complement.
ATAATTTCGTATGTTATACAAAATTTATAATTTTGTAAAAATGTTCCCCACTATCGTGTGGACTTCAAGAGCCCATCCAAACCTGGATCTGTCCCTGCGTGGAGGAGCCCCGGACTAGATAACCGAGTCATCATTAGTCAAGGTGAAAAATTCACAGAGCCCACAGGTGGGAAGGGGAGCAGACACAGAATCTGGAAAACCCCCTGAGAGAAACGAGCATCAAACCTGATACATTCCAGAAAGGAAGAGCAAGCAGAAAAGTGCCTTTGGCAGTTCTTGACACATCCCTGGAGTTCTCCTCCCTAACAAGTCAGGGTCGGTTCGGGAGAAATGGCTCCTCTTCCTTGGCTCAGCCCTCATGTCATATTCTTCAGGATTCCTTCTCTCCTTACACCACCCAGCTAAAACTTCATTGCCCGTTCTCGTCTAGTCCCGTGTTTCTAATCAACACCTAGAATCTAATGGCTGTCAACTCTCTAGGACTCTCCTCTCCTAAGCTTCATACTCACAGGGAACTCTTCTGAGAAGGTTCCCAGCTCACAGTGGCCCCTCGAGCTGCCATTCTGTGCCCTGTGTGCCTGCCTCCCGGCCACAGTCCGCTGGGTCAGGGCAGTCATCGGAGCCAGCCTGGGCCAGTCAGCATCTCCTTTTCTATCAATTTGGAATTGGGGGAGAGATGGCAGAAGAGCCATTGACTTTCCTGCTTCAGAGAGCTGGATTGTAAAGGGCGTGGTTGAGCTTTGGGGCAATCCTCTCCCACAGCAGAGTCAGGAAAGACCAGCGTGCAGGGAAAGAGAGAATGAGCTGATGTTTAAGGAGAAGCAGAGAGCATACCCCGTGCGAATGGTCGCCCAGCTTTCCAGGTCTTTGTGTCAGAACCTCCCCGAGACCCCATTGACAAGACACCTCGGTATTCCCATAACAAATTTCCCATTTTAGCTTCAGAGTGTGAACTGATTTCTGATACTTGTAACCAGAAAGCTATTTCTTTTTTGCTTTTTTTTTTTTGGCAGCACTGCACGGCTTGTGGGACCTTAGTTCCCCGACCAGGGATCGAACCTGCGCCCTTGGCAGTGAAAGCGCCGACTCCTAACCACTGGACCACCAGGGAATTCCCCAGAAAGCTACTTCTGTTATATATAGCCTCTGGGTCATTCCACAAACTCAAGATTAATCAACCCAAATGCATTAACAAAGAGAATTCTCTTTTCCAAACAGAGGAAATCCTGCTATTAGAACTCATTTGAGAATTTTTTTCTAGGTAGAATTTTTGGAGCTCACTTCAATTTGATTAAACTTTATTGTTAAATATCATATTGGCTTCATTACAGTCATTTGGATCACAGTCTAGCTGGGTTTTTTTTTTTTTTTTTTGGCTGCGTTGGGTCTTCGTTGCTGCGCACAGCTTTCTCTAGTTGCAGCAAGCAGGGGCTACCCTTCATTGCGGTGCTCGGGCTTCTCTTGCTGCAGAGCATGGGCTCTAGGCACGTGGGCTTCAGTAGTTGTGGCTCGCAGGCTCTAGAGTGCAGGCTCAGTAGTTGTGGCGCACAGGCTTAGTTGCTCCGCGGCATGCGGGCTCTTCCTGGACCAGGGCTCGAACCCATGTCCCCTGCATTGGCAGGCGGATTCTTAACCACTGCACCACCAGGGAAGCCCCTCCAGCTGTTTTTTTATGGACACGTAACTTCGTGTAAATTGGATTTCCCTATAGGAGATTGAGCTTATTCCAACTTTTCCTAGAGTGGCAAAATGAGCTGCAAACTGATAAAAATTACCCTTATGAGGCTTACCAATAATAATTATAGGGAATATTTTTAACATGGCATAATATATTGGAGTATATGCAAAAAAGCCTTTATTTGAATTTTTAAAGCCATTACCTCACGATGCAACAACATGCTATTGTTTTGATAACCATCATTTTCTAAAATGACTGCACAAGTGCATCTTAAAGAACTTAAGAATGTGCAGCAAAATAGATTCCCATAAGTGTAAAACGTGTGGTAAAGTGGTTAATTTCAAAAATTTTCAGGAAAGAGAAACATTCAAAACTTTTGTTACAAGATATCCGTGCTAGAATACTTATTGCAGCATTGTCTAAAAATTGGAAACAACTTCAATATCCAGCAATAGGATGTTGGTTAAGTAAGTTACATGATTCTATGTAGCTATTAAAAATGATGATGTAGGTTTATAATTGTAATAGAAGGGAAGGATGCCAGTTAGATGGTACCACATCTCTGGTGTAAATGTCTCAGGCTGGAGGTCCCACTGTACCAAGTTTATAAACTGGCTGAAGATCCTTTCAGATGTTCCTGATTTTCCTGGCTCTTTGGTTCTCGGGCATCTGCCCCAATTACTGTTGTGTCAGCTTCCTGTCTATGTGGGAATGCTCCAAAGTTTAAATGCATTTTTCTGACTCTTGGCCAAAATTTAGAAGATGCTGTGAATATCATTTTGAACTTGTGTAAATATATGAAACAGAAAAAGAAAAGGAGGATTTTTTTTTTCCAATCCCATTTTTTTTTAATTGAAGTAGAGTTGATTTACAATGTTGTGTTAGTTCCTGGTGTAAAGCAAACTGTCAATCCCATTTTTGTAACATAAGTATGAAAATAAATTCTGTGTGAATCTGAAACCTCAAATAATGTATGGCAAAATATAAATGGCAGTCCTTTTCTTTGGGTAATGGAAATATGGGTAAACTATTTTAATTTCTCTATTTTTGTATTATGTCATTTTGGGGTTTTTTTGCTTTTGTTTTTTAACATCTTTATTGGAGTATAATTGCTTTACAATGGTGTGTTAGTTTCTGCTGTATAACAAAGTGAACCACTATACATGTACTCCTCCCTCTTGTGTCTCCCTCCCACCCTCCCTATCCCACCCCTCTAGGTGGTCACAAAGCACCGAGCTGATCTCCCTGTGCTCTGCGGCTGCTTCCCACTAGCTATCTATTTTACATTTGGTAGTGTATATATGTCCATGCCACTCTCTCACTTTGTCCCAGCTTACTGCCCCCCCTCCCCACGTCCTCAAGTCCATTCTCTACATCTCTGTCTTTATTCCTGTCCTTCCCCTAGGTTCTTCAAAACCATTTTTTTTTTTAGATTCCATATATATGTGTTAGCATACGGTATTTGTTTTTCTCTTTCTGACTTACTTCACTCTGTATGACACACTCTAGGCCCATCCACCTCACTACAAATAACTCAATTTCGTTTCTTTTTATGGCTGAGTAATAATATTCCATTGTATATATGTGCCACATCGTCTTTATAACTTCATCTGTCGATGGACACTTAGGTTGCTTCCATGTCCTGGCTATTGTAAATAGAGCTGCAATGAACATTTCGGTACATGACTCTTTTTGAAATACGGTCTTCTCAGGGTATATGCCCAGGAGCGGGATTGCTGGGTTGTATGGTAGTTCTATTTTTAGTTTTTTAAGGAACATCCATACTGTTCTCCACAGTGGCTGTATCAATTTACATTCTCACCAACAGTGCAAGAAGGTTCCCTTTTCTCCACACCCTCTCCAGCATTTATTGTTTGTAGATTTTTGATGATGGCCATTCTGACTGGTGTGACATGATATCTCATTGTGGTTTTGATTTGCATTTCTCTAATGATTAGTGATGTTGAGCATCCTTTCATGTGTTTGTTGGCAATCTGTATGTCTTCTTTGAAGAAATGTCTATTTAGGTCTTCTGTCCATTTTTGGATTGGGTTTGGTTTTTTTTCGATATTCAGCTGCATGAGCTGCTTGTATATTTTGGAGATTAATTCTTTGTCAGTTGCTTAGTTTGCAAATATTTTCTTGCATTCTGAGGGTTGTCTTTTTGTCTTATTTATGGTTTCCTTTGCTGTGCAAAAGCTTTTAAGTTTCATTAGGTCCCATTTGTTTATTTTTGTTTATATTTCCATTTCTCTAGGAGGTGGGTCAAAAAGGATCTTGCTGTGATTTATGTCATAGAGTGTTCTGCCTATGTTTTCCTCTAAGAGTTTATCTGATAGTGTCTGGCCTTACATTTAGGTCTTTAATCCATTTTGAGTTTATTTTTGTGTATGGTGTTAGGGAGTGTTCTAATTTCGTTCTTTTACATGCAGCTGTCTGGTTTTCCCAGCACCACTTACTGAAGAGGCTGTCTTTTCTCCATTGTTCTTGCCTCCTTTAACAAAGACAGGGTGACCATATGTGCATGGGTTTATATCTGGGCTTTCTATCCTGTTCCATTGATCTATATTTCTGTTTTTGCGCCAGTACCATACTGCCTTGATTACTGTAGCTTTGTAGCATAGTCTGAAGGCAGGGAGGCTGATTTCTCCAGCTCCGTTTTCTTTCTCAAGATTGCTTTGGCTATTCGGGGTCTTTTGTGTTTCCATACAAATTGTGAAATTTTTTGTTCTAGTTCTGTGAAAAATCCCATTGGTAGTTTGATAGGGATTGCACTGAATCTGTAGATTGCTTTGGGTAGTAGAGTCATTTTCACAATGTTGATTCTTCCAATCCAAGAACATGGTATATCTCTCCATCTGTTTGTATCATCTTTAATTTCTTTTATCAGTGTCTTATAATTTTCTGCATACAGGTCTTTTGTCTCCTTAGGTAGGTTAATTCCTAGGTATTTTATTCTTTTTGTTGCAGTGGTAAATGGGAGTGTTTCCTTAATTTCTCTTTCAGATTTTTCATCATTAGTGTATAGGAATGCAAGAGATTTCTGTGCATTAATTTTGTATCCTGCTACTTTACCAAACTCATTGATTAGCTCTAGTAGTTTTCCGGTAGCATCTTAAGGATTCTCTATGCATAGTATCATGTCATCTGCAAACGCTGACAGTTTTACTTTTTTTGCGATTTAGACTCCTTTTATTTCTTTTTCTTCTCTGATTGCTGTGGCTAAAACTTCTAAAACTATGTTGAATAATAGTGGTGAGAGTGGGCAACCTTGTCTTGTTCCTGACCTTAGAGGAAATGGTTTCAGTTTTTCACCATTGAGAATGATGTTAGCTGTGGGTTTGTCATATATGGCCTTTATTATGTTGAGATAAGTTCCCTCTATGCCTACTTTCTGGAGGGTTTTTTATCATAAATGGGTGTTGAATTTTGTCAAAAGCTTTTTCTGCATCTATTGAGATTATCATATAGTTTTTATCCTTCAGTTTGTTAGTATGGTGTATCACGTTGATTGATTTGCGTATATTGAAGAATCCTTGCATCCCTGGGATAAACCCCACTTGATCATGGTGTGTGATCCTTTTAATGTGCTGTTGGATTCTGTTTGCTAGTATTTTGTTGAGGATTTTTGCATCTATGTTCATCAGTGATATTGGCCTGTAGTTTTCTTTCTTTGTGACATCTTTGTCTGGTTTTGGTATCAGGGTGATGGTGGCCTCGTAGAATGAGTTGGGGAGTGTTCCTCCCTCTGCTATATTTTGGAAGAGTTTGGGAAGGATAGGTGTTAGCTCTTCTCTAAATGTTTGATAGAATTCGCCTGTGAAGCCATCTGGTCCTGGGCTTTTATTTGTTGGAAGATTTTTAGTCACAGTTTCAATTTCAGTGCTTGTGATTGGTCTGTGTATATTTTCTATTTCTTCCTGGTTCAGTCTCGAAAGATTGTGCTTTTCTAAGAATTTGTCCAATTCTTCCAGGTTGTTCATTTTATTGGCATAATGTTGTTCGTAGTAAACTCTCATGATCCTTTGTATTTCTGCAGTGTCAGTTGTTACTTCTCCTTTTTCATTTCTAATTCTATTGATTTGAGTCTTCTCCCTTTTTTTCTTGATGAGTCTGGCTAATGGTTTATCAATTTTGTTTATCTTCTCAAAGAACCAACTTTTAGTTTTATTGCACTTTGCTATCGTTTCCTTCATTTCTTTTTCATTTATTTCTGATCTGATCTTTATGATTTCTTTCCTTCTGCTAACTGGGTTTTTTCTGTTCTTCTTTCTCTAATTGCTTTAGGTGTAAGGTTAGGTTGTTTATTTGAGCTGTTTCTTTTTCCTTGAGGTAGTATCGTATTGCTATAAACTTCCCTCTTAGAACTGCTTTTGCTGCATCCCATAGGTTTTGGATCATTGTGTTTTCATTGTCATTTGTTTCTAGGTATTTTTTGATTTCCTCAGTGATTTCTTGGTTATTCAGTAGTGTATTGTTTAGCCTCCATGTATTTGTATTTTTTTACAGTTTTTTTCCTTTAATTGACATCCAGACTCATAGCATTGTGGTCAGAAAAGATACTTGATATGATTTCAATTTTCTCAAATTTACCAAGCCTTGGTTTGCGACCGAAGATATGATCTATCCTGGAGAATGTTCAATGAGCACTTGAGAAGAAAGTGTATTCTGTTGTTTTTGGATGGAATGTCCTATAAACATCAATTAAGTCCATCTTGTTTAGTGTGTCACTTAAAGCTTGTGTTTCCTTATTTATTTTCATTTTGGATGATCTGTCCATTGGTGAAAGTGGGGTGTTAAAGTCCCCTACTATGATTGTGTTACTGTCAATTTCCCCCATTAGGGCTGTTAGCATGTGCCTTATGTATTGAGGTGATCCTATGTTGGGTGCATAAATATTTACAATTGTTATAGCTTCCTCTTGGATTGATCCCTTGATCATTATGTAGTGTCCTTCTTTGTCTGTTGTAATAGTCTTTATTTTAAAGTGTATTTTGTCTGATACAGAATTGCTACTCCAGCTTTCTTTTGATTTCCATTTGCATGGAATATCTTTTTCCATCCCCTCACTTTCAGTCTGTATGTGTCCCTACGTCTGAAGTGGGTCTCTTTTAGACAGCATATATATGGGCATTGTTTTTGTATCCATTCAGCCAGTCTATGTCTTTTGGTTGGAGCATTTAATCCATTTACATTTAAGGTAATTATTGATATGTATGTTCCTATTACCATTTGCTTAATTGTTTTGGGTTTGTTATTGTAGGTCTTTTCCTTCTCTTGTGTTTCCTGCCTAGAGAAGTTCCTTTAGCATTTGTTGTAAAGCTGGTTTGGTGGTGCTGGATTCTCTTAGCTTTTGTTTGTCTGTAAAGGTTTTAGTTTCTCCGTTGAATCTGAATGAGATCCTTGCTGGGTAGAATAATACTGGTTGTAGGTTTTTCCCTTTCATCACTTTAAATGTGCCCTGCCACACCCTTCTGGCTTGCAGAGTTTCTGCTGAAAGATCAGCTGTTAACCTTACGGGGATTCCCTTGTATGTTATTTGTTGCTTTTCCCTTGCTGCTTTTAATATTTTTTCTTTGTATTTAATTTTTGGTAGTTTGATTAATATGTGTCTTGCTGTGTTTCTCCTTGGATTTATCCTGTGTGGGACTCTCTGCGTTTCCTGGACTTGAACGACTATTTCCTTTCCCATATTAGGTCAGTTTTCAACTATAATCTCTTCAAATATTTTCTCAGTCCCTTTCTTTTTCTCTTCTTTTCTGGGACCCCTATAATTCGAATGTTGGTGCATTTATTGCTGTCCCAGAGGTCTCTGAGACTGTCCTCAATTCTTTTCATTCTTTTTTCTTTATCCTGCTCTGTGGTAGTCTTTTCTACTATTTTTTCTTCCAGGTCGCTTATCCGTTCTTCTGCCTCAGTTAATCTGCTATTGATTCCTTCTAGAGAATTTTTAATTTCTTTTATTGTGTTGTTCATCATTGTTTGTTGGCTCTTTGGTTCTTCTAGGTCCTTGTTAAACATTTCTTGTATTTTCTCCATTCTATTTCCAAGATTTTGGATCATCTTTGCTATCATTACTCTGAATTCTTTTTCAGGTAGACTACCTATTTCATCTTCATTTGTTTGGTCTGGTGGGTTTTTACCTTGCTCCTTCATCTGCTGCGTATTTCTCTGTCTTTTCATTTTGCTTAACTTACTGTGTTGGGGTTCTCCTTTTCTCAGGCTGCAGGTTCATAGTTCCCGTTGTTTTTGGTGTCTGCCCCCAGTGGGTAAGGTTGGTTCAGTGGGTTGTGTAGGCTTCCTTGTGGAGGGAACTCGTGCCTGTGTTCTGGAGGATGAGGCTAGATCTTGTCTTTCTGGTGGCAGGACTGTATCCGGTGGTATGTTTTGGGGTGTCTGTGAACTTAGTCTGATTTTAGGCAGCCTCTCTGCTAATGGGTGGGGTTGTGTTCCTGTCTTGCTAGTTGTTTGGCATGGGATGTCCAGCACTGGAGCTTCCTGGTCGTTGAGTGGAGCTGGGTCTTAGCGTTGAGATGGAGATCTCTGGGAGAGCTCTTGCCGATTGATATTACGTGGGGCCTGGAGGTCTCTGGTGGTCCAATATCCTGAACTCAGCTCTCCCACCTCAGAGGCACAGGCCTGACACCCGGCCGGAGCACCAAGACCCTGTCAGCCACACGGCAGGTGTATGGCCTTTAGCAAGTCATTCTGGTGAGAACAAAGCAGGGTCAAAGAAAATTCTGAGTCCTTATTTTTCCTCTTCTATAAATTGGCATTAATTCTCTATCCACCTCAAGATACATTTGGGAGGTTGAGAACTTCCGTGGCCTCTAGATATGTGGCCAAACGTGAAGCCTGCCCCTCAGGCCGAAGTTCCAGGACAAGCATCAGGCCTCCTTTATAGAAAGACTGGGGGTGTGATCCGGTCCATTGTCCATGCAGTGCCCTGGGGGTGGCAGCCGGCCAGGAGCTATCTCTGACTTTTACAGTCTGTGGGAGCCAGGAGCACAACACCCCCTGGCCATCAGAGCCAGGCCATCAGGGGGTGTCCCCTGGGCGGCAGCCGTAGAGACGGCAGCACCACATGCCTCCAAAAGCTCCCCGCTGGGAGGTCCTGGTGCTCTGGAGACAGCCCCCACCTTCCAAGGTCTCCAGACAGGGTGACACTCAGCTCTGAGATGTGTGTTTAATTAGAAGCCTGCCCCTCAGGCTGCAGCTCTAATGATTAGCTTAGAGGCTGCTTTCACTAGGCCTGTGTCCCTCTGGCTGTGCCCTGGAGGTGGCAGCCCTTTAAGAACTGTTTTTCTGTTGGTGATAGTTCTGTGGTACCCAGGAGCGAAAGCCCCACTGGCCACCAGAGTCAGGAGATGTCTAGGTGTCTCAGGGCGGCAGCTGCGTGCAAGGCCCACCCTGCTGCACACGGGAGCTTTGGCGGAGGGAGCCCCGCGGAGGGACTGTCATTTTATTTTGGGTTTTTCACAATGTACATATGTCACCTTCATAGTTAGAACCAACAGTAGTAGTATTTTCATTTTGAAAAATCTCTTTACTTCTGAAGGGTAGAATCAAACAATTTTGATGCAGAAAGGACAGTAGAGCCTTCCCCAGTACCCCTTCCTACCACCAGTGCTGGGATCCTTTCTGGAAGTTTCTATCAGCTGGTCACCCATTCCCTCTGTTTAGGAAGTGACTAGGATTTAGAGAAAGATGGACCCCTTTGGGTCACTAGGGTATGGTGAGACTCCAAGAGCATGGATTTATCCCCGTGTTAAAGTGCTCTGTATGAGGCAGGGAGAATAACATGTGTTCTTCCTAAAAGGAGTGGGGAGAAGTTTGCAGAGAAAAGTAAGGGGAGAGGGCACTTGAAAGGATGGAGAGGCTGGGATCACTGCAGCCATCTCTGAGAGGGACTGGCGGGAGGTCCTTCTACCTAGTGCACCATGGGACCATTTTGGGGGTTATTTTCCTGTGATGTTAACAGCTCCTTCCTTGTCTCCTCTGCTTTGCTGTCTCTCACTCTAATTTGTTTGTGAAAATCAAAGTCGCAATGAGTTTTATATCTGGATTGACATGCTGCAAAACAGATACAGCACAACTGAAAGCAAGCACCTAGAGTCAGCAGTAACCACGAGAAAACAATTCACCAAACTCTTGGGCCCAGCTTGCGACTTCCACCTGATGGAAACAGAGCATTGAGGGCAAGTCAACCTTACTTCCACTTCCACAGGCAGAGGCCCTGTGACATCTGGGTCACAGGAGGCATGATTTCACAGCTCTCTTTCTACCTCATGGCAACTCAAAATCTGCTCCTGCATGTCACATTTCCTTGGTCCTACTCTGTACCAACGCAGAGTCAGTTTGATCCCTCTTCCAAATGAAAGATAAAGATGATACCCTTGAAATATTAAACCAAAAATAATTTTCATTCCTCATAAGTGATGTTGTCCTATTGCCCCCTCACTCATTGAACCAATGGGCTTGACTACTTCGGGGAAGGCTGAATACCCAACTAGAACAAAGTCATTACTCAGCTTAGGGTGTCAAACTAAATTTCTTAAGTGCACAGCAAGATAATTCCAGGCTTTGTTAAGAGGAAAGAAGATTTTGCCTAAATTCTAAAACTTTCCTTTTTTCAACACTGTAAGAGCAAAGCTGGGGGTCTGAGCACAGAGCTTTACTGGAAAGCTGTGGTCTTCACGTTGGCCTGCGTGCACCCCTGGGGTGGAGAGGAGCAGGGTGGCGTGGGGGGAAGCATGGAGACTCTCTAAGCAGTGCTTGGTCCCTGGGAATTTTATGGGAACAGTTTTTGAAACTGTCAACTTCCATGTGTATTCTTTCCTAAAATGCACCTGCCTTTAGAACTGGCAGATTAACCTGCCTTTTCAAATTGTTCTCCTCCTTTACAAAAGAAAATCATATCTCTCACCATCTAGAATCCTAAAATAATTCATTGCCCCAGGGTGCAAAACTCTCTGGGTCACCAAATGACTGGACAGTTGGAGAACGCATGCCCCCGAGGGAGAGTTCTTTGAGAGCAGCACCAGGTGAGTTCACAGGAAAATACTGAGGGTCACGGAGTCTTATTTCATCCAGGCTGTAGAGTCATGCACAGCTCATTGCCTCATCTGTTTGTTTCTATGTATTAGAATTCAGAAGTGATATGGTTGCCATGAGGACTTACATGGAAACACTGACTTAAACTGAGAAATAAAATCACGACTTGTTCTGACAGAAAGTATGGCTGATTGGCTAGACAATGAAAACTGACTTTGCCAGTTAGGTTCTGTGTAAATGTTTTCTACATATTGAATGAGCAAAATCTAATGCTCTGAAGTTTTAACAAAAATTTAGAGCATATATATAAAATACACCAGAGATTACATCTTTTGCTATTATTAAACATATGATAAAAAATTTAAATGCCAAGCTAAAAATGGGCAAGTTTTTCAGAATTCTTTTCAGGGTATGAGAGGAGAAAGTTTGCTAAAAGCCAGTGTAGAGAGGCAGGAGAGGATGGACAGGCATTTTGGACAAAAAGGTGAAGGAAGGAGAGGAGTGGTAAAGGGTAAGAGGTCAGATGTGAATTTGGGAGCTCCTCTCTACCCCGACCCTGGGCCAGACTGAAAGATCCAAGAGCCAATGGGGGTAAGAAGTACTTGGAATGAGCAGATAAATTTGGGAGAACCCAGTGCTCAAGGACTTGTCTCTTGCTCTCCAGAAAAGAGTAGGTCAGGAAATTTTCAAGCATCTTAACCCCAGAGCAACATGAAATAACCACAGGACAGTGAAAATGGTGGCAAAATACTGTGGTTGAGAAAGCTCTGAGAGATCACCAAGCGGGACTCCCTACAGTGGTCACGTGGTGTGGAAGAACCTCCCACAGTCCACATGACCCATGAGGGATGTACAAGGACTGGGAGTTAGGAATGGCCTGGTCTTCAGGGGAAGATGGCTCAAGTCCCCAGGTGCAGTCCTCCTCCCTTCCTCCAACCTCTTCCTGGGTCCTGATGTCATCCAGGGAGAGGGAAGGAGCCCCACACTGGAGGAAACCCTGCAGGAGGTCGTTTTAAACCAGTCACAAGACGCCCATCCTGCATCTGTGAGTCAATAATTCAGACATGCAATAGCTTTCTCGTCAGAGTAATATACAGAGTCACTGAGCCTAGAGCTTGAAGGAACTTAAAAGATTGTTTGGTCCTCTGCTCTCATTGGACAACAGGAAAGCTGCAGCCCAGGGTGATGAAGGAGCTCACATCAGAAGTGGTGGTTCCCACAGGCTCACCTTAAGACTGGGTCTTAGGTAATGCTTTTTGGTACTAGCCTTCTAACACTTTTCAGAACACAATTTCTCTCCACTCGGCTTGGGTGCCATGCAATGTGCTCAGAATACCTTTAGGTTGACCCCCCTCCGGGGTATCCAGGAACAGCTGACCTTTTATACTGGTTAACCATATATGAAGAGAACAACAGTGAAATAAACTTCAGAAGCACTGGTGTCAGGACTGAAATTGGTGAAAACACTTCACAGCAGGGCTGCCCAATGGAGGCTTCTGCAACATTGGAAATGTTCTATAACGGCACCGCCCAGTACTGTGGCCACTGGTTCTTGAGGCTACTGAGCACCAGAATGTGTCTAGTATGACCAAGGGACTGTATTTTAAATTGCATTTCATTTTAATTACTTTCAATTTATATTTAAATAATCACATGTGGCTAGTGGATACAGTACCAGACAGTGTAGCTCTATAACGTTCATAAAAATGAGGTTCCTTTTCTTTTTCATCACAAGTATCAGGAAATTGGTTGAAACTAGTCATTTTTGGCCTGCATACCAATGTTTTCCTCAGATCTTTTATCCCCCAATTCATGAGAAGACAGTCCTTTACACTGTGGCAAAACAGTAGTCATTCTCTGGAAGACCAAACATGGTCCTCTGAATGCTGAAGGGTGAGAATTAATCTTAGTCTCTGGACCGAGACTTATTGGTATTGTTTATTTCTTTAGTTTCTTATTTACTTTGTGCATCTGAGCGTCATTGAATAATTTCAAACTATCAAAGTTAAATTCAGTTTCATAGACACACTGTCAACTTTAATAGCTTTAACTTCTAAGTAATTTGCCCCGAATTTCCCTCCCTTTCCAAATGATGTTGGGTCTTTAGTACTACTATATTCATTATCTATTGCTGTGTAACAAATTATCCCAAAACTTGGTGGCTTAAAACATCAACATTTTCATTATCACACAGTTCCTGGGGGTTAAGAACCACAGCACAGCTTAGAGGGGTCCCCTGGCTCAGAGTGTCCCATAAGGATACAATCAAGGTATCAGCTAGGACTGCAGTCATCTCAAGGCTCAAGTGGGGGAGGATCTGCTTCCAAGCTCTCTCCTATGGTTAACTAGAGGCATCAGTTCCTTGCCATGTAGTCCTCTTTATGGGGCCACTCACAACCTGGAATCTGCCTGGTGGTTGCCCTCAGTTCCTTGCCACATGGACATCTCCACAGAGCAGCTCCCAACATGGCATCTTGCTTGATCAGAGAGAAAGCAAGAAAAGCCAGAGAGAGAATGTGAGCAAAGAACAAGTCTTTTGTAATCTAAGCTAAGAAGTAACATTCCTTCACTTTTGCTGCATTTTTTTGTTACAAGCAAGTCCTTAGGTGCAGCCTGCACTCAAGGGGAGGGAATTAGACAAGGGGGTGCATACTAGAAGGCAGGGATCATTGAGAATCATTTGAGAAGCTGCTCTCCATAGCTACTTTAAAGAGGGCTCTTTTCCTGGCTGGTCTAGTCTACTTTGAATCTTATCTTCAAGGTCAGCCCTACCCAGAGTAAGAATGTGAGTGAGTCCAATGTCACCCAGCTAGATAGTGGAAGAACCAGAACTAGAATCCAAGTCTCCTAAATTCCTGATTAGTCCTCTGTTTTTCTTTGTACGTGATACTTAGTTAGGACCCTAGCACAGGCACACAGATGCCAAGCAAAAGCATTTTGACCTCAGAAAACAGGTACTAAGGTTTTTAAGCAGGAGAGTGCTATGACAGAGGTGATTTTAAAGAAAGATTAGTGTCAAAAGCCAAAACAGTCTTGAAAAAAGAACAACAAAACTGGAGGTATCACACTGCCTGATTTCAAGCTAACTACAAAGCTGTAGTAAGCAAAACAGCATGGTACTAGCACAATGACAGACACACAGATCAATGAAATAGAACTGAGAGTCCAGAAATTAACCGCCTCACATATGTACAATTAATCTATGACAAAGGAGCAAAGAACATACAATGGAGAAAGAACAGTCTCTCCAATAAATGGTGTTGGGGAAACTGGACAGCTACATGTAAAAGAATGAAACTAGACTGCTATCTTATACCATACACAAAAATTAACTCACAATGGATTAAAGATTTGAATGTAAGACCTGAAACCATAAAATTCCTAGAAGAAAACATAGGCAGTAAGAAAACATCAGTCTTACTGACGTTTTTGTGGATCTGATTCAAAGGCAAGGGAAACAAAAGCAAAAATAAACAAATGGAATTACATCAAACTAAAAAGCCTCTGTACAGTGAAGGAAACCATCATCAAAAGGAAAAGGCAACCTACCAAATGGGAGAAGATATTGCAAATCATATATTCATTGAAGGGTTAATATCCAAAATATATAAAGAACTCATACAACTCAACAACAAAAAACAAACAACTCAATTAAAAAATGGGCAGAGACTCTGAATAGACATTTTTCCAGAGAAGACATACAGATGGCCAACAGACACATGGAAAGATGCTCAACGTCACTGATCATCAGGGGAATGCAAATCAAACCACAATGAGACATCACTTCACACCTGTCAGAATGGCTATTATTAAAAAGACAACAGGGCTTCCCTGGTGGGGCAGTGGTTGAGAATCTGCCTGCCAATGCAGGGGACGCGGGTTTGAGCCCTGGCCTGGGAAGATCCCACATGTCACGGAGCAACTAGGCCCGTGAGCCACAATTACTGAGCCTGCGCATCTGGAGCTTGTGCTCCGCAACGAGAGAGGCTGCGACAGTGAGAGGCCCGCGCACCGCGATGAAGAGTGGCCCCCGCTTGCTGCAACTAGAGAAAGCCCTCAACAGAAACAAAGACCCAACACAGCCAAAAATAAATAAATAAAAATTAAAAAAAAAAAAAAGACAACAAATAACAAATGTTGGAACGGATGTGCACTGTTGGTGGGAATGTAAATTGGTACAGCCACCATGGAAAACAGTATGGAGGTTCTTCAAAAAATTAAACACAGAACTATCATTTGATCCAGCAATTCTACTCCTGGATAGTCATCTGAAGAAAAGGAAAACACTAATTTGAAAAGATATATGCACCCTTATGTTCACTGCAGCATTATTTACAATAGCCAAGATATTAAAGAAACCTAAATGTCCATTGATAACTGAATGGATAAAGAAGATAGAATAGAATAGAGTAGAATAGAAAATAGAATAGAATAGAATAACTGTTTGCAGATGACATGATACTACACACAGAGAATCCTAAAGATGCTAAAAGAAAACTACTAGAGCTAATCAATGAATTTGGTAAAGTAGCAGGATACAAAATTAATGCACAGAAATCTCTTGCATTCCTATACACTAATGATGAAAAATCTGAAACAGAAATTAAGGAAACACTCCCATTTACCATTGCAACAAAAAGAATAAAATACCTAGGAATAAACCTACCTAAGGAGACAAAAGACCTGTATGCAGAAAACTATAAGACATTGATGAAAGAAATTAAAGATGATGCAAACAGATGGAGAGATATACCATGTTCTTGGATTGGAAGAATCAACATTGTGAAAATGACTCTACTACCCAAAGCAATCTACAGATTCAATGCAATCCCTATCAAATTACCAATGGCATTTTTCACAGAGCTAGAACAAAAAAATTCAGAATTTGTATGGAAACATAAAAGACCCCGAATAGCCAAAGCAATCATGAGAAAGAAAAATGGAGCTGGAGGAATCAGGCTCCCTGACTTCAGACTATACTACAAAGCTACAGTAATCGAGAGAGTATGGTACTGGCACAAAGTCAGAAATATAGATCAATGGAACAGGATAGAAAGCCCAGAGATAAACCCATGCACATATGGTCACTTTATCTTTGATAAAGGAGGCAAGAATATACAATGGAGAAAAGACAGCCTCTTCAATAAGTGGTGCTGGGAAAACCGGACAGCTACATGTAAAAGAATGAAATTAGAACACTCCCTAACACCATACACAAAAATAAACTCAAAATGGATTAAAGACCTAAATGTAAGGCCAGACACTATCAAACTCTTAGAGGAAAACATAGGCAGAACACTCTATGACATAAATCACAGCAAGATCCTTTTTGACCCACCTCCTAGAGAAATGGAAATAAAATCAAAAATAAACA
This sequence comes from Balaenoptera borealis, assembly GCF_965194805.1. NCBI lineage: Eukaryota > Metazoa > Chordata > Mammalia > Artiodactyla > Balaenopteridae > Balaenoptera > Balaenoptera borealis. The sequence continues at coordinate 63,991,202 of NC_138866.1, read as the reverse complement.
AATGGGACCTAATGAAACTTAAAAGCTTTTGCACAGCAAAGGACACCATAAACAAGACAAAAAGACAATTCTCAAAGTGCAAGAAAATATTTGCAAATGAAGCAACTGACAAAGGATTAATTTCCAAAATTTACAAGCAGCTCATGCAGCTCAATATCAAAAAAACAAACAACCTAATCCAAAAATGGGCAGAAGACCTAAATAGACATTTCTCCAAAGAAGACATACAGATTGCCAAAAAACACATGAAAGAATGCTCAACATCATTAATCATTAGAGAAATGCAAATCAAAACTACAATGAGATATCACCTCACACGAGTCAGAATGGCCATCATCAAAAAATCTACAAACAATAAATGCTGGAGAAGGTGTGGAGAAAAGAGAACCCTCTTGCACTGTTGGTGGGAATGTAAATTGATACAGCCACTGTGGAGAACAGTATGGACATTCCTTAAAAAACTAAAAATAGAACTACCATACAACCCAGCAATCCCACTACTGGGCATATACCCTGAGAAAACCATAACTCAAAAAGAGTCATGTACCACAATGTTCATTGCAGCTCTATTTACAATAGCCAGGACATGGAAGCAACCTAAGTGTCCATTGACAGATGAAGTTATAAAGAAGATGTGGCACATATATACAATGGAATATTACTCAGCCATAAAAAGAAATGAAATTGAGTTACTTGTAGTGAGGTGGATGGATCTAGAGTGTGTCATACAGAGTGAAGTAAGTCAGAAAGAGAAAAACAAATACCGTATGCTAACACATATATATGTAATTAAAAAAAAAATGGCCATGAAGAACCTAGGGGCAGGACGGGAATAAAGACGCAGACCTACTAGAGAATGGACTTGAGGACATGGGGAGGGAGGAGGGGGGAGGGTAAGCTGGGACAAAGTGAGAGAGTGGCATGGACATATATACACTACCAAATGTAAAACCGATAGCTAGTGGGAAGCAGCCACATAGCACAGGGAGATCAGCTCGGTGTTTTGTGACCACCTAGAGGGGTGGGATAGGGAGGGTGGGAGGGAGATGCAAGAGGGAGGAGATATGGGGATATGTGTATATGTATAGCTGAATCACTTTGTTATAAAGCAGAAACGAACACACCACTGTAAAGCAATCATGCTCCAATAAATATGTTAAAAATAAAAAACCAACAACAAGGTCCTACTGTATAGCACAGAGAACTATATTCAATATCTTATGATAAACCATAATGGAAAAGAATATAAAAAACAAAATCTATATATGTATAACTGAATCACTTTACTGTACAACAGAAATTAACACAACATTGTATATCAACTATACTTCAATAAAAAATTTTGGAAAAAAAAAAGAATAGAATAGAATATTACTCAGCCATAAAAAAGAATGAAATCTTGCCACTTGTGACAACATAGATGGATTTTGAGGGTATTATGGTAAGTGAGTAAGTCAGACAGGGAAAGACAAATATTTTATGAGTTCACTTATAAGTGGAATTTAAAAAATAAAGCAAATGAACAAACATAACTAAACAGAAATAGAGTCATAGATATAGAGATCAGACAGGTGGTTGCCAGAGGGCGGGGTTGGGGGCAGGAGAGAAATAGGTGAGGGAGATTAAGAGATAAAAACTTTCAGTTATAAGATAAATCACAGAGATATATTATATAGCTTAAGGAATATGGTCAATAATACTGTAATAACTTTTTATGGGGACAGATGGTGACCAGACAATGTGGTGATCATTTCATACTGTATTTAAATGTGGAATCACTGAAACCGTACACCTGAAACTAATATAATATTGTATGTCAGGTATTTTTCAGTAAAGATGAAAGATTAGTGTGATGACTGTAAAATGGATTGCAGAAGGAAAGACTGGAAATTACATTAATTTCTATTTATTTACAATTAGATGTTTATGGTCTACAGTTTTGTACTTTACTATTGTAAAGGCATCCCATGTGTTTTCACAAGTCTTAACAAAATGGTCTTTGAAAGAATTATTTAGGCCAAAAATATATCAAATAAAATACTACATTAGAAAGTCTATCACCAAATTTTTTTTAAGTTAAATTCCTATTTATTTATTTTTAATTTCTTTATTTTATTTATTTATTTTTGGCTGCGTTGGGTCTTCGTTGCATGCACGGCCTTCTCATTGCAGTGGCTTCTCTTGTGCAGCATGGGCTCTAGGTGCGTGGGCTTCAGTAGTTGTGGCACATGGGCTCAGTAGTTGTGGTTCACGGACTCTAGAGCGCAGGCTCAGTAGTTGTGGCACACGGGCTTAGTTGCTCCGCGGCATGTGGGATTTTCCTGAACCAGGGCTCGAACCCGTGTCCCCTGCATTGGCAGGCGGATTCATTTTTTTATTTTTTAATTAATTAATTAATTTATTTATTTATTTTTGGCTGTGTTGGGTCTTCGTTTCTGTGCAAGGGCTTTCTCTAGTTGTGGCAAGCGGGGGCCACTCTTCATCGCGGTGCGCGGGCCTCTCACTGTCGCGGCCTCTCTTGTTGCGGAGCACAGGCTCCAGACATGCAGGCTCAGTAGTTGTGGCTCACGGGCCCAGTTGCTCCACGGCATGTGGGATCTTCCCAGACCAGGGCTTGAACCCGTGTCCCCTGCATTAGCAGGCGGATTCTCAACCACTGCGCCACCAGGGAAACCCTGGCAGGCGGATTCTTAACCACTGCACCACCGGGGAAGCCCTCTATTACCAAATTTTATAACAAACAATATTTTCACATGTGTACACTGAATTAAACTCTAAAAGCTATTTCCAGCGAATTTCCAGAGATGATATTTTTTTACTAAGATAGGAAACTCCTGGGAGAGTCAGGACTTAAACACTCTGAGAAGAAATTGTAGTCAGTAAAACGTATTGCCCTGTTAAGCTTCCACCTCCAACCATGACAGCACACAAACTTGCATTTAACGGGTAGTATGAGGTGGCAAAGTCTTCTAGTTATCCATCAGTAGTCACCCTGCCTTCTTCTTTCAGTAGTAAATTTTGTGCTGGGCACATAGCCTAGTTAAGACTACATTTCCCAACCTCTTTAACAGTTAGGTGCACCATTAACACTAAGTTCTGCCCAATGGGGTATGAGTGGAAGTGACGTAAGTCATTCCTAGTTGTGTCCTTAATGGGAAAGGTATGTGCCCCCTGTACTCCTCCCCTTCTGACTGGTTGGTATGCAGATGTGATGACAGGAGCCGGGAGCAGTCAGAGATGAAAGCTCCCATAACAGCGCTGGACCGTCTACCTCTGGAAATTTCCATGATCCAGTTCTTTCTTGCATAAGCCACTGAGCTTGGAAGTCCCTGTATTAGAACAGTTTATACCACAACTTAACTACTGCAATAACATACCCACTTTTCCTTTACCTTGGTTCTCTCCCCAAATAAATAATAGACAAGTGCCTAGGCATCAGTGATAAGGAAAAGGGATGTTATCAGCTCATATTAAATTCTTTTTATCATCTCCTACTTACCTATGAAGCTGCCAGAATCCTAATGATGGCAGCAAATCCCTAATTTTTTTGGCTATGTGACTTTACTCCCCCTCTTTATTTGCCAGGAGTTAAAGAAGCAATAGTATCATAAGCTCAGATTTGCTACTGAACCAAAGGTGATTTTCAGTTTCCCTCTCTCAGGTTTGACCAGGGTCAGGAACTAGAGAGCCACTCAGTTTCGTGCTGATAAACTTAACCACTGACTCTCTAGGGGAAAACAAGTCCCTATTAGTAGGGTTTGCTGATTTCCATGGTGTAAATACTCCCACCATGGCCGATTTCAAGCTAGCAATAAGATGTCACTAAACATAAAGTCCAGAAGAAATGTTGACAATTGCACCTTGCAAGCTAATACTAGCCGGTTCCAAAACACTGGAGTCTATCCATTACCCGAGTCTGGGACTGCTTCTGATTTCCTTTCTTGGTTACACTCCAGAGGAGGATGCTACATTTATAGTGACGTGCAGCAGGAACAGCAAAAACAACGTTGGGGGTAGCTCTGACGACCTTTGAACTGCAGCTGGGGCCTTGCCTTCATCTGATCTATGATGCTCCTGCAGTAACATTTCATCCTTTTGGTTCAAGGCCGTGGTTGGTAACATGAGTGCATACTGGGTCACAGGGGAGTTTTAGAAACTAGCAACGCCTGGGTTCCAGTCCCAGAGATTCGGATTCAATTGATCTGGGCTGGGAGTGTTAAAAGCAGATGATTCTAATGTGCAGCCAAGGTTGAGAACCACTGGTTTAAAGTAAGAGATCTCTTATGTATGTGACAGAGGGTTGGTATAATTATTTTTGCTTTTCACATAAAGAGGGAAAAGTCAACTTACATGACCTGGCAAAAAGGGAAGAAGTCAGTGGTGAGGCCAGGACTATTTCCTTAGTGAAGGGAAGGCTGAGGAGAAGAGGTCTGTGCTCTGACTCCTAGTGGGTCCTGGAAAGAACCTTAAATACTACTTTTCTGAACCCTTAAAAAAAAACACTAAAAACAAACAGGGACTTCCCTGGTGGCGCAGTGGATAAGACTCCACGCTCCCAGTGCAGGGGGCCTGGGTTCGATCCCTGGACAGGGAACTAGAGCCCACATGCATGCTGCAACCAAGAGTTCGCATGCCACAACTAAGGAGTCCGCCTGCTGCAACTAAAAGAGCCCACGTGCCACAACTAAGGAAATGGCAAACCGCAACTAAGGAGCCCTGGAGCCACAACTAAGGAGCCCACCTGTCGCAACCAAGGAGCCATGACCCGCAACTAAGGAGCCCGCCTGCCACAACTAAGACCCAGCGCAACCAAATAAATAAAATTAACAAATATTTAACAAAACAAAACAAAAAACCACAAGTGAGCCTTTCTTTTTAGCTGGGAATTTAAGTAAGCACAGGAATTGCTGAAATCATAGGAAACTGTCATATAATCAGTTCTGCTATGTTTTGAATCTGTGCAAACTGGTATTAGTCATTGTGAAATCAGATTCAATTTCTTTCCATCCATTTCAGATTTGCATTTATTCTTAGAAGCATATGAGAACTTTATTCAAAAATCAGTAATTAGGTCATGTATTTTTTGACTGTTAAGTTAACCTCTGAAGTTGTGATTAGAATTTTACAGATTGATAAAATTGCTAGTTTACTAGTGAATCATTTTCATGCAGTACTATTTCAGTTAATAATCCATACAAGTCTATATGTAGACACACAGATGATATAATTGAGACAATAAAGATGTGTTGAGTCCAGCATATGCTCAGTGCAGGGGCAGCGTGAGATGGAGGATGGACATAGGAGCAGGAAGCCTGGGTTCTAAGCTTGATGTGGTGTAAGTCTGACGCAGTTTACTGATCCATAAAAATGAGGACAGGGTGAATTTGGCTCTTCACCTTTAATATTTTGATAAGGTGTCCTGGGACTGAAACCATCAGTGGTGTCAGTGAACCAAATAGGTTTGACGAACCAAGTGGGTTCTTTCCCCCAAATTTCACAGACATTAATAAACTCTGAGAATGAAGGTATATGTCCAGATTCCTTTTTTGTGAGTTTACATTCCTTCTAAATAAGACGTTGCAAATACACTTTGTCTCCAGGTCCAGTCCCATTTGACCAGCAGTGGCCTCCCAAAACACTGTGTTGAGGTTTCTGAAGCCAGGTCCAAGCCTGGTGGGAGTTAAGAGTGTTGTGATTGATAAGTGATTGTCTTGGGTCTGAAAAGGGGGAAGTGGCAATACACGTGCCCCATGTCCCATCCCTGTTCCTGGTCTTTTCATTAACACCCGTGTTTCCTTCATCTCCCATTAAGTACTTCTGAAGTGAAATGACTGTTGGGATTCTGTATTCCCCCACTTTCCACCAGGAAAATTTAGTCCATTGTTAAAGTGGCAATAAATCTTAAGGTAATTCGACCAAAACATTTAGCTACTGAGTCTTTGATAAACAGCTTCAATTTAGGCTACATCTTTTTTTTAAATTGAAGTATAGTTGATTTATAATGTTTCAGGTGTAAAGCAAAGTGATTCAGTTATACATATATATATTTTTTCTTTTTCAGATTCTTTTCCATTCTGGTTTATTACAAGATATTCAATATAGTTCCCTGTGCTATACAGTAGATCCTTGTTGTTTATTTTATATATAATAGTGTGTATCTGTTAATCCCAAATCTTTATAATGATCAAACAACCATCAGTTGACTCATTTAAACAACTAATCTATTTAAAGGGAAAAAAACCCTTGTATTTAATGTTGTTTTGGCTAAAACAAAAAATGCTTTTTGATTCTTTTGCTTTTAAGCCAGTTCCATTAGACACGGTCTAAAAGATAAAAGAAATCGTGACCTTTCTTCTCTTCCACCTCCTTAGGTCCGGATGGCTGTGGTTTTCTCTTTAGGCCGTGTGACACCACAGCATGATCTGAAAAGTAATTAACAACTTTAGAAGTTAATCCAGCATATACTTTGAAGCAGAAGCGATTCCATCCCTAATAGTTGCCTGGCAGACTGATTCTTCCTTCTGGCTCTTGAAACTCTATGTAGTAATTGCCCCAGAATTTAAAAATTATCTGGGGAATTCCTTGTTCCACATTTAGGGTACAAACAGCTAATGACTTTGACATTCTGTAATGTGTGTGTGTGTGTGTGTGTGTGTGTGTGTGTGTGTGTTTGTGGGGAGGGGTAGAGAGCAGTGTCTTGAGAATGACTGTACGGATAAGAAAGCTGTCTCTTCTCACTGTAAAGACCTGAAAAACCCTTATTTGACCAGACCGTAGAACTGAATTTCAAAATTAGTAAACTGATAATGTGTCTGAATGTGTCTTTGCCAAGAGGCGTCTCTACAGGATACATCTTTTCAGAGCGAACACTCTTACACTCAGGAGCTCCAGGCACAGATTTGCCTCCTTCCGTGTTGGTTTTGGTAGTGCTGTTACTGTTTGTAAAATAGTGTTCTGACAACTCTCTTCAGAGCAACAACTTGGCTTATAAATTATCCACTCATTTTCTTGATCAAAAGATTGTCCTTTTACACTGTTCTCCTATGCCTTCCTTTAATGCCTGTTATCTTTTTTTTTTTTAAAGTTATACAATTTTTATTTATTTATTTATTTATTTATTTATGGCTGTGTTGGGTCTTCGTTTCTGTGCAAGGGCTTTCTCTAGTTGCGGCAAGTGGGGGCCACTCTTCATCGTGGTGCGCGGGCCTCTCATTATCGCGGCCTCTCTTGTTGCGGAGCACAGGCTCCAGATGTGCAGGCTCAGTAATTGTGGCTCACGGGCCTAGCTGCTCCGCAGCATGTGGGATCTTCCCAGACCAGGGCTCGAACCCGTGTCCCCTGCATTGGCAGGCAGATTCTCAACCACTGCGCCACCGGGGAAGCCCCTAATGCCTGTTATCTTGATTTGATCATTAGACCATGTTTTGCAGGCCACCCTTCCTAAACTTGCTAAATTCCCTGAGATTGAAGGGGTGGGTCAGGCCCTCTTTCAATTTCTTTCATCTTCTCCAACTTTACAGTCTTGCACCGCACTTGACACACAAAGAAGCCCTCACTTAATAGTCTATGAGCTATCATGATGGTCATGCGTAGTTTGTGTTGGTTATTTATACTGAGTCCCTCTTCAGAAACTGGGGATGGTTCAATTCAACTACCACCAGTTATCTATCAATCAATATAAATCCTTGAATTAGATCCTAAAATTCAATATAAATGCTTGGATCCAAGCAGAATTCACTATCTTAATGGTCTGAAATAACTGAAAGTAACTGAACTAAGAAATTATTCCCAAACCAGAGATATGTCTCCAGTTTGGGGATAATTAAAGAAATCAGTAAAAAAAAAAGAATTGATTATTTACTTATGGAAAGAAGAAAACAGATAACTTAGGCCTTGCTCTCAAGTTGGTTGCAGTTTGTTTGGAGGAGACGAGAGTAATGTGAGAGGAAGAACACATGCACATGAGGCATTTGGTTCCTAAGTCCTCACATGCTCTGTAAGTTAGAGGATCGTGATCCCTGAGGGTTGGTTATGAGTGAAGGTATCGGGTACGAGGCGAATTAAGTCAGGTGTTAAAGGAGAACAAGTTTTGGAAAGGCAGAAGGGAGAAGGGCAGGCTTTCCGGGCAAGGCGTTGATGGGGGCAAACACACGAAAAGAGTAACCAGCGTGGTCCATGAGGCAGACGCCTGTCTACAACAGGAGACTGGACAACTGTGGGAATTACATAAACTTGAGGGGGTAGGCGGTTCACTTAAGGCAGGCCTTTAAAGCTCTGTTGATAGGCTTGTGGTTAATATGATAGAAAATAAGGAGCCACTGAAGGATTTTGACCTGGAGACTGACATTATAACATGATGTTTTCACACTCTATTTCTGGCAGTGACATATAGGATGAAGTAAGACTAGGAACAAGGCAGCTGAATTGGCTTGGCAGGAAGGTAAAAATAGGACATTCTGGCTACGGTGGGAACTGTGGGAACAGAGGCCAGAGATATTTCAAAAGAAAATCCAACCTGTCTTGGTGTCTGGCTAGATATGGGATAAGGATGGAGGAAGTCAAGGGTAAATCTGAAGGTGGGTGAATGAGAGGGGAGGAAGCTCCGAGACAGAACCAGGGGAGTTGGAGGAGGAATTGTCTTTGAACAACGTGTGGAATTTGAAATGACAGTGAGCAGGGTAGGCGGTAACACTGCAGGAGGCTGATTGGAGGAAGTGAGGAAGCCTTGTTTCAAAACCTGAATCTAAGTCATTTAACTTCACTAACAAGGAGAATAGTCCCTGACTCACGCGGCCCTGGAGCTGATTAACTGGTAAGAATGTGAAAGTGTTCTGTAAAGCGCTATCCAATGTATGCCTTCAGCATTTTCCTATGTGTGCATCTCCTCCCCAGCTGCATGTGATGCTGAAGAGGATGTAAAATTTCTGCTCATAAATTTCATTCTGGTATGTTTTGAGATATATCGCTTCTGGTGGAAGGGAGACTGGTTGGGAGGCCTGAGCAGTGAAACAGGTGAGAGACTGTGATGAGGATCTGGTGTGGGGTAGTTGACGGCACAAGATGAACCAAGTAGACTTACATGCTTTTTAGAAGGAAGCAATGACAGAACTTACTGATTGGATGTGGGAAATGAGTAAGAGGGAGGATTATACGATGATGTCTAGGCTTACGGTAGAGGGAACTGATAGACTGTGGTTTAAATCACTGAGATGGAAAAGATGGGAGGAGGAGCAAATCTGACCAGGGAGGAATATGAATTTAGTTTCGGACATCATTGTCGTAGGCAGAATAATGGCCTCCCAAAGATGTTCACATCCTAACTCCCTGTGAATATGCTTCCTTCCACGCAAAAGGGACTTTGCAAATGTGATTAAATTAAGGGTTTTGAGATGAGATTATCCTGGACTGTCTGGGTGGGTCCAATGGAATCACAAATCTCCTTTTAAGTGTAAGATGGAGGCAGGAAAGTGAGAGTGACAGTAATGTGATGTGAGAAAGATGGGACATTGCTGGCTTTAAAGATGGAAGAGGCTACAAGCCAAGGAATGTGGTTGGCCTCTACAAGCTGGAAAAGGCAAAAAATGTATTCTCCCCTAGAGCTTCCAGAATGAACACAGCCTCCTGAAACATTGATTTTAGCCTAGTGAAACCTGTGTTGGACTCCTGACCTCCAGACTGTAAAATAATACATTTCTGTTGTTCTAAGCCACTAAGTTCGTGGAAATTTTTTACAGCAGCAATGGGAGACCAATATAGACACATTTGAATCTGAGGTACATAGGAATCATCCAAGTAGAGATCTGAGACAGTTTTATAGAGGGGTCTGGGATGGAATTATAGATTTGGGAGTCATTAGCATATATATATATATATATATATATATATATATATATATATGTATGGCATGTATACTATACATATATATATAGTATTCTAACATCTCTGAAATCAGGGTGTGTCTTATAATTGATCATATAGTTGTATTGTCAGGCAACATGCCTATGCATGTCTATGTGGCCATACTGGACAAATGTGACCCCTGAATATTTTAGTCAACAAAACACAAGGAGGGACTTCCCTGGTGGTCCAGTGGGTAAGACTCTGCGCTCCCAATGCAGGGGGTCTGGGTTCCATCCCTGGTCAGGGAACTAGATCAAGCATGCCTGCTGCAACTAAGAGCCTGCAGGCCACAACTAAGAAGTCCCCATGCCACAATTAAAAGATCCCGCATGCTGCAACTAAAGATCCCACGTGCCGCAACTAAGACCCAGTGGAGCCAAAATTAAATAATAAATTTTTAAAAAATTATTAAAACCCCCCACAAAACACAAGGACTATTTGAGAAAGGTATGAGTCCTAGTTGTTGTCTGAAGGCTTTCTGTTAACATGTTTTAATAAGATCAAGAAAGGGCCAACATCAAAACTTTCAGAATGGCTGTCAATGACTTTGAACAAAATCTTAGAGACATTAGTAAAGAATTCTCTTAAGTAATGCTGATTTATCAATACTCTTGATGGAACGAGGGACAGCATTGTGATGGAAAACAAAGCTAAAGATGAATTTGAGTCAAAAAGTAGCTCTGAAAGAACTGGACTCTGAAAAATCTTAATACATTAAGTAATACATTGTGCTTGTATTTCCTTTTAATACATGCACAAAGGTCTAAGAGAGCTTTTTCAAAAGTTACAAAACAAAAATTTTAAGTGATAAGAAAGCATTATGTCAACCTAATTAACAACATGTTGTACTTCCACCATTCATAAAATAACAGTGAACCTTACAATTGAATGGTGTCTTAAACTTGACAGTCTTCATAACCATGGAGATGGGTGAGATGATAGATGATTCAGAGACAGAATATAGAACAAGAAGAGAAGATCCAGGGAAAATTTGTCAGAAATATTAGTACTAAGTGGCATTATATATCTAGAGCCATAAAAACATTTATATTCCTTAATCCCATTTGGGGTAATTCCCCCCAAGAAAGTCATCTAAGGGAAGAAAAAATAATTATACTCGGTAGTGGGAGTTTACTTCCATGAGGAAGTGAGATGGGGCTGGACTACAGTCTCAGAAGCTAGACTGTGACCCTGAGTCCCAGCCCTCTGACACTGGCAAGTTCCCCACGTTTCATGCTAAACGAGAAACACAGTTTATCATTATTCGGAAAATAGTAGTAGCTTTGGTGAGCCGATGACTTTTGTGTCCTGGAACTCTTTTTTCCCCTCTCCAAAAGGGTATACAGGCCTTCCCGACTTCTCTGTATAATCTCACACTTAGCCTTACTGAGAGAGAGGAGATAATAAAATCAGTTTGACCCCATCCAACACGGTGCCCTGCTATTGGGCAGAGTCTCTTGCAGAGCAATTTCGTGGGCCTTTCTGACATGATACGCCTGCCTTTTGGCCCAAGTACAGACCCCTGGCCCATTAGTATCTATAGGGATGGCAAAGTAACCTGGCATAGAGTGTGACAACTGAATGAAGAAAGAATTGTCTGCGGCTACTTTCCTCACAGGCATGCCGTGGCCACACAGGCACTGAGGATTTCATGGACTATCCAGATCTACACAATTTGGAAAGGGAGGAAGGGATGTACCTTTTATTACAGAAAAGAGAGATAGCTATATAAATATCCAAAAAAAAAAAAAATGAAATGGTTATTTCATTATTTTAGTACATTCACTCAATATAATTTTATTCACATTTAGAGATGCCGATTATGAATAACAAGAATCACAAGTAGCAATATGGAAAAGAGGGAATACAACATTGAACATTAACTACCAGTGAAACTTCATAAAACATATATGTTTATATGGAAAATAATCATAGCTGTTTATGGAATGGGATTATAAGTGACCATTTTCTCTGTAATTTGAATTTTGTGAGGCATTATTATTTTACAACCAGAAGTAGGAGAAAACATTATTTGAACTACAGCTTATGAAATAAAGCCACCAATCCAACTTCATAAAAGATACACAATCTAGAGTTGCAAACTACTAAAAAATGAAATAATTAATAGAAATTGTATGCGGAGTGACCAATAAAGATCTGATCCAAGTAAATAATGCTTTGAAATGGACTCATATAAAAGACCTCAAAGCAGAATGATCCGTTTACCTTCCTGTTCCTTTCATCAGAAGTAAATGTTACCAATACAATGGCTGTTGCAAAGACCAAGATAGATTTTTATGTAACTTCTACTTAGTAACATGTTGACATCTTCAAAGTTCTCAAAGGATTTTCACATATAATAAGCTTTTCTACCCTGATGATAGGATAGTAATTATCAGTCCCAATTTATGGAGGAGGAATTGGTAAAGACATGTCCAAGGTAACCCACGGCTCAAATATTCAAGTGAAAAATATAGTTAGCTTTTGGGCTACTTAATTGATTATATCAAATACCCAGCATTCTGTGCTCATCTGGCATTGCTGAATGATAATTTTCCAGCTAACTGAAGCCTGTGTCTTTAGATATCAAGGACCCCCACTCCTACATTTAGGATTATTCACTTTCATCAGTGCATTAAAATTTTCTCTGCCTTCTTAAACAGGATATATTGAACATAATTTAGTCTTTTAAAATCAAGGATTCTAGTTATTAAAATGAATATCAATAATTATATACTAACTTTTTTGTAGTGATGACTTTTTGGGTTATTTAAATGCATAATACTTTTTAATGGAAAAATGGCCCCAGATATAGTTTTACCCTTTTGCATTCCTAAATCATTATTCCTGAATATTTGTATGTGTACACACACACACACATTCATATTCCATCCTGGCAAGCCTGCCTATTTTCTCACTGCCTCTTCTTGATTTCCACTTCTAATTTGTCTTGGACATAGAAACTAGTAAGCAAGTCTATTTAAAATGTGTATAAAATAAGAGCTAAAAATTTTTGAGGTTTATATATATAAAATTATAAGCTATGGTATATGGTTAATAAGAGCGTCTTTTATGGAGACATGAGATTGTTGGGTAAAGAAGCCCCAAATTAAGGGCAGGTTGAAAAATAACTATGTGCCAGGGACCTTGTGTTTTATGCCTTACTCCTTGATTTCTGGAAAATTCCCACATTTTACTTGGAAGTACCCGCCCCTCCATCCATGTGGTTTTAATGGGCAAAGCCATGGTTAGACATTCTGATCCCCTCCCCACTTAGGGCCTAAATGTTTGGCACAGGGGTAGGCACATGACTGAAGACTGGCCATTCTATAGCTTAGTTCAGTTCCTTCCCTTGACATTTGAACTTGGAAGGAAAGGAGGGAGGGAGGGAGAAAATCAGTCTCTCTTCAAGTATCCAGACCCACCAAATGAAAATTCTGAGAGCTGTTAAAGGTCATATGTCTGACACATGAACCTGAAAGCCAAGAAGGCAGTAAGAAAGGATGGGGGGAGGCACAGATGAGACGTGGCAGGAAAAGTCTGACAGCTTCCAAGAGCCTGGGTCTAGTGCCTTCCCGAGGCCCAGCTAAACCTCGGTCCTTGGGTTCCGTGAGGCACCCATGTGTTCTAGGGGTGACCTTCAAAATATTTAACGATGGCACAGGAAAACAAAAATCAGGACAGGGACAGACAGCCGGTGCACGGTCCTGGCAGTCTGCTGTCATTGCAGGCATTACCTGCTTTGTTACAGAGCACAAAGTCCTGAGAAATCCCCAGGGCACAGGCTAGGGCGGCTGAGGCAGTGAGCAGGTACATTGGGGGTCTCAAGGCAACAGGAACAGAAGAATTTTACAATGTAAGCAACCAACATCTCCATACAAGTACAAGCAGCTGACTATCAGCCTTGTCTGTATCCTTATAAGAAATGGTGCTTTTTCACTTCAGCTGGTTTAAGTGGTTTCTGTCACTCACAATTTTAACTCCTAAAAAAATAATATGATTTGTGCTGTGTCATGATTTGCCATCTATTTTGCTGGCCGAATTTGATGATAACTTCAGAAAGTCTTAGGGGCTGGAACAAACTTTGAAGTCATTTCGTCCCGTTTCCCACCCAAATTTACTTTTCATCCAAATAATTTAGCACAAGTAGAAAAAAATCTGTGTCTTTCAATTGAAAAAAGAAGTATAAGAAATATAACCCAAGAATTAAATTTTTATATTGCAACGTAATAGCTGTTCACCATAGAAAAAAATTTTTTAATCTAGATTAAAAAAGGCAAAAAATGGAACCCATCCAATCATTAATTTAAAAAAAAAATCACTGTTAACACTTTTGTTTGTATATATCCTGATTTTATGCATTTAAAGAATTCCTAGTTTTTGCAAGACTAGTTTTACCTGGAAATCATCTTTTACTTAATACAGTATGCTCCTTCTTTCCACAAAACCCAGATTTTTTTCATCGCTAGTCCTGTGTTTCATTCCCTGGGTGTGTAGGCATTGGGGGAAGGGAGGAGGGCAGAGCTTCATAGTTCTTCCAGGTACAGGTTTATGTAGCTCTTTGCTCCCAGTGCAGCTCTCAGAAGAACAAGGTTGACCTTATTTCCAGGCAGAATTATTCATGTCACCACTTTTACTTTGGAAGCTGCTTAGTGAGTCATGTCTGACTGTATGAGAAAGGATGAATTTACACGTTCAGTAGCAGGTACACCAAAGTCAACGAACTCCATTATTTAATCTCCGATATTAGCTCCCAAGTTGCAAAATGGGAGGAAGACAAATGAGTTCTAGAACCTCATTTATCATGGAGCTTCCTGACTTTCATCCATTGGGAAGTCAAGTCTTTTCAAGTAAGAAAAGCTGTTTGCATTTAATCACTTAGACTTACAATGAGAGTATTTTTAAGGTGATGCAAATTGTTGTTGTAAAAGAGGATCTGCCAGACCTAGTGAAGGGGCTGGCCACTGTGTGGAGACAAACCATCCACAGCTGAGTTGAAATGGAGATACCTGAGAATCCAAATGGAGAGGCCACAAAGGAATAGCCAGAGACGCCCGAAATAAAGAACAGAAGTTAAGCCATGTAAGGCTGGACGGGACGTGGCGGGAAAAGCCTGACAGCTTCCAAGAGCCTGGGTCTAGTGCCTTCCTGAGGCCCAGCTAAACCTCGGTCCTTGGGTTCCGTAAGGCACCCATGTGTTCTAGGGGTGACTCAAAATATTTGAAAGTTCTGTGCTCCTAGAAGCCCAATTAAAGACCACACAAAAAAAAAAACTATTGCGATTTTGGTCTGCATGAATAAAAGTGCAATGTTCAAAAATACGTAACGGTTCACCTGAACTCCACATCATTCTCTGTTTGGATCAGTTGCTCAGTTCTGGGAACCTTATTTGAAGAGAGAGATTGGCAAATGAGGGAGTGTCCAACAGCAAAACAAGCCAGAGGCAAAAGGGCACATGAGGAGGTTTTAAGGTAACAGGTGTGGATCATTTGGAGAAAAGAGAGGATTTACCCTCCTTAAAATTTGAAAGCACCTAAATGGCTATAAAAAGGAAAATATTTAGGAGTTTGGGATTAACATATACACACTACTACACATAAAATAGATAACCAACG
The DNA here is from genome assembly GCF_965194805.1 of Balaenoptera borealis. Lineage (NCBI taxonomy): Eukaryota > Metazoa > Chordata > Mammalia > Artiodactyla > Balaenopteridae > Balaenoptera > Balaenoptera borealis. Next base: position 63,975,687 of record NC_138866.1, on the reverse strand, counting down.
AGGACCTACTGTATAGCACAGGGAACTATATTCAATATCTTGTAATAACCTATAATGGAAAAGAATCTGAAAAAGAATATGTGTGTGTATGTGTGTGTGTGTGTGTGTGTGTGTGTGTGTATAACTGAATCACTTTGCTGTACACCTGAAACTAACACCACGTTGTAAATTAACTATACTTCAATTTTTTAAAATAGTTAATAAATAAATAAGATGTGTCTGTATTATGGAATACTGTACAGCCATCAAAAATCTCACATTCAGAGAACAAATAATATGACAAAATGAGAGTTGAAACAAGATTGCTTAAAAACACAATTTTTCTTCTTTAATGTTTATGAATTTTTTGACTATAAACACATTACTTCTGTAATCATATTAAAACCAAAAAAATATATAGACAGAAGAGAAAGAGGAAACAAAAGTCCAGATGATGGGAGTGTGTGTGTGTGTGTGTGTGTGTGTATTTATATACAGAGAGATTAGTGTTTTTTTCTCTTTTCATTTTTATTTTAAACTATAAAAGCAATACATGAACACTTATGACAAATAATTCAGATACAATTTCAATCATACAACAAATATTCATTGAATACCTATTGTGTACTTTTATTCTTCATTGCTCTAAAGGACAGAGCAAGTCACAGTGGGTGGAAGGGGCATGGAAGGGGAAGGCAGCTCAGTACAAAAGGATAATATCAGAACTGCCAACAACAGAGTGGGTGGCTTTATACAGGCAAGAGCTTCCAAGTCATTGGAAGTATTCAATCACGTATGCTACTGTGGAAATTCTTAAACTGAATGATAGACACATGACTTCCAAGACCACTTCTGATTCGGAGACTCTATTACTTTCTAAGTTCACATTAAGGATAAGGAGATAAGTCCTCACCACTCATCCACCATATAATATTGGGAAACTCAATTCTCTTCTGATACTCCTTTCTAAAATAGGAGAAATAACATTGACTTAAACCAATGTAAACTTGACAGATGATATTTAGAGAATGTTTCTGAAGTCCTTAGATTATATTTAGTAGATAAATGAAGGCATTTGGTGTAAATTATCTAATGCAATCCTCAGGGCTACAGCATCATCTACAATATTAAAATCCTTAATGGGGCTTCCCTGGTGGCGCAGTGGTTGAGAATCTGCCTGCCAATGCAGGGGACACGGGTTCGAGCCCTGGTCTGGGAAGATCCTACATGCCGCAGAGCAACTAGGCCCGTGAGCCACAACTACTGAGCCTGCGCGTCTGGAGCCTGTGCTCCGCAACAGGAGAGGCCGCAACAGTGAGAGGCCCACGCACCGCGATGAAGAGTGGCCCCCGCTTGCCGCAACTAGAGAAAGCCCTCGCACAGAAACGAAGACCCAACACAGCCATAAATAAATAAATAAATAAATAAAATTAAAAAAAAAAAAAAATCCTTAATGAACGTCTGAAACTCAAGCCAGAATTGAAAATACTACTTTAAAAAACACTGGTTCTACACATGGGGCTCATTGTTCACCTATTATTTCCACACTTTCACAACACAGTTATGTCACAATATGATTTTCTTTACACTGGCATTGCTCACACCACAATGATTCAGAAATAATTTTGGAGATTTGGGCATTTTTTTAAAAAGTAAAAGGAAAAAGAGAAATATAAAAGCAAATCAATGCCCCCATAATATACCACTTTATACCCCCTAAGATGACTATAATCAAAAAGACATGATAAGAAATGTTGGTGAGGATGTGGAGAAACTGGACCCCTCAGGCACTGCTGGTGGGAGTGTACAATGATGCAACCATTCTGAAAAACAGTTTGGCAGTTCCTCAAATGTTAAACATAGAGTTATCACATGACCCAACAATTCCACTTGTAGGTACATACTCAAGAGAAATGAAAACTTATGTCCACATAAAAACTTGTCCATGAACATTCATAGCAGCATAATTCATATAGCCAAGTATTAGAAATAATTCAAATACCCATCAATGGATAAATAACAATGTAGCATTCATACAGTGGAATATTGTTCAGCAACAAAAAGGAATGAAGTATTGACATGTGCTACAATGTAGATGAAATTTGAAAACATAATTCTAAGTGAAAGAAGTCAATCACAAGAGAATACATACTGCATGATTCCATTTATGTGATGTGCTCAGAAGAGGCAAATTTATAGAAACAGAAAGTAGATTAATGGTTGCCTAGGGCTGGGAGTCTGTGGGAGGGAACATGAGAGTGATTGCTAGTGGGAACACGGTTTCTTTCGGGGATTGTGCAATGTTCTAAAATTAATTGCGGTGATGGTTACACAACTCTGAACATACTAAAATCCACTGCACTGTACACTTTAAATGGGTGAATTATATGTTATGTAAATTATATTTCAATAACACTGTTTTTAAAAAAGAAATGAAGTTAAACTTTCACAACTCCATTTCCACTTCCTGAATTTCTCTGGCTGATATCTAGCATGTTGTAATATTTCCTAGATATAGCTTCATAACCAAGACACCACTACAGAAATAGTGTGTGGTCTTTCAGTCCAATGTTCAGCTGTGTGTCACAGCTTTAAAACAAAGGCCAGAAGGTAGAACAAACTAGCAAACCAAATTTAGATCCTGTGAAAAAATACTGCAAAAGTGAAATATTAGCTTTAGGGCCTCATGAGCTATTGGGACCCAGTTAAATTCACTGTAGATCAGAGCTCTGTGGCACAGACCAAAATCTAACCAGATAACAAAGCAGATGTTCCAATGTTTCAAGGTGTGCACAGATGAAAAGCCTCTCCAATTTGAGTCAAAGTCTTCTAAAGATCAGAAGAGGATGCAAGAGTAAATAAGTCACCAAGTAACTAAGAAAGAAACAAGCAAAAACCACAAATGTTCACCATGGGACTTCCCTGGTGGCACAGTGGTTAAGAATCCTCCTGCTAATGCAGGGGACACGGGTTCGATCCCTGGTCTGGAAAGATCGCACATGCCACAGAGCAACTAAACCTGTGCGCCATAACTACTGAGCCTGCGCTCTAGACCCTGCGAGCCACAACTACTGAGCCCGCATGCCACAACTACTGAGCCCGTGAGCCACAACTACTGAAGCCCACGTGCCTAGAGCCCATGCTCTGCAACAACAGAAGCCACCGCAATGAGAAGTCCACACACCGCAACGAAGAGTAGCTCCCTTTTTTTTTTCCTGCTTGCCTTGTCTTCCTAACAGGATTGAAAACTCCCAAGGGCAGGGTCCATATGCCCTCCTTTTGAGTGTCTCCATGGCGCTTACACAGGGTTCTGCCAGAGGGAATTCCAGTGACATAAGGCCTCTTGTTACCCAGCTTCTGGCCACGCTCAGCCGCCTGTGCTCACCTGCTTCCCACACCTGGCTCCCTCCATTTCTCCTATCTGCCAGGCTCCCTCCCACCTTATAGTCTGGGACCTTATCATCTGGGACCTGCTGGTCCTTCTGCCTGAACACTCTTTCATGTTCTTTTCATAACCTTCTTTCACCCTTCAGGTCTCAGCTAAAATGTTACCTCCTCAAAGAGGCCCTCCCTCACCACCCCATATTAATTAAGTGGGTTCCAGTGAGAGTCTGTCATCTCATCCAAGTTGTTCACTTCATAGTAGAAACCACTCCAAAAATATTTATTCAGTCCCTAGTTACGTACCAGGCACTGCTTTAGGTGCTGGGGATATAGGAATGTACAAAACAAATAGTAACTCAATTCATATTTGTTGTTTTTTGCACATTCTTTGAAAGCAAACTATAACCTCTTAGTTAGCAGGGACTGACCAAAAGGGAGGCAGTATGATGTGGTGATCAAGAGCATAACTCCAGAGCCTGAGAACTAGGATAGAATCCTGGCTCTCCCACTTGACCAAATTACTTAATTGCTCTGAACCTCAGTTACCTCATCTGTAAAATAGGCATAATAATAGTACCTTCTTGGGGGGGTTGTTACGAGAACTAAATACATAGTAGAATTTAGTTACTTTGGTAACTGTTGGAAAAATACTTGACCCATACTAAGCTCTATACAAATGTTTATCAAAGTAATGTTTTTTGATTACTGGGCCAATACTGTACATCACAACTCGGTGGTTTTAGTTAAATGAATTAATAAATTGCGGTGCCTGTGGTTAAACTTATGTCTGTAATTGGGCCAAAACATAAGGAGAGAGTAGATCAGCAACAACAAAATGACCCCTTTCACGCTTGAACTCTGTTGAAAGAAATTCTTTGGTCTTAGATAGAATGTGACATTCTTGGTCAATTCCAAGCCAGTGGAAGCATTCTCTTTTGAATCTGCTAGAAATATGGTGGTTGTTTTCTACCGGGGGAGGTTCTGGGACTTTCCAGGAAGGAAGGGCTATCAGCATCCGGCTTTGTCCACAATCTGGCTTCCAGGGTCACATGAAACAAACCACCTGTCTCCAGGAGCTGGTGAAGGGATCACAGAGATACCTCTGTATTTGTCATCTGCTTCTCCTCTCCTATTCTCCTTACATATAGCCACAATTTCTAATTTGATGTTTCCATCCATATAAAACCAAAACAGAGTTGTGAAGAGGCTAACTATTAACCACTCTGGATGGCATTCCCAATAACTCCTTCCAGTAAACATTAGCCAACAAGTGTATAAATGCAGTGCATCAGCTCTGAGTATTCCACATGTACATACTTCCAGGAAAGAAATTTAAAAAATGGAAGAAGGTGGACTAAAGTAATCAAAGCAATTGGGAGCTGCTGGCAGGTATTCACCATGATCCTGCTAAGTTCTGGCACTTTTGAAGATGCTTATGGGGATGACCAAAAATACAGAAAAGCAAAGTAGTTTGTCACAGATTTGCCTTCAAGCAGTCCACAGTCTATTTAGAACAAAATCTCCATATATCAAAACAGGAAAACCTTTAAAAAGGAATACAGTATATGGTAGGCAGAATAATGAGCCCCACCCCCAAAGATGTCCACAACCTAATTCCAGGACCTGTGAATGTACTAGGTTACATGGCAAAGGGGAATTAAAGTCGTAGACATAATTGAAATTGCTCATCTTCTGACCTTCAAATATGGAGATTATTCTAGATTATCCAGGTGGGTCCAATGTAATCACAAGGGTACTTAAAAGTGGAAGAGGGAAGCAAAAGGGTGTTGGAGAAAGATACATGGTGACGAAAGTAGGGTCAGAGAGACGCTGTGTTGCTGGCTTTGAAAATGAAGGGAGGGAAACATGAGCCAAGGAATGCAGGCAGCTGCTAGACGCTGGGAGAAGTAAGGAAACAGATTGTCCTTGATAGAAGAAATTTTCACATATTGAGGTGTGGGGAAGTCATTCTGGCTTATACATGATTTGACTTGAACTTTGTGCTAACTAGAACAACTTGTCTTATTGACTGTCAAACATGCATTGTACATCTGTTTTAACCATTAAAGAAAAGAATGCATTTAAAAATCAAAATGAAGTAACTGTGATTCAGGCTTCAAAATGGGAGCTGGGGGGCCATTGTGGATGTGGCTTCAGACATGTTCCTGCATCACTGAGAACCTGAATTTTCTGAACTGTATCAGACTCGAGGACAGACTCAAAACAACATCTGCTAGTAGCATCCAGCCGCAACCTTCCGGTCTTGAGGTTTCCCCTTGTAACTATGCAACCATTTTGGACACCAACCAATCCTTGCTTAACAAGCACTCTTACTTCTTGCCAGCTTCAACTCTAATTCTTGACAAACAACTTATGTAACTTTGTGGTTTTTGCCTATATAAGCCTCCTCCCACTTTGTAGTCCAGCAGAACACGATTTATGTGCTTCTTGAATCTGTGTCTCCTGGGCTATAGTCCTCAGTTTGGCTCAAATAAAACTCTGTTCTATTCCTATTAATAGATTGTTTATTATTTCCATCGACATCCTCTAGAGCTTTTGGGAGGAATGAAGCCCTGCCAACGTCTCAATTTTAGCCCAATGAGACCCTGTTGTACTTCTAACCTACAGAACGGCAAGATAATAAATGTGTGTTGTTTTAAGCCACTAAGTTGGTGGTAATTCGTTACAGCAGCAATAGGAAACTAATAGAACACATAATAAAATTCTAAATTACTATTATCAGAAAATAAAATAGAAAGGGGAGAGAGAGCAATGCTGACTAAAGTTATTAGGAAAAATGACTTTGAGTGGGATTTGAGAATGCTCTTTTCAGAGTTTATAGGATGAATATAAAACACAAAAGCTGAGAAGGGATCTATGTCAGATCTATGAAAGCCAAAAAGGAGCATTGATTTGTTTACCAAATCTCAGATTACCAGAACCAGAAAGCAATTCCTTGAAACCTGAAAGAGGTAGCTTTAGGATGGATGGATTGATGGACAGATAGATAGAGAGATGGATAGATGGAGACAGAGAGAAAGAGACAGAAACAGAAGGAGAAACTGCTGCTTTATGCAATATGAGACTCTTTCATTCTTAGAGGAAACAGGGGCTGAAAATATAAAAAGCTTTAAAATTTTCAGATAAAATGAGGTCAGAGAAACCAAGATGTTGGGGTGCAATTCAAGCCTTTGTCATATAGATAATTTGCTTTCCCCAGGCCGGAATTACCAAATCCTGCCAGAGATAGTCTCAGCTTCCAGACACTCTGAGCTCACACAGTATGGCAATTTGTGTTCTTATCCCTGGTGAGGATTCCTAGGAAAATAACAAAGTTGGCTTAAGTGTTCCTCTCCCTTCACACTATCATGTGTCTGTTTTTCTGGTCTAAAAACAACAAAAAAGAAGGGTCCTCATGTGCTCTTTCAGACAGACTTGAAAGCTTAGGTCTTGAGCATCTGGAAGCATCGTTTCTAACTATGGGGGCATACACAGTTGTCCTCTTGCTTCACAGACACACAATCACTCTCCTCCTACAGGAATTCTTCTCCCCTTTTCAGATTCTATTTGCTATTTCCTACTGGAAGGCATTTCTCTGAGCTATTGAATAGCACTCCACTCCTCGGGCGAGCTACCAGACAAAGGGGAGTGAAGTAACACAAGTGAAATCTGCCAGGTCTAGCTGGCTCTTGCATCCTCCAGAACTACAGCCCACATTTGCATGGATGGAGTACACTGGATCCATGGGGACCCGCTGCAGGAGGAAACTGACCCTACCAGCCATGAGGCCTGACACTGGGGCATTGAGGAAGACAGGCTTGGTGAAGGCATCACTTCGTCTGCTCTTACACTTAAGGGATGAGACTCAGAGACCAGATGCTGAGCATTCCTCACCCGTTCAGACTCCTGGGCGGACTTGTGATCATCTGCTAAAAGCCTGCAAGTTCACTGAGGTCTTTAAACCAGTAAGATTTGGGAACTGGATATGGTGGATGCCTTCTGATCTGGAGTCCGTCAAGACTCAAAAAAGAGAGCTTAAGCTACCAACCTCATCCATTTGCCTTCCTGTAGAAATTGTCAGAGGGACTCCAAAACAGTTGTAACTCATTTCAAACCCAGACGTGTACCTGTCATGCTTCCTTTCAAAGAATGACAGACTTAGAAATGGTTTAGGTTCCCAGCAGTTGTTCAAAAGCGATAAGGAATACAAATCAACACACATGGCACTGAAATAAAACCATTTGACCATCACATGACTATCTTATAAGGCAGGTGTGCCTTTTTTCCCTTAAAGATGTCACTGGGGGCTTTCCTGGTGGCACAGTGGTTAAGAATCCACCTGCCAGTGCAGGGGACACGGGTTCGATCCCTGGTCTGGGAAGATCCCATATGCCGCGGAGCAACTAAGCCTGTACGCCACAACTACTGAGACTGCTCCAGAGCCTGTGCCACAACTCCTGAAGCCCGGGCGCCTAGAGCCCGTGCTCTGCAACAAGAGAAGCCACCGCAATGAGAAGCCCATGCACTGCAACGAAGAGTGGCCCCTGCTCACCGCAACTAGAGAAAGCCCACGCGCAGCAACAAAGACCCAACACAGCCAAAAATAAATAAAATAAATAAATTTAAAAAAAATACCTTTAGGGCTTCCCTGGTGGCGCAGTGGTTGAGAGTCTGCCTGCCAATGCAGGGCACACGGGTTCGAGCCCTGGTCTGGGAAGATCCAACATACCGCGGAGCAACTAGGCCCGTGAGCCACAATTGCTGAGCCTGCGCGTCTGGAGCCTGTGCTCCGCAACAAGAGAGGCCGCGATAGTGAGAGGCCCGCGCACCGCGATGAAGAGTGGCCCCCACTTGCCACAACTAGAGAAAGCCCTCGCACAGAAACGAAGACCCAACACAGCCATAAATAAGTAAATAAATAAATTAAAAAAAAAAAACCTTAAAAAAAATGTCACTGGACATTTATAAAATTGGGGAGTGGGGTGGGTGGAGGGCTTCTCTGCCCAACATGATGGACTGTCACTCTTTCAGGAGGTAGACCTTATCAGCACCAGAGGAAAATCTTGGAGCTAATTCAGGAGACATTTTAAGTGGGCTATTTTACCAACTGAAGGCCAAAAGGGAAATAGGAAACAAACGACCATAAAATGAATTTTCTGCTGCTGGAATACAAGAGTTCCCTGGAAATGAACAACTCTGCCCTGCTGTTCCACTAGTTGGGATTTCCAGTGGTATTCAAAGAACTTTGCTCTTCTATCTCTGTCACACCTCTTATTCTTTCCAATGTTTACTTCTATTATCATACACCAATACACAAAGCAATTTTGCACATAAGGCCTTTCCTAAAGCTTGGCTCAGTTCTATTAACCCTTATGCAGTAATTTATAGTTAAGGTCTAAATGGCACTGGTGCATGTAAATAGTGTCTGTGGGCCCTGCCATCATGAGGAGAGTACTGTGCTTAAGTGGCTCCAACACATTTGCTCAGAACATTATGGAAGGAACTGCTGAGATCTCTGCAGGAAATTATTTAGTGAAATTCTACAGAAGATTAACATTGCTTTGTAACAGGCTTTTCATTGTGTTAAGCCTAGAATTATTCAAGGAAATCTGTGGAATCCAAGGCTTTGTCTTTCTTTAACATCAGTTTCTAAGCTGCTCATCTAAAAAGAAAAATGTCTGGAAGCCAGAAATCTCAGAGACTTTCCAATTTCCTTGTAAGATCTCTCATCAAGGATGAGTGGATTTGAGAACTCTCTCTACATCTCAGGAATGAGTGCAAAGAAAGGAGAGACACCCTTGGCCAAGTTGATGCCATGCAACGAACTTCTCAAATTCCTCTACAACTTTCCTTTCAGAAGATCAGGCCAGATTCTACCCTTGGAAGAGCTTAGGAAGAAATAGTGGTCATCTTAGCTCGTCCTCAGAGCAGTCAAAGTTCTGAACTCACACCTTCTTGGGGTTCTCAAGCTGGGTGTGCCCTAAACTCATCAG